>NW_024039219.1:0-532000 GCF_016077235.1 Cyprinodon tularosa | reverse complement strand
ATATTATATTTATTAAATGTTAGATCAGTCCAGCTGCTTTCTTATCTGAGAAACTTTATGCTCATAACCATCAGCAGAGCCTTCAGAAGCTAACTGACTTCAGCTTTAAAAACCCACATTTCCCTCCCATATGTTCCCATCAGAAATAAATGTGTTTATGGTTGGGATTTATGATATAAACACTATATAACATAAATTGGTCAAAACTCAGGGTTCCTGCAGGTCCTTAAAAAGTCTTAAAAGGCATTGAATTCTTCAAAATAAAACTAAGGCCTTAATTGGTAATAAAATGTCTTAAATCAGTCTTTTTTAAAACATCATAAATAGGATTATTTTTATTATGATGTATTTTTGTAATCTGAATAAAATGTTGTTGTTTTTTTAAATAACGGCTCGCCATTATGGGTTCCGTCCCGATAGCGGAACCAATAAAGCGTTGTTGCGGGGGGGACATTTGGGAGATGCTCCTTTAACTTTTTGTCTGGAAAATCTGAGCAAGTGTAAATGTAACTAGGGCTGCAACTAACGATTATTTTAAAAATCGATGAATCGGACGATTATTTTTTCGATTAATCGATGAATCGGACAAAAAATATTTTTTATATTAACCTCTTTATTCCAAAATAAACATTATAGACAGAACAAACAAGCACACAAGTACAGGTTGCTCATTAACTGTCCTGGTGCAATATGAAAAATAAATGTTTGTGTTAAAACTACGCAAACTTACATGAGAAATGTAGCTGTACATCCACAAAATATAGGCTACTTTGTTTCATAAAGCGCAAAAAAAGACATTTTTGTTTTTAAAAGCCTCTAAGGGGTTCAAACAATAGGCCCCCCCATTTCAACAAATGAGTTTTTTTAGATTAGAAGAGTTCTGCCTTTTAAGACAGGAAAGTATAGCAGTTAAAGTTGCTACTTGAGAAAATACTGAACCATAGAGATAAAAATAGCCCTGTGATTCAAATTATAAATTGTATTTGGAATAAAAATGAGAGAACTAGGGGTGCTAAAAAACACATCCTCCAAAGACAGATATTTACATGGGAATGTGGCAGATAATTAATTGACATATTACTGATCTTGCTGGATTTTATTCTGCTTTACTCCCATAAATTGCAGGATCATCTTTACTTTATCTTTGCCAGAAGATTTAAACTTTAAAAGCCTTGCCCTCATTATTTGCAAGTTAATTTATTTATAAAGTAAATATAAACGCTGCTTAAGCTAATTCAAATGAAATTAAAAGTAAAATAAGTAGCCAACCTTATCACTGTCTGTAACCTACTAACACGGTAAGGAAAGCATCAGATGAGCTACCTGAGAAACTAACGTTACGTTTCCCCACTTTAAAACCAAACAAACATGGTGGTTCCGTGCCATGTTAATTTCTTTTGAAAAAAGTTGCATGTTATCACTTTTTTCGCTTTACAAAGCGCAGGCTATTTTAATTATTGTGATCAATTTGCGCCGTCAATCCCGGTGCATGCGCGCTTCATTTGCAGTCTGGACGCTGAGGCTCTGACTGAGAGGGACTCCTGCGGGAAAACGCGGTTGGGGTGGGGGAGGCGCCCCACGGCAGAGTAGGAACGATGCATGCTTTCACGTAAGAGTCTCCAAAAGCCGCCAGTGACACCGAAAAAAGTCGCCAGATTTGTCGCTAGTCGCTTTTTTGAAAAATTGTCGCTGGAGAGGTCTGAAAAGTCGCGGAGTTGGCAACACTGCACCTGCGGCGCTGACTCGCTCTGCCGTATTTTTTTTTCTTCCTCTTTCAGTCAAGAGGCAGTGATGACGGCGCGGCAGATGACGCAATAATCGCGCGACACAACTAATCGATGATGAAATTCGTTGCCACCGCTTTTAAAAGTCGATTTTTATCGATTTTATCGATTCGTTGTTGCAGCCCTAAATGTAACCAAAATTGTCTCCAGCCAAGAGTTTTCTCCATGGCTAAAACCAGGGAACATACATGAGGCTTAGTGGATTTAGTGCAAGAAGTCATTCAAGCTCAGAACGATGGGAATTAAGGCAGTGGAGTCGCACATGCGAAGCACGAAACACAAAGCGTCAAAATGGAGTTACAGAGAAACAGCCGGTATTTCTCAGTTTAGTTCCACCCTTGTCTCTGCAACGCCTCCACTTATCACCAAATCAAATATACTAAGAAAACCATACAAAGAAAAATAGCTGCTAAAAAGACTTAGCACTGGTTATGTTGGGGCTTTAAAACTCATTTGTTTTGTTCCCTGCTAAAACAACGTTTGTGAATTCAGTTAAATAATTGTTCAAATATATCTGTCATTTGTGTGTTTTTAACTTTCTTCCTGTATGGGAAGCGGAAGCTTTTCAACATTTGAAACATTAGTGCAGTGGTTTATGTTAAAATAAACCTTCGGGTTAAGTTGGAGCAAGCAGGTTTTTCTCGTGTTTCTTGTGAATTTGGTCTTAAATTTTTATTTCAAATGGCATTAAAAAGTCTTTAAAAGTCTTGAATTTAACTTTCCTTATGCTGTAGGAAGCCTGAAACTAAATTAGATATATGTATAACTGCAGTTCTGGTGAGTCAGAGTAACTGTTTGGATATGAGGGAACTTTCAGATAGTTAAATTAACTGAATAAATATTTAAATGGCTTGCCATACTGACACGAAGGCTAAGTGGGCAACAGCAGGTGGAAAACTGACCGTATTCAGTGTGAAGGTACCTTAAAGGCGGGTTATCGTCCTGCAGCAGTATGACGCAGATATTTCAGATTTCTGCCCAATATTGAAGCGTGGTCTGCGCAATGTTATTCCACGCCACAACGCCAGAGGGCCAATCAGGAGCTAGCTGTGGGTCTAGATACGGCCGAGGAAGTGGGGGGAAGTTTGTGCGACAACGGAGGGACATGAGGGCCAAAAAGAAAAAGGGTCCCAGCGAAGTTAGCCATCCTGTGAACAGGATGGAAATGAACGTGACGTCACAAACACTGACAGAACATCACAACGTTTCTGTGATCTTATCTGATGCTCCTAAATAAAACCCCAAACAAACATGGCCGCCCACCTACAGTCTGGCTTCAGAAACAATTCTTCCTTTTTAAACTTTTTCCCAGAAACATTCACTAAGTTTGGTTTAATGTTTCACAGCAAACTGCATGTTTAACACTAGAACTCCCAATGAACGCCAGCAGTGATGATGTCATCAACTGAAAGGGTTCTACTGTAAACCTTAAAACAGGTCCTCCTGTCTGCGGCGGGGGGGGGGGGGGATCTGCTTTACCTGCGACGTCTTTTTACACATTAAGTCAATGATTCGTCACTCTATCAGTCCTGATGTTTAGGATTGTTTAACTGCTCTAGAACCTATGAGGTGAAGAAGTGACAGGGCGTCCCTCCATCATGACGCCCTGCGCAGAGCGCCATGTCTAACGGTCTCTCTCTATCCCGCCTCAGTCTGATGTGTGAGAAGAGGATCTTTGAGACGGTGAACAGCGTCCGCCACCCGTTCCTGGTCAACCTGTTCGCCTGCTTCCAGACGTCGGAACATGTGTGCTTCGTCATGGAGTACGCGGCGGGAGGCGACCTGATGATGCACATCCACGCCGACGTGTTCTCCGAGCCCCGCGCCGTGTGAGTGACCCCGGCCTCTGGCCGATCGCCGCCTCAGCTGCGGCTGTGACCTCTGACCTCTGCTGCTCTGCTCTCTTCCAGGTTTTATGCCGCTTGTGTTGTTTTGGGATTACAGTTTTTACACGACAACAAGATTGTGTACAGGTAGGTCCTTCAGATTACGGTCCTTCAGATTACCGTCCTTCAGATTACCGTCCTTTAGATTACGGTCCTTCAGATTACCGTCCTTTAGATTACGGTCCTTCAGATTACCGTCCTTTAGATTACGGTCCTTCAGATTACCGTCCTTTAGATTACGGTCCTTCAGATTACCGTCCTTTAGATTACGGTCCTTCAGATTACCGTCCTTTAGATTACCGTCCTTTAGATTACGGTCCTTCAGATTACCGTCCTTCAGATTACCGTCCTTTAGATTACGGTCCTTCAGATTACCGTCCTTTAGATTACGGTCCTTCAGATTACCGTCCTTTAGATTACCGTCCTTTAGATTACCGTCCTTCAGATTACCGTCCTTCAGATTACCGTCCTTCAGATTACCGTCCTTCAGATTACCGTCCTTCAGATTACCGTCCTTCAGATTACCGTCCTTTAGATTACCGTCCTTTAGATTACCGTCCTTCAGATTACCGTCCTTCAGATTACCGTCCTTCAGATTACCGTCCTTCAGATTACCGTCCTTCAGATTACCGTCCTTTAGATTACCGTCCTTTAGATTACCGTCCTTTAGATTACCGTCCTTCAGATTACCGTCCTTCAGATTACTGTCCTTCAGATTAAGCCGGACGTATATTGTGCATTTTTTTTGCCCTTTTTTGGGCAACTTTCCAGTCGTGCAAGAATTTTCAGATCAGGTCGATATTTGCAATGAGTGAAATGGAGTTCTTTCTGTCAAACTGACAGACCGTAGTAGCCACATTAGCTCAGCCATGTCTTTGTCCAAATACGTCGTCTCCTTTACTTTTTAGGGCTTTCAGCACTAAATTGCCCAGTAGTGCCGGTCTATTCCCCGGCTTCTGGATAGACGAGTCCCAGTAGAGCCATCTCACTGCGGAGCTGAGTCCCACCTGGTTTTTAGACGTACAGTGAGAGCAGGTAGATCGCATCGAGTCGGGTTGCACAGTGTGGGAACAAACATCGTGAGCTGAGAACTTTTAAACCCTGCAGTTTCATCGTACAGTTTGAGCTGTAGCTGCGTAAAATGATTAAAAAAATCGCAGTTTATGCCCGTCTTCAGTGTCCTTCAGCGTCAAATTCTTACCATTAATTTTTGCAGACAAATGCTCATTTTCCAATCTATTCTTTATAAATAATTGAAAGAAAATATTTTCTTTGTGCAAATAATAATTTTTTCATGTGAGAACTGAATTCCGTGTCACTGAAGGAGCGAGGAGACCTGGGAGATACCGGGAGTCCTGCTCTCACAGCTGATTAAAGCGTGTTTCCCAGGGCCACCAATAGGGGGCAGTGTCTGTAAAGACAAGGCAAACATTTCCTGAAAGAAGGACAAAGAGCAAGAGACTGATGAAATGAAATGATGAAATCAACTGCAGAGATGGCCGTGTCTTTGTCAGGCTCTAAAATAGAAAAGGCAAAGTTTTCAGATGTGAGAATAAGAGTTAAACAGAATGAAGGCGTTTCCGCCGCAGACATCAGGAACATGGTGGACCCACCTGGTTTTTAGACGTACAGTGTGAGCAGGTAGATCGCATCAGAGCGTCGGGTCGCACGGTGTGAGCTGTAGGTGCGTGCAAAGATTAAAATAATCTCAGTGTAAGCCCCGCTTTACCGTCCTTCAGATTACCATCCGTTTTACGGGATTTAATTTTTGATTTTTCAACATCTGTAAAAGTTTAGAATTAAAATACTTAGTTTGTGGTTTAAATGTTTTATTCTTCCGTCCTTCTGTGGTTCCTTTCCTCCTTCCATCTTTCATGTCCTTTCTTCCTTACCCCCTTTCTTCCTCCCATTTCTTCTTTCTGGTCTTCCATCCATACTTCCTTCCTTCCTTCCTTCCTTCCTTCCTTCCTTCCTTCCTTCCTTCCTTCCTTCCTTCCTTCCTTCCTTCGTTCCTTCCTTCCTTCCTTCCTTCCTTCCTTCCTTCCTTCCTATCTATCCAGGTGTTTCCTGCCTTCCTTTGTAATTTTTTTCCTACGTTTCCTTCTTGTCTTCCTTCCTTCTTTCCTTTCTATCTTTTATTCTTCCTCCTCCCTCCCTGTCTTTAATCCGGGGCTGTTTCCTTATTTTGGCCCTGTTAGGTTTCCGTAGCTCTGGTCTGTAGAACAGGGAGATAAAAATGTGTTGATGTAAACGAACCTAATGTGACCATCAGGGATCTGAAGCTGGACAATCTGCTCCTGGACACGGAGGGATACGTCAAGATCGCTGACTTCGGCCTCTGCAAAGAAGGTAGAGTGAACTCTGGACGCTTCGGTAGATTTTCTCCCGCTTCGATCTGCTGAGCCGCCGTTCTCTGCTTTCAGGAATGGGTTTCAGGGATCGCACCAGCACGTTCTGCGGCACGCCTGAGTTCCTGGCGCCAGAGGTTTTAACGGAGACGTCGTACACCCGCGCCGTGGACTGGTGGGGGCTGGGCGTCCTCATCTTTGAGATGCTGGTTGGGGAGGTGAGCCGCTGACTCCCAGCAGACTCCTCTGACTTCCCAGTAAACACCCATTTTACTGTTTTTTTTTTTTTTTTTTTTCCTTCCAGTCGCCGTTTCCCGGCGACGACGAGGAGGAAGTGTTTGACAGCATCGTCAACGACGAAGTTCGCTACCCGCGCTTCCTTTCCACTGAGGCCATCTCCATCATGAGGAGGGTGGGTAGCAGAACTCTTTCTGCCTCTTGTCTCCCGCAGCATGCTGCTGCCTCCACCGTGTTTACACTAGAACTCCTAACGCCATCATTTAGACCGTTCTTAGATCGTAAAGGGAAACAACTTTATTTACATTAATCATATGTTGCTCATGTTAGCTGACTTTCCTGTTTCTATATTTCCTTCATTTTCACAGTTTATGTTCTTAACAAAATAAAAACATAAACAATAGATTATGGTTCATTTGACCTCGATCTTAGAAATGCTTCAACATATCGATGGTAGCGATTCAGGCGGAGACGGAGAGATGGATGATGATCGGATCAGTGACCAATCAGACGATAGTGAATCTTTTGTTCACTTATTTAGACCATAAATAATAATAATAGCCTACAGCCTTTAAAATATATATTAGACCTGTTTTAAGGTTTACAGTAGAACCCTTTCAGTTGATGACATCATCACTGCTGGCGTTCATTGGGAGTTCTAGTGTTAAACATGCAGTTTGCTGTGAAACATTAAACCAAACTTAGTGAATGTTTCTGGGAAAAAGTTTAAAAAGGAAGAATTGTTTCTGAAGCCAGACTGTCGGTGGGCGGCCATGTTTGTAACTTCATTTAATCAGAAACGTGCTTCGGTGTGCGGTCACTAGTGAACACCACCCATTTAAGGACGCCTTAACGCTGGTTCATACTCAGAAACCAGGACGTCTGCGTGTGTCGCAGTGAACGCAGACAGGAGGCCTCTGATTGGTCAATTCTCCATCCCCTCTACTCTATGCGTATTTCCTGTTTGGTTCCTTACCGGCTTGTTTTGTTTGTCTGACCGCCATTGTGGAAAACGACTGATAAAGATGTAGCAGCTGGAAGAGCGAGGTGCGCGAGAACGCTGGGACCCTTTTTCCTCCTGGATCTCCGCTCTTTTTGGCCCTCATGTCCCTCCGTTTGCCTCCGCTTCCTCACTGCCTCGGCCGTATCTAGACCCAGAGCTAGTTCCTGATTGGCCCTCTGGCGTTGTGGCGTGGAATCACGTAGCGCAGACCACGCTTCAATATTGGGCATAAATAAAAAATATCGGCGTCATACCTGCGACGCGCTGGGTTTGCGGATAACCAGCCCTTTAGTCCTCGACATGTCTGACCCGGGTTCGAATCCGGCCTGTAATGCCGCATGTCTCTCCCTCTCTCTCATTCCCTCTTTCCAGTAAAAAAAAACGAGCCACTAGTGCCTTAAAAACTCAATAAAATAAAATAAAATCCCTTCGTTTTGTTCCTATATCAGTATCTAGGTATATATACAAAATAAATAAAACGTTAAGTACAGCCGGTACTACATTATCTAAACTTAATCATCTTAAATCAACATTTATCTCAAAATCAATAAAGGCTCTATTATATGTTTAAAAACATGCTGTTGATTCTGTTTATAAATCAAGTTACACTACAAGTTATATAACCTGCTGGAAATTAATTTGGAAAAAAGGTGAAAAGTTAATAAGCCTCGTTAACAATAATATTTAGGTTTAGAAACTAAAAATGTGTCAGTATCATGAAGGCACTCAGCAGGTTTATTCATGAATTTTTTATCAAAGCACTTTTGTTATTTTGCTTAATATATACGGGCGTTTCTTGTTACATTAACATTCATTTTTACCATCACAATATCCATATTTTTTGAATGTTAAAGGTAATAAAGTCTTGTACTGGATTTCAGTAACACTATTGGTTTCACGGAGTGAGCTATAAAAGGTTAAACTAGAAGTTATCTGATTTTAGTTTCATTTTTTTTGAGCTACTGGTTCTGAGTTTTTTCTTCTGTCTAAACTTGTTTAATTTATGAAATTAAAAATGTTTCTCTGGATGTAAATCCTCTGTGGGGGAAATGCGCCCTCTAGTGGCCACCGACAGAAGCGAATAAAGTTTCTGTTTTTATAAATGTTCTTAGCTGCTGAGGAGGAGCCCGGAGCGCCGCCTGGGAGCAGGAGAGAGAGACGCAGACGAAGTGAAGAAACATCTATTCTTCAGGGTAAGAGACGAGAAAAAAGGAAAACATTATTTTTAGTTAACGTCTAATGAAACGGGAAGCTAACGGCCGCCGTCTGCACCCACAGAACGTGGACTGGGAGGGGCTGCTGGCCAAGAAGGTGAAGCCGCCGTTCGTGCCGACCATCCAGGGCGCCAACGACGTCAGCAACTTCGATGACGAATTTACCTCAGAGGCTCCGATTTTAACCCCCCCCAGAGAACCTCGACACCTGAGCTCAGAGGAGCAGAACCTGTTTTCTGACTTTGACTACATCGCTGACTGGTGTTAGCTCCGCCCATCGTCATCAGAGACTCACTGTGAACCGAGCAGCCCGGCGGTGACGGTTTCCTGCCCGACATGATGAGAGAACGAAGCTCATTGGTCCCTGAGCCTCCAAACTGTGCCATTGACCACGTCATCTACTCGGACCTGTTGCTTTTTTAATCTGTGAGATCTTTTTAAAAAAATCTAAAAGAATGTGGTTGGATGGAAGCTTCCTGCACAGATCGTTGCCGTGTCCGTTGACTGACCACTGAGAATGTTTTACAAATAGACTGAGAAGGCGGCTCCAGTACAATCACAATATGCAGTGTGGCTGTCTTTTTTATTTTTATCCTGTACAGATATTCAGTCACATATTTGATGTTCTATTTTATGTAAAGCCCTTAGCATGGATCATATCTGAATCTGGTGTCGAGTGTTACCTTCTTCTCCGGTCGGTTCGGCTACAGCAGACATCTTGACTACTACGGCTGCTTCCTCACTTGAAAAACGAAGAAATATGCGAGCCCGTTCAAAACATTTCCCCCCGAAACCTCCATGTATGGGGAGAAATTTGTTCCAATATTGTTAGAAGCAAAAAAAAAAAAAAACAGTTTTGGTTAAAACGTTTTAGTTGAATGTTATAGATTTTATTTCCCCCTCCAAAAAATCTTTTTTAGTTTTTCTTTCAAGGAGATTTAAATCTTATTTTTTCTTATCTTGTGTTTCATAGACCAATAGAGCAGAGCAGACTCATTCCTATTGGTCCACACAGATCAACCAGAAACCGTAGAGTCCAACCAAACCTTCCCCTCCAAAAAGAAACAAAAAACTATAACGTTAATCCAGCTTCTAAATTACTCAAAATTGTTTCTTCAAATTTCCATTAATGACATTTTCTTTCGATAATATTGAATCAAATTTCTCTTTTCTCCAAAAACGCTTTGGAGGAAAGCGTTGAACTCTGCAGCCACTAGAGGGCAGCACAGTTCAATTAAAAGTTTGGTTTCTATAATTCCTAATGATACCTCAGTGCGCACCAAACCTGCGCATTTACACTTTTATCAAACGAAGAAATATGCGAGCCCGTTCAAAACACTTCCCTTAGAAACCTCCATGTATGGGGAGAAATTTGTTCCAAAATTGTTAGAAGCATAAAAAAAAAGTTTTGGTTAAAACGTTTTACAGTTGAATTTTAGTGATTTTATTTCCCCCTCCAAAAAATCTTTTTTAGTTTTTCTTTCAGGGAGATTTGAATCTTTTTTTTTAATTCTTCACCCATTACATTTCTGGGTGTTTCATGGACCAATAGAGCAGAGCAGACTCATTCCTATTGGTCCACACAGATCAACCAGAAACCGTAGAGCCCAACCAAACCTTCCCCTCCAAAAAGAAACGAAAAACTATAATGTTAATCCAGCTTCTAAATTACTCAAAATTGTTTCTTCAAATTTCTATTAATGAAATTTTCTTTCAATAATATTGAATCAAATTTCTCTGGAGGAAAGCGTTGAATTCTGCAGCCACTAGAGGGCAGCACAGTTAAATTAAAAGTTTTGTTTCTATAATTCCTAATGATACCTCAGTGCACACCAAACCTGCGCATTTACACTTTTATCAAACGAAGAAATATGCGAGCCCGTTCAAAACACTTCCCCCAGAAACCTCCATGTATGGGGAGAAATTTGTTCCAATATTAGAAGCAAAAAACAAATAAAAAAAAAGTTTTGGTTAAAACGTTTTACAGTTGAATTTTATAGATTTTATTTTCCCTTCGGGGAGATTTTAATCTTGTTTTTTTTATTCTTCACCCATTACATTTCTGGGTGTTTCATGGACCAATAGAGCAGAGCAGACTCATTCCTATTGGTCCACACAGATCAACCAGAAACCGTAGAGCCCAACCAAACCTTCCCCTCCAAAAAGAAACAAAAACGGTAAAAATATTAACCCAACTTCTGATTAAACTATAAATTACTCATAAAAATTTTCAAATTTCCATTAATGAAATTTTCTTTCAATAATATTGGATCAAATTTCTGCTTTGGAGGAAAGCGTTGCACTCTGCAGCCACTAGAGGGCAGCACAGTTAAATTAAAAGTTTGGTTTCTATAATTCCTAATGATACCTCAGCGCACACCAAACCTGCGCATTTACACTTTTATCAGACGACACTACATCTAGTTTATTTTAAATCCAGTGCTTCCTACAGAAATCTGTTTTTTTGTTTTTCCAGCAGTTTGCATGTTTCAACCTGCGTATGAATCACTACGGGGGGGGGGGGGGTATATTTTACACGCATACTGTATGTAAACAGGTAAACTGAAAGCACTAATTTGATCAATAGTTTATCTACATTTCTTAATTATGAACATAGATTGTAAAAAGTGTTTTTTTTTTAATGTGCATGTTTCCAGAACCGCTGTCGGACTGTACGGACGGTACCAACGACCCGAATCACATGTTTTCATTCATCCTGGTGTAAAATGTTCAGGACGTCTCTGCAGTCGCTGTTACAGATTAAACGTTTGTAATGTTGGTTTGTTTCACTGCTGAGCTGAGTAATCCAGACGGTTAATTATATCTTCTAAACTGTTTTATTTTTGTAGAACAAACCACAAATTGAAAATCTTCTATTCTTAAATTACTTGAGACATTTCAAACAAAATAGAACCTGGCAAATGTTCTACAAAACGAAGTGCTCAGTATGAAAAAAAGCCTAAAACTGCAAGCGTCACATTTTTTTAATCCTCCCACTTGGACATATATACATGGTAGAGTGTATATATACAGTCAAATGAAATACTGCAAAGTACAGGCGGTTCGTTTAAGCCCTGGAATGTTTGCTGTGTCCCTGTCCGCCTCCAGAAAGGCTTCATCTGACCAAAACAAACGGGTTTGCATCGTAAACCAACGTAAAAACGGAACAGCAGAGGAAAAGGAGGCGGAGGCTGCTTCACAGCTGAGGCAGTTTGTCCACAGGCGTGTCGAACTTGAAGTCCGGAGGGAAAAGTTCTGCTGCGCGCGGATAGATGAGTCTGTAGGACTGTCTGATGGTGACGTCGGCGACGCCGGCGATGTCGCCAATTTCTGGGGAAGAAGGACAGAGAGTTTACAGAGCGGACAGGATCCAAAACCGCAGAGGGAGACTTTTTACGCTACAGGTTTGGTTCCTCATGGACGCCTGTCCTGCAGGTTTAAGGTGTTTCCTTTTTGCATCATTCAGGTGATGATCAACAGGTTTCTGCAGACCAGGAGCAATAACCCCCAGATTCCACATCCTCCGTCTCCGCCCCGCCCACCTACGTCATGCGGAGGACTTGTCTGTCATGTTAACCAATGAGCACTGTTCCACATCCGCCGCCAATCCTTCAAACTTCACCATCTACCTACAGCAAAATATGGAGCACAGCTACACTCCTGATCAAAATCTTAAGACCAGTCAAAAAATGGCAAGAATTTGCATTTTGCACTATTGGCCCCATGACTGAGGGCCCTCGTCTGGCTGGTACTGCTGCAGTTCGCCTGCACAACGCCTGCCTGACAAAGGAGTTCTTCCAAGAGAATAACACCTCTCGTTTGGACCATCCTGCATGTTCCCCCGATCTAAACCTTATTGAGAACATTTGGGGATGGATGGCGAGGGAAGTTTACAAAAATGGACATCAGTTCCAGACTGTGGATGCCCTTCATGAAGCCATCTTCAACACTTGGAGCAACGTTCCCACCAGCCTCCTGGAAACACTGGCATCCAGCATGCCTAAACGACTGAAGTCATTAACAAGAACGGTGGAGCTGCTCATTACTGAGTCCTTTTTTTGACACTTTGATTTCTGTTTTGGGGGGTTTTCGGGTTTTTTTTTTTTGAGCTATGGTCTTAAACTTTTGATCAGCTGGGAAAAAAATCATCTTTGAGTGTAAATGCAGTTTTCAATTAATTCCCCGCTCAAAAGTTTTTGTCTCTTACACTGATTTTTTCTTTTAACATTGTGAAGCAAAATGCTAAATCTTGCAATTTTTTGACTGGTCTTAAGATTTTGATCAGGAGTGTATTTTTAGCTCCGGTCCAGATCCGCATTTGCAATCACAACAATCAGGAAAAGAACAACAAGGAAAAAGAACGGAGAGAAAATCCGGTTTGTCAAATTAAAATATAGTGACGACAGATCGATAACTACAAATTAGAGCATAATTCTTATATATTCCCCAAAACTGAGACGGTTTAATTAAATGATTGGATGCAAACCATCGGTTCTTCACCAGACCAGGAAGCAGATTTCTCATCTCCATCAGAAACATTATTTTATACCGAGAGGCTTAAGTTTCATCAAATTCAGTCAAAATCTCCAAGAGCGAATCTGAAAACTTCAAAATAAGGATGAAGAGATGCTGAGTTTGGTAACGGAGAACAAACCAATTCTGTATGATCAAAGTTCTCCCTGTTTCATAAATCCACAACAAGAAAATATTTGAGCAGAAATGGCTGATGATTTGTTTTAATGTCATTAAATTAAGCGTTAATTTCTGCATATGTTGCTCCTATAAATGTAATGATATCGTACGTGTTCTCGAGTCAAAGGAAGTCTGAGCGGAGCAAGACGGGAGGAACAGTGGAGGCTGTAGGCTTTGCCCCGGCGGTCTGGAGCGGGGCGGGGGATGTGGGATTTTGGGGTAACGCTGCTCCTCAGGGTCGCCTGTCCTGCAGGTTTAAGGTGTTTCCTTGTTGCATCATTCCCACCAGAGAAGAAGAGATGATCAACAGGTTTCTGCAGCACCTGACTGCAGATGAGGAGCCCTGATCTGGTTTAGGCGCTGGAACAGAAACATGTAGAACATGCTCTGCACTGGTGGCTAACAGTTAGCGCTGCCTTTCAAAAAAACAAAAGATGCAACAATAGATTAAAAGGTTTTGAGTAACTTTATTCGCGCTCTTTTGATGCCATTTATTGTTCATAAGCTGAGAAGAAATTCGAGGTATGAACAGGTAAAGAGATCTGCGAATCACAAAGCTGCCGTAGGTACCACATCTGCTCGGGGCCCCGCCCCTTCTTATGACATCGACATATGGCAACAAACTGCATCGCACACGTTTCTTAAGAATCTTATCTCTTCCTGGACTCTCAACATATTATTTTAAAGCTCATCTCGTATCTAAAGTAACTGAAAGTAGAAAACAATGATTCTCAGTCTGAAAGGAAAGTCCTGCTCTAAGACAGACTGAGCTCTGCTATTTAACAAGGAGACACTAAAAGTCTCAGTTTATATTTACTATTTTTATTAAGATCTGAGGGCAGAGGAGGACAAATGAAAAATCTTAAAAAAATGAGTTTCATAGAGATTTTAGACAAATAAAACAGTTATTCTACTTGGAGAAAATGAATGGTTGTTGATTACACAAAGTTAAAAGTAGTGTAGCTTAATATGGCTAACTGAGCGAGCTAAAAGAGGCTAACCTGTTAGCCACAGCGCTACCCAGCCCTTTATATCACGGTCTAACAGATTTATTTCAGTTTTGTTATCGATCAGGTAAAACTTCGGTCATTAGACGCGCTAACGGACGCTGTGTGATGTTATTGTCGTTGCCTGGGCAACCACTGTTTTACATGATGTGGCAACGTTCAGCCAGTCATGTAGAGTAACGTCACTGACAGGAAGCAGGACCCGAGCAGATATAAACCTTTGAAAGGAGTCAGCTGACTGTAAGGCGGTGAGGCGGTCTGCTTGCGCGTTCTTTTCCATCGGAGAACCGCGCCACAGATGAACCGCGCTGAGCCCTACTGATGAACTAGTACTAGATTTAGAGCGGTTCGGTTGTGTCGCTGGTCGGACTCGTTTTTCTGGAAGAAGAACTCCCTTGTTTGCTCATGCTCGGTGCTCGAAGTTCTGGTAAAACGTGTCGTAGTTCTGCTCCAGCAGCAGGATTCGCCCACCACCACCTTACGACGGCCGACTGAATTTCAAACATGTTCGATTTTCTCCTGACCTTCTGATTCCTGATTGGGGGGGTGATCGTTAGAGGCTGATCGCTTCTCGTTACCCTACATGATGCACCATCAGGCTGAAAGTCAGGCTGATTGAAGAATTCTCAAACGACTGGATCGTCCCGAATCGGTCCGAAAAGGTAAAAAATAAAATAAAAACGTACAGCGGATGTTCGGCTTTAGCTCCTGAAAACAGGAAGCTTTTCCACCTCTATGCTTCCTTTTAGAGGGAAGCTTCAAGGTCCGGTTGTTTTGCTCCGACCTGAGAAGTCGACTATAAACCGAGGAGGGTTTTAATCTTTGAACCAAATTACGCTTCATTGATGTAAAATCATATTCTAATCAGAGCACATCAAAGGTGTTCTGTTCCATCATCATCATGTGCTTCTCCCAGCAGCGCCCTCTCACCTTTCTGGGTCTTCTTCTCGGCAGACGCCTGGGAGGCCATGTAAATGGCCGCGGCGGCCACTGAGATGGGGCTCCTGCCCGGAACCAGGTCCAGCTCCACGGCCTTCCTGGCGATGAACGTCGCCGCCATCTGGACCTGCTTGGGTAAGCCCAGGTTGGAGCAGAAGCGGGACATGAAGTCGCCCGTGGTGATGAGGTCCACGCTGGTCTCCAGCGCTTTCAGGATGAGCTTGAAGCACCTGCCGATCTCCTTCTTGGAGATCCTGGAGACGGCGCAGATCTCTGGAAGAAAGAGCAGAGAGATCAGTTCCTCTCAGCCCTAACAGATGTTTTTTTATCGGCTGCAAACTAATGAAAGGATTTAGTTTACAGTCCTGGTCCTTCAACAGCCAGAAAAAAAAAAAAAAAGACAAGATGGCGGCTTCTCTGGAGGCGTTTCAGGATCTGCTTTAATCACCATCCAGATGTTGTTTTCCTCTCAAAAACAATATTTTTGCTTTATAATCTGGTGTTTCTGTGTTCAGACCTTTGAAGGTTCTGGGAACCCCCTCCTGTCTGCAGGCGATGTAGAGGCAGGCTGAGGCGATGGCGTCGTTGGCTCGCCCCTTCAGACTCTTCTGCTCATAAACCTGCTTGAACAGGTTGTTGGTTCTGTCCTGAGAAGAAAAGAAGCAACGGTTCACAATCACACTGCTGGTGTTCTGTCAGACCAGCATACCTAAAGTCAATACGCATGGGCAAGACGTCAGATCTGCATTTATATAGTTTACAAAGGAAATAATAACTAATTTAATGTTCTTAGAAATCATTTTAATGCCATCAACGCCATCAAGTCCCCATGACTCTTATTTATATATATATATATATATATATCCGCCTCAAGCTTATTTTCCAAACACACTGCTTTACAATGAACAGGAAGCAGTTCTGCACAACCATGCAGAATCAGTTATATCTGATGAAATTGTTTTTATAAACGTTTCAATGAATTTTAATGTCAATTAAGTCCTTAATTTAAAAAAATAACTAATTACTTTAATTAACTTTTTTATGACCTACGGAAACCCAGGTCTATCCCTTTAGTTTTGTACGAATAATAGACTTTAAACTACCTCGACAGACGTGTCGAGGAAATGTACAAAAAACCCAAAACAATTTAAGGTTAGATCACCATACGCTTCAAAAAACACCAAAAAGTAAGTAATTAAATAGATTTTTGTACATGACTAAAGTGATACACGCCCGCTGAGGCAGTTTGAAGTCTATTTTTTGTACAAAACTAAAGGGATAAAATGGTATTGACTGTGGGTATGCTGGTCTGACGGGTATGCTCATCTGACAGAACATCGGTCTGGAAGAAGGAGGCCACAGCTTAACGTACGACGATGTTTCTGGGCAGGTTGATGCGGTCGGCCATGGTGCTGATCTCCTTGAAGGCGTTCAGCATGGCCCGGTCCGAGCTGCTCATGGTCCGGCGGTTCTGATACTTGGAGTTGCCGAATTCGTCGAAGCTGGCCGCGCCCGTTCCTTTGCTGATCATGGTGGTCAGGTCTCCTCCGTTCAGCAGCGGGTTCTGGGCGTCTCCCACTCTGGATGGATCTTTCAGAGCTTTCTCGTTAGAAAACGTCCTCCACTCTGAGCCCACATCGATCACCCGGTCGCCTGAGGACAGATCAACCGCACAGAGGTAAAAAAAAAAAAAAAAAGTCTAATTAAAAGCTGGTTCTGACCCGTCCAGATAGACGATCAGTTATCAAAGAAAAGCAGCAGCAGGAAACTTCAACAGAGAGAAGCTCAGGCTGAGCTCAGGCTCAGAAACTAGAACCTGCTGTGGCCACCAGGGGGCGCCAAATATACAGAAAACTAATGTTTGGAATCACATGTTTATGAAGATGTACGGAGAAGATAAAATTATTTCTTATATTGTGAAAACTTTGTGAAACTTCAAATTCCATCAATTCTGCATCAATTAAGCCTGAAATCATGATTAATCAATTACAAAAAAATTTAACATTCATACTTTAAACTACTAACAGTTCTAAGCAGAAAATATGTTTTGATTTATATAGTTCTTTAATAATAACTGCAGGTCGATAAAAAGTAATAATTAAAGTTAACTGCCGCCTCTTGACCTGCTTGTAGAACAATCTGGAATGTATCAGTTTAACACCCCAGATACAGCCACGCCGAATCAACCCAGATACAGCCACGCCGAAACACCCGGGATACAGCCACGCCGAAACACCCGGGATACAGCCGCGCCGAAACACCCGGGATACAGCCGCGCCGAAACACCCGGGATACAGCCGCGCCGAAACACCCGGGATACAGCCGCGCCGAAACACCCGGGATACAGCCGCGCCGAAACACCCGGGATACAGCCGCGCCGAAACACCCGGGATACAGCCGCGCCGAAACAACCCGGGATACAGCCGCGCCGAAACACCCGGGATACAGCCGCGCCGAAACACCCGGGATACAGCCGCGCCGAAACACCCGGGATACAGCCGCGCCGAAACACCCGGGATACAGCCGCGCCGAAACACCCGGGATACAGCCGCGCCGAAACAACCCGGGATACAGCCGCGCCGAAACAACCCGGCTGTGATACAGCCGCGCCGAAACAACCCGGCTGTGATACAGCCGCGCCGAAACAACCCGGGATACAGCCACGCCGAAACACCCGGGATACAGCCGCGCCGAAACAACCCGGGATACAGCCGCGCCGAAACACCCGGGATACAGCCGCGCCGAAACAACCCGGGATACAGCCGCGCCGAAACACCCAGGATACAGCCACGCCAAAACAACTTGGGATACAGCCACGCCAAAACAACTTGGGATACAGCCGCGCCGAAACACCCGGGATACAGCCGCGCCAAATCAACCCAGATACAGCCACGCCGAAACACCCGGGATACAGCCGCGCCGAAACACCCAGGATACAGCCGCGCCAAATCAACCCAGATACAGCCACGCCGAAACACCCGGGATACAGCCGCGCCAAAACACCCCAGGATACAGCCGCGCCGAAACACCCCAGGATACAGCCGCGCCGAAACACCCCAGGATACAGCCGCGCCGAAACACCCCAGGATACAGCCGCGCCGAAACACCCCAGGATACAGCCGCGCCGAAACACCCCAGGATACAGCCGCGCCGAAACACCCCAGGATACAGCCGCGCCGAAACACCCCAGGATACAGCCGCGCCGAAACACCCCAGGATACAGCCGCGCCGAAACACCCCAGGATACAGCCGCGCCGAAACACCCCAGGATACAGCCGCGCCGAAACACCCCAGGATACAGCCGCGCCGAAACACCCCAGGATACAGTCGCACATTTATTTCTCACTATTGCCGCTGACAGATACTGTTAGTTTGGATGTGACATTATTTCATAAACTAAATTTAAAAGGTCTTTCTGTTAAATGCTGAGGAAATCCCATATGGAAAACTAAAGTTAAAACAGTCGACTTCCCCTAAAAGTTATATAAAACTAAGTGTTTTTGTGGATTAAACCATTTCTTTGAAGAACGTCCATATAGAAATGTTGAAATTATGTAAAAGATATTTTTGTTTCCCATCTGGACCTTTTCCAACCTCACGGCTCAGGATCCCGTCATCCTTTAACCTTAAAAAGCTCAAACTGCAGTTTATTTAACCACAATTCCCCTCATGTGAGCTGAAAATAAAGAAATCCTCCCTTTATTGCATTTCACGCTTCCTGGATGTCCAGTCTGACAGGAAGGAGGCGTTCAGGCTCCACTGCTGGTTCTATAAACACCTGAACCAGACAGGGCCCCCTGTTCCCACTGGGATAATTAAGCAGAAGATGGTGCAATAATCTGTCCAACATTACCTCATGCTAACCTGCTCATCTGGATCCCTTTAGGTTTTAATCCTCACCTCTTTAATGATTGAATCCTTTTATGAAATGATCTACAGATATGGAAATGCAGCCGACCAGGAAATAAAAGTGACCGAAGACGTGAAGGTTTCTCCTCTCATGACTCTCTGCCTGATTTTAATCCAGTTTCTCTTTGACATGGGGGAGCTAGTCTTTCATCAGCGATCCGCCGTCGCGTCTCTTCTCCCCACTGACCTGCTCGCCGTAGAGGGAGCTCATTAAAGCAGAACTCTGCATTCCCAGCGGCTCAGCCCTGTGGGCTGGGCTTCATTTCATGCAACTGGTGCCTGAGCTTCAACAGAAAACAGTCCACTAGAAACGGTCATAAGAAAACTAAGTTTGATTTTAAACCAGGTGATGGTTGAATGTGTGAAGTCCATCCCTCCTCTTCCATCGCATCATCTCCGTCCTTCAGGGAATCAGCAACAAGTTCAGTTAAGCACAATGCTGTATTTTTTCGGTCATAGCATCTTGCTTCATGTGTCGCAGCTAATATACGCAACGGTTGAAATCAGAATCCTTTCCTTTCCCATTGAGTTGCGTCCCAGTGTTCACGGGGATGGACGTCTGTGTCTTCGGCAGGCGTAGAGCTAACAGAACTGCCAGCGTTGCGAGGCAAGGGCTCAAACATGTACGGCTGGAAGCCTTCTACACCAAACCAAGCTTCTGCCGCCCTGGCGTCCTCTTCCACAACATCTTCGTCCCCGCTTTCCTCCTCTAAATAAAAAATGGATGACAGAGGAGACTCATCCACGACCTCCGACCCTAAACTCTCCTCCTCTTGCATGTTTCCGCTGTCCATAGCGTTCCTTGACAGCGTCGTTTCTAAGTCACCAATTTAGTGCTACTTGGTCCCAATGGAATTTCCCATTGGGAACCTGCTAGCACTAAGTTGCTAACTGGTTAGCAACATGCTTCCGAGACACCGGCCACAACCAAACTTGCTTGCAAACCTTCCGCCACAACAATCCCGCCCCCTTGATAATCGACCAATCACATTCACTTTATTTACTTTATTTTCCAATACAAATTAATTTTAGATGCATGAGAGCGAGCAGCTTTTTTCTGACATGCTAGGCTTGTTTTTTATGTTGATATCAAATTTACAGTTTAAACCACATTTTAATCGTATGTGACTCAGTATTCAGAGTTTGTATCACAGCCTTTATAACCAGCTGTGTTATAATCATAACTTTTCCACACGCGGCTCAGCTGTTAGCGATATAAAAGCTTTGGTTAGAAGAGCAGACTGCAGCCTGATGTGGTTTCAGATCTGGTCAGCAGCCTTTCACAAATTCACAAATTTAGAACTTCTTATTTTTAACATTTAATAAAAAATGGATTCCATTTTGATGACAATCTGTAAAAATAAGATTTAAAAGTGGAATAAAGTAATAAAAAAAAAGGTGCATTTTTTTTTGGAGTGAAAGATGTGGACTAAAGACGAACCTACGACGAGGCCACATTCAGGACAGATCATGTCGCCTGCTCTGTAGTCCTCCACCAGTATGGCATCAGGATGGTTGGGACACTGAACTTTGGGTAAGGCCAGAGCTTCTCCACTGCAAGAAAACACCGGAAAATTATTTATGAACTTAAATAGAGGCAAAGAGATAATAAAACAATAATTTAATGTATTGATTAAAGTACTAATGATTGAAGAGCAAGTCCAAACCAGGACGCCTCCACCACCAGATCTTTAAGCTGGTAAAAGGTATTTATACCTCTGCAGGTACATCTAAAAAATGATGACAATGATGATGATATGAGGTCATCCGTGCGCCGGATTGGAGTAGTGACAGGCAGCCCGGGCCACAGGAGGCTACGCTCTACCCCTTCTATTCATTCTAGCTAATCTGAATCGTTCATCTGGAGAGCGAGATCATCTGTGGTAGCAGCACTAGACATCTTCCAGGCATGTGAAGAAAACTAGCAGCAGTTCAGCGGACAGGATGAATGAACAGTAGCCGGCTCGCGCGGATGACATCATGCACAATCCGCTTTGTTTTAAAAAAAATCTAACGGCGGATGTCTGTGGGACAGTGATTGGCCTCCATGTTCTGAATGCTCTTCAGAACGGCTCCACATGACACTAAACTCATATGGGTGAGTAGAACATGATGGAATAACCTAAAATCAAGGGCCCAATGTAAAAAAAAGGTGTTCCCCTTTAACTTGACAGTCAGCTTTTGGGAAGAGGATACGAAAAACGAAGAACGGTCTAATCAGAGCTTCCAGACGCAGGAAACAACGACAGATCCCACTGCTAAGCAGAATCATCACTGGAATCGTGCGGCGCGGTAGGGAAGCTGGGATTTTTATAAATGTCTGAATTTCCTGCTTCTGGGGGCTGACTGTAAGCAAATGACGCCGTCTGCTCAATGCGCTCTTTGTTATCTGAGAACCAAGCCAGAACCGAACAGTGCCGAGCCCTACTGATGAACTAGTACCATGTTAGCTCGGTCTGGTTCAGTTCTGCCGTTTACACTCATCACTTACCATGGTTACCGTGCTCGGACAGATCTCGGCACGGTTTCATAGAGTGGAAATGGGGCTAAAAAGTCTGATAGAACAACAAAGGGATTCCATGTTTTTTTTTTACATCTCATAAGTTTAATAATGTCTAACAAAAGATGTTTTAGTTTATTCAGTCAGCGTTTTATACAGCTGGAACAATAAAAATATAACTCATTACTGTTTTTTCTAAACGTAGCATACCTAATGCTTTATGTCATGAAAAGATCCTCAATGCAATGAAAACTGAGGGTTTTTTTTTTTATTGCTGCTTATCAATTACTGGATTATATCAATCAAATTTATATTGATTGATTATATTGAAAGTCTATTTTTCGTACAAAAACTAAAGGGATAAACGCAAATCTGACGCCTTGCGTATTGACTGCTGGTATGCTGATCTGACAGAACGTCTCTGGGTTCCTGAGTAAAACCCTTAAACCCCACACTGCTCCCCGGGGGCCACACAGTGGCAGCCCACTGCTCCCCAAGGGGAGGGGTTAAATGCAGAGAGCGAATTTCTCCAATGCGAGATTAATAGAGTTCAATTATTATTATGATAAGGGAGCCTCACTTAAATAATTTCATCGGTGCATCAGTGAGCATCGCCTGGCAGCAAACAGTAGTAAATCAGGCAGCAAGGGTTGATTTATGCAGCCTGTTTTATGAGGACAGAACTAAATCAGTGTTAGTTTGGCCTTAACCAACTTGTTGATCCTATTATCAGATAGAAAAGTTCAGTTCTCACTCTGTATTTTGCATTCTCACTCTCACTTCCCGTTTCACTCTTTAAAGGGCAAGTTACCATTTTTGATCCCTCAGTGAGGTCTAGAAGCACAAGATCTATATCCATCCATTCAGCAAAGATCCTGCTACATGGATGCACATCTTATCAGAATCAGAAATACTTAAATAATCCCAGAGGAAAATTACTTTTTATTACTTATTTTGGCATTTGACCAATCAGATGAGCCCTTGAATGATATATTACCTACTGTTAAGTTGAAAAAAACAAAACAAAAAACAGTTAACACGTCAAGAAAACAGGACAAAAAAGCTAATTGAAAAGTTAAAAAGTAAACTTAAAAAGTTAATAAGCCTAAATAACAGTTATATTTAGGTTTATAAACTAAAAAAAAGTGCCAGTATCAGCATTAATGCCTCCATGTTTATGTTCGACAAAAAAAAAAAAAAAAGTGTTCTTCATGAATTTCTTATAGAGTAACCTTTGTTATTTTTCTTAATATATTCGGGCAAGTTATTATATTGACATTCATTTTTGCCATCAAATATCCATATTCTTATAATTTTACAAAGGTAATAAGGTTTTGTCCTGGATTCCAATAACACTATTGGCTGGAAATTTAGATTTTTAAAGTATCAAGGTTTCATGGAGTCACCTATAAAGGGTTAAACAGAAGACAAATTTAACCTAATAAGTTTAGTTAAAAATGATCTAATATCCTCATTAGAAGAACTGGACCCAGTGATGCTCAGCTGCATTGATTAGTACTTTTATTAGTACTTTTACTATTCCGACTTTATTCTCTAAATAAATCCCTAGCCTAGCCCTAATACTCTGTTAAAGGCTATCCGATTATAAATCGAAAAAATTATCAACAGATGAATTGATTTGTAAAATAATCGTTTGTTCCAGATCTGGAAACAACAATCAGAGGAAGTTGAAGAGTCCAGTTTGTCATGAAGTCCATCAGAGCCTGAAAGCTGTTAGAAAAGCCAGAGGAGGTTCTTTTGTTTTTCTTCCTTTTTTCCCTCAGAATTCCCTCAGATTCCACATTTTTTTTCCTCTGCTGAGTCTAATAGTGTAAAACTTACTTTCACATTTTTATTCTTGATTTATTTTAGTGTTTCTTAAATCTAATAAAAGCTGGAGATGCTAAGCTGCATTTATTATTAGATAGAAACATGTTAATGCAGCAAAGGTCAAGCTTGGTTTGGATCATTGGAGACTAGTTAGTATATAGGTGGCTAGTTTATGTAGTTTAGAACAGCGAGATAAAGAATCGAGAATCTTACTTGAATAATTTTTAGCAGTTAGATAATATTAGCTGCTCATAGAACACTAAGTGTTTAGTTGCTATGCAACGTTTTAAATATCCTCCATTTTAACGTTTACAAACAGTCGGACTGAAACTTTTATCCTCATATTACTTTATTAATCCGCCTAAAACCAGCCGTAAAGTGAAAAACACAGAAAACAACAACGACTTCTGGCAGCATCTGATGACGAGTGCGCGAGCTAACTAGCTGTCATCAAACACAATAGACTCAACAAATCCAAAGCCATAAAGAAGATCGTTTTATTGATTCAAACCAGCAGTTTGCTACTAAACAGGAGCTAAAGATTTATATATTCCCTAAAATACGTTTTAAAGGCGTTTAATAAAACCTAAAGAGTTAGTGAAAGCGGTTACCCACCGACTCGTAGACGCCATCTTGCTTCTTGCTCTTCCCCTTGCTCAAAGAAAACAACCGGCAGAAATACCTCTATTTATAACCTGCTCTCCTCACGTGACGCACAAACTACGGCGAGGCAAGGAGGACAAATTAGATGTATTCAAAGAAATTTTTTTATTGAACTTTTCACAAAATAAACAATGTCAAAAAAGAGTCAAAATATAGTACAATGTTCATTTTTTCTCCCCCACTTCCCCCGAACAAAATAGAATAGAATAGAAGATCCCTTTATTGTCCTACAAAGGGGAAATTTTATAGAAAAAATGTCACACAAATATGAAATTACAAAAATATAACAGTATAAATGAGTATAAAAGTATAACATAATAGTGAAGAGTTAAAAGATAAAAAATTTAATACTGTACTGTAAAGCGTTTTCACAATAATGGTAATAATTATTCAATAATGGTAATAATTATTAAATAATGGTAATAATTATTCAATAATGGTAATAATTAATGGTGGCCTGTGAAATATGGTATAAATGTACTTACACACAACCACATATGGAATAAAATCTCAAGAATAATTCAGAAAAATGTTTAAAAAATGATGTAACCAACAAGAATAGCATACAAAAACAAAACAAAACCAGGTATCCAAATTTATAAATTAACAAAACAAACATCAACGGGGAAAAAATTAATATATAAATAATAATTTCAGCCAGCTCAGGAAGGAATAGACAGGGCAAAGTCTGAATATAATCAGAAAAGGGCCGCCATACCTTTAAGACGCTCGTAGACCCCTGTAAGCTAAATATAATTTTCTGGAACCTACTGAAGTGAAGAACATCTCTGATCCAAGTCTCAGATTTATTCAGTTATTTATTGCAAACACGACTATACGGAAGAGGATTAGGGCCACTGGAAAAACGAAAAAGTTAACTAATTTTTAAATTTTATTTCAGTTTAACATGGGAAAAAAGTCAGGATTCTGACTTTTTTCTCAGAATTCTGACTTTAATCTCAGAATTCTGACTTTTTTCTCAGAATTCTGACTTTAATCTCAGAATTCTGACTTTAATCTCAGAATTCTGAGATTAAAGTCAGAATTCTGAGAAAAAAGTCAGAATTCTGAGAAGAAAAAAAAAACTCTGTTTATAGAAAATGACAATAAAAGTTGTCTAAGTCTAGTCTGTGTGTATAAAGTGGACAGCAGGTGGAGCTATACAAAAGGAAAAACATCTTCCTCCCTGCACTAAAGCAATGTATGTGGTTTAAAATAGGTTTGAATCTTTGCTTCAGCAAAACTATTCACATCCTTTTTATTTGTTGTATTTTTGCATTCTGTCATATAACAGACACATTTATTAAAGTTTTGAATGAAGGTATGACATTATTTTTGATTTTATTATTATTACAGACTCAAGGTCCAATATATTGCTTATTACTGAAACTCTGGAAAGTTCTCCTTTAAGAATAACTCAACCTAAATGAAATTAGATTCTTTCAAACAATATAGTTGGGTTTGCGTCTGGACTTTGAGCCTTTCTAACTGGTAAAAATACTTTGATCTAATCTGCTCCATTGTACCTCTGGCTACAGGCGTTGGCTGCTGGAATTATGGAGTTATAAATGGAGTAATGCTTTACCAGTCTGGACAGGTTAGATAGATAGCCATGTCTCAGTGGCTTTGCCTTTGTGTCAAAGTTCAGGCTTTCAGCTTATTCAGAACATTCTCCTTGTCCTGTTGTGTTTGTTGGGATCAGAATAAGCATCACAGGAGGCTTGAATGCCAAGTAGTGCTTTCAAAGTAGGAAAATGGAAAAGCAAATAACTGGGGAACTGTAAGCCCAAATTACATGTATGATACATCATTTGATCATGAACACCTTCTAGTTTCTGAAAATATAAATTACAATTGGTGAATTGGGTGAGTAAAACACAGCCTAAACTGCATCAGTTCAAACATGACTCAAAGTTGGTGTTTTTTTCCTTCTCGAAAATAATAGGTCTTGTTTCAACAGCAGTAATAAAGACATGCTTGAGAAAAGACTTGTCTAATTGTATTACATTTGTTCTACATCATGTCAACCATAAATGCAGAAAATTTCAGCTCTCTAGCTCCAACAGTTCCAGAGCTGTGGGGTTTTGAACTTTTGGTGTCACCAGCGTCTTCAAACCTCTCCAACTTGTGCCAATTGACCCATAGAATAACACTGAAGCATTTTCATGGCCATAAAACATTTATGAAGTAAGTATTTTTTTTTTCACTTTTTTTTAGATAACAACATGTAGCATTTATAAACCTAAAAAAAAACATAAAAGTCTATAAAAAAAAAATAGTGAAACAATAAACAATGTGAGGAAGTCTATGGGCGTCTGCAGCACTTTTTTCTTTTCTCTCCACTACTCTGAGACAACTGGGCCACCAACTATTTACTTCATGATTATACTATATTTTATGCTTGCTAAAAACTCATAATGTTTAATTATGATTACATGAGACATATTTTAAAAAAACTGAATTCAAAAAATCAACTGCTGCAACTAACCACATCCCTGGGACGGTTGCAAAATGTCAGAAATCCTTTGATTTCCCATATAAACATGCAGTCATTTTTTCTTTGTCTAAATAAGAGTATTATTCAAAGTATTTCTTTTGTTCGTAAAACTTAACTAAACCGTATTCGTGGGCTCTCTCATAAGAGCACAGACATCCGATAATGAAACAAAATATTCAAACTTTCACAAATACTACTTTTACTAGCACGGCAAACCCTATTTATGATATTCATGACATGAGAAATTACAGTTTTGAAACGTTAAAAAAGGTTTGAAAACTATTTTTTTTTTTAGAGCATAGACATCTTGAATATCTACTGCACTATTTTTGCATTAGTCGTACCAAAGTTGTCACTCATTAAAAACAATGTGTTAGTTAGATGCACAGATTGTAGCCCATGCTAATTATGTCATTTCAATGTAAACTAGGTTGTAATTGATCCATATAAATGGTCAGGAAAGCATGATGAAAATACATCACACGACAAATAATCTACTTTCATCTATAAAAAAATGTTTTAACCTATAAATGTATAAAATGATGCTTAATGTGTCTTCTGTCTCGCTAGTAAGGATGAACCAGCCGAACATTTTCAGCTTATCAATGAAGTGAATCTGGTTTAATTGCATGAAAACATTTTGTTAAAGAAAATGCAAACAAGTAATGAATATTTGATTTGAAAATAGTTTTAATCAGAAATTTTGATGCCATCTGCTTTTGTTTTCAGATTTTATTTGAATTTTAGGATTAATTAATTTTCTTTTTACAGATTCTATATATATATATACATACATATATATATATATATATATATATATATATATATATATATATATATATATGTATGTGTATATGTATATATATATATATATATATATGTATGTGTATATATGCAGGATCTGACCAATCCATCTGTTCCTGGGAACGCTTTGCTGATAAATCCTGTTTTCCATGTTAAACGCAGCATTTTATCATCTCCAATTACAACCAAATCTCCAGTTTTAAGCAGCATAGGTTGTTGGGTCTGTGAGGTGACCTGAGGCCCTCCCCCGCCCCCCCATCTGTTCCAGAATTGATCTACCAGTCTAAGCCAGTATTTCCACCTTCTGGTCAGTTGCTCTTTATTTGCATTTGTTGTCTGGCCTGCTGTTCAGAAAGGCTTTGAAAGGTAATGAACTGAGCCTCTTTCCAATCAGGAGAGAGAGAAACTTTTTTAAACCACTACACAAAGGTGAGGGTTCTTGAGTTGATGGCGGCTTCTATTTCTGACAGTAAAGACGTTAACTCTTTAAAGGAGAAGTCCAGTCAGCAGGGAATGATCACTGGATCGTTATTTATACCTAAAACTATTATGTTTGCCGTGATTTAATGAATTTGATGTTAATCAGTAAAAGTATAAAAACAATAACTTGTGGGAGCGGCCATTTTTGTCCAAATATAGTAGCCCCTCCCTCCTGCCATCTTCCAGCAGTGACGTCACGGTGCGGTAAGCCTAGCGCCATTCTCCCCGCTTTACAAGCTAAATCAATGGGAACTACTAGACACATCTGCAATCAACAACAATTATTGAAGATTTCCAGAGGACTTCACCATTGAAATTCACCAGAGCTATAGTGAAACTGACAATGCCCACGTGCATGGCAGCTGGGTGCTGGAATACATCGGGTAAAAGTGAAAAAAAGAGTAATTTCACCTTTCTGATTCCTGATCCTCCACGGACGGGTTGGTCGTTGGATCGCCAACTTGAAGAGGGAGGATTTGCCATCGAACTTCTGGCCAGAGAAAAAACCCGTAATATGTAGCCAACATTTGGAAGAAGAATGTTTTCAAGATGACTTGGATAATAGCGCGTTGTGACAAACACCAGATACAGCAATGGGACTTGATCAACAGCCGATACCGCACCGTGACGTCACAAACCAGTAGGTGGCAGTAGTGTTCTTTGACAAACATGGATGCCTCCAGTAAAGCACATTCAGATGTAAATTACTCTGAATTAAAAACACTGATCATTTATTGAACAGGATGGTATAACCGTCAGGGTTTGGTTGAGGTTTTGAGGACCCAAATGCAGGCGAGGAGGCAGAGGTGAGTTCTTGAGGATTAATTGAATAACTGAGGCAAAAATCCAAAAACCAAAGAACAAAATACATGGAACCAAAAACCAGACAACTTTTTGGGAAAAACTCACGTTGGGAACCAGGAAAAGAAGAGGAACCAGCACTGAGGAACTGCACAGGGAGAGTATATATGCGAGACTGAACAAAGATAGGACTGATGAGCTGATTGGGAGCAGGTGTGCACAGAGGAGTCTAGAAGGAGCTGGGGAAAAGGAGGCCAACACAAGAGAGAAACAGAGGCCAAGCAAGAAAAACTAATAACTCAAATATACACAGAAAACACAACGAAATAGGAATAAAACCAATAAAACTAGAAAACTAAGAAAAACATGGATCAAAGTGAAACTCAAAACTCAAAAGAAAACTTAACAGAACCAAGACCGTGACAATAATTTCATATTTAAAGAACTTTCAGAAGCTTGAATTCTGAACATGACCAGACGTTTCCTTTAAAATGTAGAGATTACCCACCCATTACTCTTTGAAGCATCCCTTCACAGAGAGCACTAGTCGTTCCCTCCCAGCAGCTCTGGTCTCTTCATGGATTACCAACCCCTCCTTTAGGTTTTGTTCTGCTGTCTTGAATGTTTGTACATTGTCTGTATAGATTATTCTGCAGAGTTCTCTCTGTGAAACAAATCTTGTGATGTTAGGCGAGATGCACTACGCGTATCATGTGAAAATTGCCACATATGCCGTCTTCATGTTACTTTTGGACTTCAAATAAAGTAAAGCTGTAAAGTTTACCCCAGAGATTTCAAATGCTGCTATAGTTCTGTCTCTGGGTGTGTGGCAGATGTTTGATTTGCTGCTTTCACCTGAAATATGTTGCAAATAGTAAGTTTGAAATGCATTTTTGGATTAACTGTCTGATAAATGGAATCCAGTACTTTTCGCACAAGTGAACCAGAGTGTCTCTCGCTCCCAGAAGCGGATTTAGGAAATGAGGGGCCCTAGGCAGAGACAGGCAGGGGCCCTCTGAATGGAGAAGACAACACATAGAACAGCTCCATTCTACGGATAGATAAATATTAATAGAATAGACATCCATTATCTGTTCTAGGTTGTGTCCCTCTCTTCTTGTCCCTTTTCTTCTTGTTTTCCTCTCTATGTTTTGTACTCAGCCGACTTTTCATGCTGTCTCTAAAGGAATGAAAGATTTTTTCCAAGCACTAAGCTCACTTAGCTGATTGCTCCTTCCTGTGTTTCCAAAAAGGCCAAAGTAAATAACCCAGTCCTTCTTTTCACTGTAGACAAGCCATGATCTGCTTATCTGTTCTCCATTTTTCATTTGGATGAAATAATAGCTGCATGAATCATGACAGCAGACAAGATAGAGGAGAGCAGGAGGCGGGGTTACCAATCTACTGGCTCTGGAGAGCAGAGTTCGCTGCTTTTAGATGTTGTCTCCAAAGTCTCCAGTAGCAGAAAAAAAGTCTCTAGATTTGGCGCTAGGAGCTTTTTAGAAATCAAAGTGCTAGAGGGGTCTGAAAAGTGGCTAAATATAGCGACTAAAGCGCTAAGTTAGCAACACTGCTCTTTGCATGGTTTGTTTTCAAATGGTTTGCTGCTGTCTGTTTGGACCTTTCTGAACATGTGCAGCAAATTGACTGATCCAACATGGTGGACACTGAAGGGGGGGGGGGCTGAGACACAATTGATATTATAAGCGTTCTGAATGCATTTTAGTGAAAAGATAAAAAAAAAAAAAACATAATTAATCAGCACAAAATAGGAATAGTTGAATTAACCATATGATTTTATCAAGAGTTCAGACCCACATGGAGAGAAACCAATTCAGAGAGACCAGGGGAAAGGTTTAACAGGTTTATTGAAGAGATCATGCTGAAACAAGTGTAGCTCTGAACGATGCTCAACCGGAACTAAAAAGTTAGGGGAAGACACAGTGGTTAGTTCAGGTTCAGTAGGAAATTTGGTTCTTGAACTTGAAGAGGAGAACTTGGTTGCTGACTCACGTTTCCAGAGAAGTTGTTGACTCTTTGAATCCAGTCTGTATGCGGTAATTCCAGTGTTTGTCTGATTCGGTGGAGGGTGGACAGGGTTTACCCTGAATGCGGTTGTTTGTAGGTAAACGGAGAAACTGACTGCCACTCAGATTTCCTGCTGTACTTGAACGGGACATAGTGGAGATGAATCCCTTTCTCAGTGTGAAGCTCAAATGATCTCTTTAGGGGAAGTGGATTCAAACCTCCAGTTTAGGCGGACCAGAACCAGGCGCCTCCTGGTGGAGGAAGGGAGACAAACACAGAAACGCAAACACAGAGACAGGAATCCTGACACAATACATGTGAACAGAGTTTTATGGGGCCCCCAGGAACTTGGGGCCTTAAGCAACTGCCTAGTATTACCTGATGGTAAATCCTCTCCTGGCTGTAGTTGATCAAAAGTTGGGGAAATCTGTGACTTGAAGGTAACAAACATGGGTGCTGCTCAGTGAAACTCAAATCTGACTGATGTGGCCTTCCTCCTACACATATTAAACCATTCTCATCGAGGACAGACTTAAAGTCTCTGATTTTTGAATCCTATCGTTCCCACTTTTTACCTTCTTCTTCTGTTTCTCTTTAATAACTGTTGATTTTTGTTTCACGTATCCAAATCCTTTCAGCTTCTTATATATTTGCTGTTCTGTCATTTCGCCAACTTTCCTTTGCTTTGACCGACAGTTGTGAAGAAATCTGTTAATCCATGCTGTCACTCTTAATACCCTTTGTAGCTTGCTGTATTTTTCCAGTTGCAACAATGGTTCAGTCTGCCGCCTTTCACTATTACTGAGGTTACTGAATGCTTTTCAGAGCACTTCCGGTGTTGCATCTGCAGGTCTCTTTCCAAGTATTTTATCTTTCAGAAATGGCGGCCTGACCACCAGAGCTCTTCCTCTTTCAGCTTTGTTAAAGATCAACCTCTTGTGGTGAGATCAGCTGAGTTTAGTTTCCTATTACAATGTCTCTAACAATGGCAGCTGGTGGAGTTTTCTCCAGGGGGCGCTATAACTTCAAAATAGACATACAAAAAACAATCAAATGTATACTAAGGTATCACACCATTATATTTATATGAATGCCAACAACAAACAACAACATTGTAAAATGTTCTGCAAAGTGCTTTAAATCAGTCCTAGCTGTCTTTATCCATGCTGGTTCAGATTCTGACGTTTGAAAAAGGAGCCAGGGAAAGCAGGATAAAGCTTTAGCCTCGCTGCATGCAGTTAGCCTAGCCTTGTTGCTAAATAATCCTCTAAACCTGTCCATCAGCCACACTTTCTAGCAGACAACTGTGACGTCAGCGCTGTGGAGGGAGGTGGGGAGCAAATAAAGCTGCTTTCAGCTCTGGCTGCTGTCGTTACCCCCTTCTACACGACGCACAATCAGGCTGAAAGTCGGGCCGATCGAAAAACTCAAGCATGACTGGACAGTCGGCCTGAAAAGGGCAAAAAAATCGCACAGTGTAAGCACGGCATTACCTGTAACTTATGGCCAACGTACGCTGGCACACGTCAACATACTTGCCGTATGTCGACGTGTGCCAGCGTACTTCAACTTCAACTTCCAACATATTCCAGCGTTTTTGCCAGAGTTTTCGTACATCAGACATACGCTGGTCTAAACCTTCAAGGAGTAACAGAGGCTTTACTTGCCAACCTCGCTCCAATTAAAGCTCCCGTTAGCTCCAAATGGGAAAGGGTTATTGTCAGGGGTGGAAAGTAATGAATTACATTTACTCAAGTTACTGTAATTGAGTACTTTTTATGAGTAATTTGTAATTTTCTGAGTAGTTTTTGAAATATGTAATTTTTACTTTTACTCAAGTAAATTTTAACCTAAGTAGTTTTACTTTGCTACATTTAAAACCCCCTCACGTTACTACGGAAGAGGATTAGGGCCACTGGAAAAAAAAAAAAAGTGTACTGATTTTAAAATTTTATTTCCATTTAGTATCGGAAAAAAGTCAGAATTCTGACTTTTTTCTCAGAATTCTAAATTTTTTCTCGGAATTCTGACTTTAATCTCAGAATTCTGACTTTTTTCTCAGAATTTTGGATCTTAATGTAGATGGGCACCATGAAGGAAGAGATGTGGAGCACTCAGCTTCACTGACAAAGATGTGAGTTGTTTGAGGTGGCCAGTGACACATTGGTGGAAAATGACGGAAATAGGCAACTTTTTACGTGCCCGAGGGGTCCCCTCATTAATGGAGGAGCAGAAGGTCATTAAAACAAGAGAGCATGTCTCTAAAACAGACATGGCTATGGCTTGATGCTAACATGTTTGTTATCTGTCAGAATTCTGAGATTAAAGTCAGAATTCTGAGAAAAAAGTCAGAATTCTGAGATTAAAGTCAGAATTCTGACTTTTTTCCAATATTAAAATGAAAAAAAATTTTTAAGTCAGTAAACTTTTTTTTTTCCACTGGCCCTAATCCTCTTCCGTACGTTACTGTGTAAAAAAATAAAATAAAATAATAATACTGATGGTGAAAAAATGAAATGTGGCCCAGCCTTGCATTTACCCTTTGTATTGTCTCATAATCCAGTGCTGCGCTTCGGAAGATGGCAGCTGCTAATCACAACGTAGGGAGTATGGATGAGGAAAGGCCTGAAGAGGAAACATATTCTGGAGACGAAAGCCAGAAAAACCCTCGGCCATATTTGGAAGGATTATTTGTTTTCAGATGCACAAAAGGGAATAATGTGATAATGCATTGCAACATGTGCCTGCCCAGCAAAACGGAGCTTTCGGCTATTAAAACATCAACGTCCAATTTATGTAAAAATGTGGCGGTAAGTTAGTTATCATGGTGTCTGTTGGACAGTAGGGTTGAAAATAGTTTGCACTTTATGGTTCAGGCTGTGACTGTCCTTGTGCTGTGAGGAAGTATGTTCTTTAGCCCAGCTGATCTTTTGCAGTGTGGATTTCCACTGAAATACGCCTTGAAATCGATTAAAACACCTTGTGCTCAATTCGATTCATGACTCATCCTTTTTATGCATTAAATAACTTAAAGTAAATAAGTAACTTTTACTCAAATTACATTTTAAATTAAGTAATTTTGTACTTGAGTAAATTTTGAGATGGGTAATTTAACTTTTACTCTGAGTAGAATTTAGGCAAAGTAAAGATACTTTTACTCAATTACAATTTTTTAGTACTCTTTCCACCTCTGGTTATTGTTTTGATTGGAGCCACTCTGGTTACAGTTTCAAAGTGCTGCTGTGCAGGAAAAGGTTTGACCTTGGCCCACTGTCTGATATGATAGCCTTTGTGTTTTCCAGTTAGCAACATTCTTATTGGTCGTTTGTGTTTGGCTTGAAGGGAAGAAAATGAGATCTGTGAAATGCAATTTGAAAAGAACGCCATTCGTAAAAAAAAAAAAAAAAAAAAAAAAAAAAGAAATAACAAAATGAAATGATGTCCATAAGGCTAAAGGATATCTGGATTCAGCACAGCAGTCTGGAGTTCTATTCCCCTGGATAGAGTTCTACTTTTGATCCTGCAAATATTAAAGGAAGCAGAGGTAGGAGCTGCAATTTGACATATTCGCATTGATCCATGTTGTACTGCCCCCAGTCTCCCCCATTCCTCTTATTTTTATTATGAGCTTTTTTGTAGTTCCTGGAAAGCACAAAGACACACTGACATACCAGACTGTTTAGGAACACTGCCACAACAAAAGCATCCGTCAGACTGACGTGTCCGTGCAAATACCAGAAGCAAGAATACCTACAAGTCACAACAAGACAAAAGAGGCCGCCTGCTAAGCATTAATATTGCTATTGGGAGAAATGTGTCACATTTTCACAATGTGGTTTTTTAAATCTTATCCCATCAGAACTTCTTAGAACGCCCTAAAGGCAACAGATCATTGTTCCACCCCCTTACTCTCGCTCTGAGAGTCTGACCTCACGGTTTACTGTTAAAATAATAAACCACAGCAGCTGCCAAAGACTTGGTTTGGCTGCTTTGTCTAACGTGCAGTTTGCATGTTCTTGTTTTGTTTGTGAATGTGTGGGCCTTCTTCTTTTTTCGAACACAGATTGAGGCTGATGGAGTATTTCTACCTCGGTGGTCTGATTCCCAACACACTCATCTGGTTGCCAGCAGCACAGGGGCTTTGAAACGTCTGTGCCCTAAAAAGGAAACCCATTAAGGTCTAACCAATACCTCACTATGTGATGAAAAACAATCTCTTTACCACTAGGTCTGGTTCAGCCCACAAACCGTATGTCTGGCCACAGCCTCATTAAGCAATGCTTCCCCCAGCTCTGGTCCTGATAGGACCACTATTCTGGGTGTTTACTCCACTGATCTCTGTTTATTCCCTGGATCGCTGATTGCCCGTTGATAGTACAGGGTTGAAGTGAAGCCAGCGGCCGCCATATTGGTACTCCCTAGTTAGTTAAATCCAATAGATTTTTTCTTATTTTTAATGGAAATTGTCTTGTTCCATTGACAAAGTGTCTCATTTACTGCACTTACTTTAAGAAAATAAATACTTTTAGGTTTCAGTTTTTTACAGTGTGCAGGTATACCAGTGGTTCTTAGTTTTAGTCCGTGAGGCAGACACCCTGTCTATTTTTAAGGCTAGGCTTAAAACTTTCCTTTTTGATAAAGCTTCTAGTTAGAGTGGCTCAGGTTATGCTGCTATAGGCTAGCCTGCAGGAGGACATAGGGACCCCTTTTTCCTCATTCTGCTTCATTCTCTCCAATTCTGCAGTATTTTTAGTTCAACCCCTAATGAGTGTTCTCTTTCTCTTTTGATTTGTCTCCTTAAAGTGCCTTGAGATAATATTGGTTGTGAATTGGCGCTATTGAGATAATCATAATTGAACTAAATTATGCAATTTCACAGACATTTCTTTCTTTGTTTGGGGAACAAGTAATGTCTCCTATAACATTTCCAGGATTAAAGGACTAATGTCTCAGCATGATCTGGAAAAACTAATCCATGCGTTTATTTTTAGTGGAATTGATTACTGCAACAGTGTTTTCACAGGTCTGCCTAAAAAGTGGATCAGACAGCTGCAGCTGATCCAGAACGCTGCTGCCCGTGTCCTCACTAAGACTAAGAAAGTAGAGCACATCACCCCAGTTCTAAAGTCCTTCCACTGGCTCCCTGTATCTCAGAGAATAGACTTTAAAATACTTCTGTTAGTCTATAAATCTCTGAATGGCTTAGCACCTAAATACATCACAGACTTGCTATCAGTGTATCAACCCTCCAGACCACTCAGGTCTTCTGGCTCCAGCTTGCTCTGCAGACCTAGAACCAGAACTAAACATGGAGAAGCAGCATTTAGTTCCTATGCTCCACTTATCTGGAACAAACTTCCAGAAAACTGTAAAAGTGCAGAAAGCCTGAGTTCCTTTAAATCAAGACTAAAAACACATTTGTTTAGGATTGCCTTTGACTGTTCTAGTTAAACAGTTCAAGTAAAACATATTTTCTTTAGTCCAACTGTTTTTAATATTTTTTTTCTGCATTTTTTATTTTATTTTATTTATTTATTTATTTTTCCTACATGCTTTGATTCTGTTTTATCTTCCTGTATTTTAATCATGCAGAGCACTTTGCATTGTCTTTGTACTGAATTGTGCTATACAAATAAATTTGCCTTGCCTTGCCTATAAGAGGATACATACTGACACTTGATTCAAAGGAAGTGTTTCCCCAAAAAAACTGTGCTACGGCGTCCGTAAATATCCAGTTATCATAAGGTTTAGGAAGGATGCAGAGATGAAATGATTGGCGTTGAATGTCCAGCAATACCAGAACTTAAGCAAAGGGTCCTAAGAACAGGCTGGCTGAAGCTGGTTGTTTTACTGTAGCTAACTGTTGTTAGCTACAGTAAAACAAGTCCTGTACCTGCATAGACTGAAAGGCAAGCAAGAAATACAGCTTGCAAATACTCTCAGAAATAATGACTTTAACTCGATAGAAAATGTCCTGTAGGCTGATGAAGCTAAAGTTGAAGCTTTTATCCATAAGAAAAAAACATAGTATTTTCAAAGAAACAAAAGGAAAAGGTTGAAAATATCAGCTGTGCTGCTGCCATCAACACCTTTGTTTCTAGATGTTGGAGCTTGGCCTGTTTTCCAGTGTAGTCCTGTTTCTCTGACTGTGACTAACTGGATGTGCTCTCTTCATCCTCTGACATGGGAGCTGGCTCGGAGCTCGTCTGCCTGGCTGTGTGTTTCCTGGACGGGGCCGCCTGTGGAGCTGGTTGACAGTTGCCTTTTGTATCTATGCTTCTTTTTCTATGTCTGCTTCTGTCTCCTTGAACCCCAGTGGGCCTCAGCAGATGGCCGCTCACACTGAGCCTGGTTCTGCTGGAGGTTTCTTCCTGTTCAAAGGGAGTTTTTCCTCTCCACTGTCGCTACAAGCATGCTTAGTGTGTGGGATTGCTGAAGAGTCAATGAGTCGATGCAATCAGCTGGTTTTCCTTAGATAGAAAACTTTGAATCAATCTGACTGGATGATCTAGTGAATTAAAAAAGTGAAGTATAGTGGTGGCAGCAGCGCATTTCACAGAACAGATAGTAGGGATTGGACAAGAATATTCTGTTAAAACTCTGAGGCAACAAGGCATCTGCCAGGAAGGGACAAACATCCTGAAACCTACTGAGAAATTGTTAAAACATCTATATGTTGAAATAAAGTCAGTTTAAGGAAACTATTCAACGTCAAAACGCCCTTTAACACCAAACTGTTGAAACTGTGTTATTAACTCACCGAACATTATTTAAACTTTTTTTTTTTTCCTGGGGAGGATCCTAAAGTCCTGATCTCCAAAACACCATCCACACACACGCACACACACACACACGCACACACACACACACACACACACACACACACACACACACACACACACACACACACACACACACACACACACACACACACACGTTCTGCTATATGTAGTGAGGACCATGTGTTGACTCCCATTGACTTCCATTGCTTTTTAGTCCTTTTCAAGCTTTTCTATGCCCTAACCCTAAAACTAACCCCAAACCTAAACATTACCAATGGATACCTCACCCTACCCTAACCCTAATCCATTGACACCTTAGCCCTAAACATAACAGTTGGCAAAATTGCTCATGAGGACCGGCAAAATGTCCTCACTTTGCAACAACTGGTCCTCAATGTGATGGTGAAATTGGAAAAATGGCTAAACTGGTAAACACACACACGGTAGTGTTTTTTTGACTTATGGGGGCATTACATTGACTTCATTTTCTATGGCCTAACCCAGACCCAAACCCTAACTATTACCAACATATATCTTGGTGAAGATTCTCAGTCATGCAGGTCATAGTCAGTCCAAAAAAAGTGAAAAAACTAAGAACTTTGTTTCCAACTTTGAAGACGTTTCTCTTCTATCCAGGAAGCTTTTTCAATTCAAAATGTCAGAAATAGCGTTTAGTTCCAGGTTTTATCCAGCAGCCCAACAAAGTCTTGTTTTGGTTTAGAAAACATGCAAATAGAAACGGACGAACTGGTCATTCTAAAGGGGTGGACCCCTTTGTTTTCATAAGCTATGTAAAGATTTATGCAAATGTATGTAATAGTTTAAAATATGTAGCCTAGAGAACATAACCATAACCTCTCTCTGGTATTTATAATTTCTATCTAACATGCTGAGTCTAGCTTTAACTTTTCCTTCCTTAGCTTTCTCAGTTCTCCCTCTGCACACAGGGGCAGAGTGAGAGGAAGCAGACTGGCAGCAGGCAGCAGCCCGGTACCGGTTGAAACCTGTTTGGCTTGCATCTGAGAAGACACTTCCTCCGCCCAGTGCATCATCAACCAAACCAGAAAGAGCTGGAACTTATGTTCTACTGCATGCACAAAGACAAAGAAAGGAATCGATTACTTAACAGAGTCTTTTTATTTCCCAGTTAAGATGTTTGCAGACAAAATATTTAAATAGTTCGAATCTGATGCTGCGTTTAAGTACTATTATATTGAATCTGTTTTCTTGGTTTGCCAATATTCTACTTTTTCTTGTAGCTTATTTAATAGGGGGTGGGTGACTTATTTAACTACAGTGTCGGACATATTGAACAAACAAACAAACAAAAAAAAAATAATCTTTGCATTTTTGTTTTTTAATGAACCATAATCCTTAGACTATGAACGAAACACTTTTTTTGCTCTCCGTCTTTCTGGTACACTTCTAGAATGTCTGAAAATGTGGGATTTTCGGTTTTCATGATAGAAATTTTAAGTGTAAGTGTGTTCATTTGCTTAGGTGTGAGTAAAATACGATACTAAATAGTCACGTTGTAATATTAAACAGTATAATTTAGTTTTTTTTTTTAAGCGTTTATGGTCAACGGTGACATTTGATCGTTTTTACAGTGATCGGTTAGGAATTGTAAAACTCTTTTTCCCCACGGTCAGTGAACGCAGCATGGTGGTAACTAGCAGGCGGCGTCTACGGGAACTCGCTCTTATCTCACCGGCCAATAGGAAGCGGCGGTAAAACCCACAAACAGCGCTGTGCGCGGCTCCATATTGGATCTGAATCCTCCCAGAAATACTCTCCTCGGGCGGTCTACCTGCTCATGTTATCTAACACACGGACCAGAAGCCCCCAGTGATGAGGGCTGGCAGCCGGCAAACAGCGGCGTCACCGACAGACCTCCCCCGGGACTCTGCTTCTCCGAGCGGCGTCATTCCTGCTGCGAGCGCCGTAATAACCGGAGCTCAGAAATTAGGTCAACGGCGCACCTGAGGAGCGGCTGCAAAAAGTGGCATGCAGAGTGAGAAAGAACCACTGGGACTGAGATAGGGCTGCCAGTGAGTATACTTCCCTTTAAATACGCATAGAAACTATGATAAAGTATAGATTTCTTTTTTTTTATGTATTAACGCCGAAAAAAAGGAAAAAACAAACTGAGTGTTGAGTTTAACATGTCCAATCAAGTCACCTGACCCTGTGAGGCAGCATAGTGCGGGGAAAAACTGCGACGTTCAAAAACTGAGAGGAAAAGGCCAATAGTTTAATTATCATCTTTGGAGGAAGGAAAAAACAAAAATGTTTTAGGAATTAAAATGTGTTTATATGGGAAAAGCCTCGTGATGTTGAGCAGCATAGAAGTTACAGTTTATCTGCCTGAACTTGACTTGCGCTCCCGTTACTGTCACGTGGGAGCTTCATTTTCGCACATTGTGCCTTTTTTTCTTCTTCAAAGGTTAACCGAGGATGGCTTGTTCCGCCTTTTCCTGGGCTCTAATACACGCGCGCGCGCACACCTGTTAAAGCAGCGAGGAAGTTGATCATTAAGCGAATCCCGTCTGAACTGTTTAGACTCAGGTGTCGTTTTAGTTTTGCGTTACTGGGAATGAAAATGAGCCGCTGGCAAGAAATTAATCCCGAGGAGGAACTTTGCTTCCCTGAGATATTTTAAAGGTACGGAAGAGGATCAGGGCCCCTGAAAAAACAACAGAATTATTTTTTTTAATTGATTTTTTAAAATTATATTTCAGTTTAATATGGGCGAAAAGTCAGAATTCTGACTTTAATCTCGGAATTCTGACTTTAATCTCAGAATTCTAAATTTAATCTTGGAATTCTGACTTTAATCTCGGAATTTTGACTTAAATCTCAGAATTCTGACTTGATTTTTAAATTTTATTTCAGTTTAATATGGGGGAAAAGTCGGAATTCTGACTTTAATCTCGGAATTCTGACTTTAATCTCGGAATTCTGACTTTAATCTCGGAATTCTGACTTTAATCTCGGAATTCTGACTTGATTTTTAAATTTTATTTCAGTTTAATATGGGGGAAAAGTCAGAATTCTGACTTTAATCTCGGAATTCTGACTTTAATCTCGGAATTCTGACTTTAATCTCGGAATTCTGACTTTAATCTCGGAATTCTGACTTTAATCTCGGAATTCTGACTTGGTTTTTAAATTTTATTTCAGTTTAATATGGGGGAAAAGTCGGAATTCTGACTTTAATCTCGGAATTCTGACTTTAATCTCGGAATTCTGACTTTAATCTCGGAATTCTGACTTGATTTTTAAATTTTATTTCAGTTTAATATGGGGGAAAAGTCAGAATTCTGACTTTAATATCAGAATTCTGACTAATCTCGGAATTTTGACTTTAATCTCTGAATTTTGACTTTAATCTCTGAATTCTGACAGCTAACAAACATGTTAGCATCAAGCCGTAGCCATGTCTGTTTTAGAGACTAAACTAGCTCTCTGGATTTAATCACCTTCTGCTCTTCCATTAATGAAATAGCATCACCAGGGATCCTCCGGTCCAAAATTCTGAGATTAAAAAAAAAACTGGCAAGGGATACAAATATATTAAGAGAGCTGCATGAAGTGAAATTTCCATTCATTTGGATTATCGTTAAAATCAAAATTAAAATCCCTTAGCATAGCAAAAAAAGTCCACTCAGCAAGGAATAACTTTATTACTTTATTATTTCCAAAGTAAAAAAACAAAAACTAACTGAAAGTTCCTAATTATGAGATGCAAAGTAGTAATTTAAGATGCAAAGTAGTAATTTAAGATGCAAAGTAATACTTTTAAGATGCAAAGTAATAATTTTAAGATGCATAGTAATAATTTTAAGATGCAAAGTAGTAATTTAAGATGCAAAGTAATTTTAAGATGCAAAGTAATACTTTTAAGATGCAAAGTAATAATTTTAAGATGCATAGTAATAATTTTAAGATGCATAGTAATAATTTTAAGATGCAAAGTAGTAATTTAAGATGCAAAGTAATTTTAAGATGCAAAGTAGTAATTTAAGATGCAAAGTAATTTTAAGATGCAAAGTAGTAATTTAAGATGCAAAGTAATTTTAAGATGCAAAGTAGTAATTTAAGATGCAAAGTAATTTTAAGATGCAAAGTAATAATTTTAAGATGCAAAGTAATAATTTTAAGATGCAAAGTAATAATTTTAAGATGCATAGTAATAATTTTAAGATGCATAGTAATAATTTTAAGATGCATAGTAATAATTTTAAGATGCATAGTAATAATTTTAAGATGCAAAGTTAGTAATTTAAGATGCAAAGTAATTTTAAGATGCAAAGTAGTAATTTAAGATGCAAAGTAATTTTAAGATGCAAAGTAATAATTTTAAGATGCATAGTAATAATTTTAAGATGCATAGTAATAATTTTAAGATGCAAAGTTAGTAATTTAAGATGCAAAGTAATAATTTTAAGATGCAAAGTAATAATTTTAAGATGCATAGTAATAATTTTAAGATGCATAGTAATAATTTTAAGATGCATAGTAATAATTTTAAGATGCAAAGTAATAATTTTAAGATGCATAGTAATAATTTTAAGATGCATAGTAATAATTTTAAGATGCATAGTAATAATTTTAAGATGCAAAGTAGTAATTTTAAGATGCAAAGTAGTAATTTTAAGATGCAAAGTAATTTTAAGATGCAAAGTAGTAATTTTAAGATGCAAAGTAGTAATTTAAGATGCAAAGTAATTTTAAGATGCAAAGTAATAATTTTAAGATGCATAGTAATAATTTTAAGATGCATAGTAATAATTTTAAGATGCATAGTAATAATTTTAAGATGCATAGTAATAATTTTAAGATGCAAAGTAATAATTTTAAGATGCATAGTAATAATTTTAAGATGCATAGTAATAATTTTAAGATGCAAAGTAATAATTTTAAGATGCATAGTAGTAATTTTAAGATGCAAAGTTAGTAATTTAAGATGCAAAGTAATAATTTTAAGATGCAAAGTAATAATTTTAAGATGCATAGTAATAATTTTAAGATGCATAGTAATAATTTTAAGATGCATAGTAATAATTTTAAGATGCAAAGTAGTAATTTTAAGATGCAAAGTAGTAATTTTAAGATGCAAAGTAATTTTAAGATGCAAAGTAGTAATTTAAGATGCAAAGTAGTAATTTAAGATGCAAAGTAATTTTAAGATGCAAAGTAATAATTTTAAGATGCAAAGTAATAATTTTAAGATGCATAGTAATAATTTTAAGATGCAAAGTAATAATTTTAAGATGCAAAGTAATAATTTTAAGATGCATAGTAATAATTTAAGATGCAAAGTAGTAATTTAAGATGCAAAGTAATAATTTTAAGATGCATAGTAATATTTTGACTTTTAGAGTGTAAATTATGAGATACAAAGTTTGAAAACCGAATATCTCACAATTATGACTTTCTATGTGGCATTTCTTTATTTTCTTTTGGTGGAAACGGGCTTCCATACTTTATTGTATTTTTCTTTAAGCAAAAATATATCTTTCCTGCACTAGTCTACAAATTCTGCCAATTTAGTTATTTTTAAATAAGGAATCGTTTTTATGATAAACTAAGTTTGCTTCTTAAAAACTTTTGATAGAAATTAATTTCCTATAGAGGAGGTCTGCATAAGTTTTTATTTTTTAATTCATCAGTTTGTATTGTTTAAATAACTGTGCTGCAGCTTGTAGTATCTATAAATAGGAAACTAAAATAGAAAGCTGACTGCAGTTTGCACCAACAATCAATATCAGGGCCTGACAACATGTGGCCAACATGTGGCCTGAGTGAGAGCATTGATGGCGTTCTTCCTCCTCTCTAATCCAATTCTCCGTGTCCTCAGCTGGTTGATGCAGGTCCGGATGTTTCAACCTGTCATTGTTTTAAAAAAAGCTCCTCAGGATGTTTCCAGCACTGACGGCTGCTGTCTGGTGAGGATTTGAATGGATCAGCAGCCATAGTTTTAAAACAGACACTATGAATATAAAAACGCTTGGTGTTCATCATGTTTGTTACTTTTTAAGAGATATTAACAGTAAAACCCTTTAGGTAGATCAACTTCATCAGCTAATTTCAAACATCTGTTATCTCCAAATAATTGGAAGTCTGTCTGTAAGCTGTTTGATAAAACATCTTAAGCCTGGATTAATCAGATCAGTCGATTATTGAAATAATCGTCAACTAATTTAGTAATGGATTAATCATTAAATTGAATATAGAGACGTGCCTTTAGCTGATAGAGCGACTTAAGGGCAGGAGTTATACCAAGATTGTAAAACAAGATATACATTTTTGCATTTAAGATAAAAAAAAACAAAAACTTTTTCATCTGTCAGGGGAAAAGTTTTAGTTTCACCTGGTTTAATTTAGTAAAAAATCTTCTTTAAGGAACTTTTGGCTCCGATTATTAACTGAGAAAATAATCAACAGATTAATCGATTAGCAAAACAATCATTAGCTGCAGCACAAACAAATAAATAAATTAGTGACAATAGGCAATTAAAGTGTATTTCAATTGAATTCAATTTATTTCTATAATGCAAATTTACAACACCTGTCATCTCAGGTCACTTTCCAGTTCAACCAGATCATCCAGTCAGATTGATTCAAAGTTTTCTATCTAAGGAAAACCAGCTGATTGCATCGACTCATTGACTCTTCAGCAATCCCTCACACTAAGCATGCTTGTAGCGACAGTGGGGAGGAAAAACTCCCTTTGAACAGGAAGAAACCTCCAGCAGAACCAGGCTCAGTGTGAGCGGCCATCTGCTGAGGCCCATTGGGGTTCAAGGAGTCAGAGGATGAAGAGAGCACATCCAGTTAGTCACAGTCAGAGAAACAGGACTACACTGGAAAACAGGCCAAGCTCCAACATCTAGCCTGGCCCTAATACCCCATGGTAGTGCTACAAACTGCAGGCAGCAGGATAATAAAAGCCAACATATTCTGCCGGCAGGTTTCTACATTTGAAGTTAATTTAGGCGTTAATAAACTGTTTCAGAGGAGTGATCATAGCGCTCTGCATCAGCAGTGCTGCGTCTGACTCCCTGCCAGCTCCCAGATCAGCTTCTCTCATTGGTCGATGTGGCGCGTCCAGCAGCTTAAGTTCAGTTTTTCCAGCTCCAGCAGCTGCTGCTTGCAAAGTGCGTCACGCGCCTCAGATGCATCAAGATTCTCTGCTCCTGCTGCTCAAAATGCACTGCAGGAGCTTTTGATGCCCGTCAACTATTGACTGCATGTAAACCAGCTGCTTCTGCTGCGTTTAGTCTGAACGTAGCATTAGAGTTTTCTTTAGCGGTGGCTATCGGATTTAAACTCTCCTGTTGGTTGACCTGGTACATGCTGATACATGCCTAGGTCACTGGTACAGGCTTTCATTATCATAGCCCACTTTCAGTAGCGACTCACTAAGGGACGGGTCATCCTGTCCTCCTCCACCTAACTACCCAGTCTGGGAAAAGCTTTAAATCCCTGTGATTTAAAGGTCATCTAGAACGACATTTCATCCTCTGACCCCTTAAATGTACATTTTTTAAAACTTTATATTTGTTCAATTTTGAATACATTTTTAAAAATTACATTTAATTATTTAATTGATCATTTTAAATAGGGCTGCAACAACGAATCGATAAAATCGACTTTTAAAAGCATTGGCAACAAATTTCATCATCGATTAGTTGTGTCGCGCGATTAATGCGTCACGTCATGTTATGATGCAGCACCTGAAAAGGAAACACGTTGGAGCCTCGATGGCAGTGAAGAGAGCTGATCAGCAGGGTGAGCGGCCATGTTTGTTTCATTTTAAAGTGGGGAAACGTAACGTTAGTTTCTCAGGTAGCTCATCTGATGCTTTCCTTACCGTGTTAGTAGGTTACAGACAGTGATGAGGTTGGCTACTTATTTTACTTTTAATTTCATTTGAATTAGCTTAAGCAGCATTTATATTTTCTTTATAAATAAATTAACTTGCAAATTATGAGGGCAAGGCTTTTAAAGTTTAAATCTTCTGGCAAAGATAAAGTAAAGAAGATCCTGCAATTTATGGAAGTAAAGCAGAATAAAATCCAGCAAGATCAGAAATATGTCAATTAATTATCTGCCACATTCCCATGTAAATATCTGTCTTTGGAGGATGTGTTTTTTAGCACCCCTAGTTCTCTCATTTTTATTCCAAATACAATTTATAATTTGAATCACAGGGCTATTTTTATCTCTATGGTTCAGTATTTTCTCAAGTAGCAACTTTAACTGCTATACTTTCCTGTCTTAAAAGGCAGAACTCTTCTAGTCTAAAAAAACTCATTTGTTGAAATGGGGGGGCCTATTGTTTGAACCCCTTAGGGGCTTTTAAAAACAAAAATGTCTTTTTTTGCGCTTTATGAAACAAAGTAGCCTATATTTTGTGGATGTACAGCTACATTTCTCATGTAAGTTTGCGTAGTTTTAACACAAACATTTATTTTTCATATTGCACCAGTACAGTTAATGAGCAACCTGTACTTGTGTGCTTGTTCGTTCTGTCTAAAATGTTTATTTTGGAATAAAGAGGTTAATATAAAAAATATTTTTTGTCCGATTCATCGAAAAAATAATCGGCCGATTCATCGATTTTTAAAATAATCGTTAGTTGCAGCCCTAATTTGAAATATATTATTCATTATTTAATGGGACATTTAATTGTACATTTTCCATGTTATGTATTTCTATGATACGGAAGAGGATTAGGGCCACTGGAAAAAAAAAAAAAAGTTTACTGATTTTAAAATTATTTCAATTTAGTACAGAATTCTGACTTTTTTTTCCCTCCCAGAATTCTGACTTTTTCCCCCAGAGTTCTGACTTTTTTTCCCCAGAGTTCTGACTTTTTTTCCCCAGAGTTCTGACTTTTTTTCCCCAGAGTTCTGACTTTTTTTCCCCAGAGTTCTGCCTTTTTTTCCCCAGAGTTCTGTCTTTTTTTCCCCAGAGTTCTGCCTTTTTTTTCCCCAGAGTTCTGCCTTTTTTTTCCCCAGAGTTCTGCCTTTTTTTTCCCCAGAGTTCTGCCTTTTTTTTCCCCAGAGTTCTGCCTTTTGTTTCCCAGAGTTCTGCCTTTTGTTTCCCAGAGTTCTGCCTTTTGTTTCCCAGAATTCTGACAGCTAACAAACATGTTAGCATCAAGCCATAGCCACGTCTGTTTTAGAGACTAGCTCTCTTGTTTTAATGACCTTCTGCTCCTCCATTAATGAGGGGACCCCTCGGGCACATAAAAAGTTTCCTATTTCCGTCATTTTCTACCAATGTGTCACTGGCCACCTCAAACAACTCACATCTTTGTCAGTGAAGCTGAGTGCTCCACATCTCTTCCTTCATCGTGCCCATCTACATCAAGATCCACAATTCTGAGAAAAAAGTCAGAATTCTGAGAAAAAAGTCAGAATTCTGACTTTTTTCCTATACTATGCTGATATAAAATAAAAAAATCAGTTAACTTTTTTTTTTCTTTTCAGTGGCCCTAATCCTCTTCTGTACTAAGATGTATTTACTTATTTCCTGTTCAATCTTTTTTATTAAAGTTAACATTTATGTCTTTCTTGTATATTTTGGCCCTTTGTATACCTGCGGGATCTCATTACATTTTTTACGTCCATACTTGGTGTTCCAGACCCCCACTTGGCAAACCCCTAGTTTCTCTTATCCTCCGTGTTCTGATTTGTCACCTATAAACTACATGAATAAACCATGTATGTATCCACGGGTTTTATTGCAAAGCCTACCCCAGATTAAGATAATTTAGTGCGTTAATGGATGGACCTCTGGGCCCCGCCCCTATCGGAGGACTGGGACAACAGAAGCGTTTGTCCCCCCAGTCGGTGACACTCATTTCAAAAGAACGGGCCTTTATTTGGCCCCTCCGGCTCTGACGTTGTAGCATGTCTGCATTCAGCACAATCATGGCGCAGCGCTCAAACACTGAAGTATGACTGAAAATATCAGTGACAGGAAGTGAAAGTTGAATGCAGCAGAGCGTGGTGCGATTACGGCGCAGTGTCCTGCTGGGGGGTTACTCATTTACAGCTTGTTTTGCTGTGGTGAAATAAGACTCTTCCAGCAGCGAGGCTCTCCACCCTCTCACTCCGCTGGCCTGCTTTTACCACAAAGTCACATTCGGTCTCATTTTTATAACTTCCTTCCTCTCCTTAAAGGAGAACTGTTGAGATATGGGCCTTGGCTCGCAGAGGGCTGTTTATTCTGATCAGATATAAGATTATGACCTCTGACCAGTTAGGTTTAGAAACATGGAGTAATGTATTCTTAATGTTCCCGCTGTGCCTCTTCTGTAATTCAATCTGCTTCCACTTTATTTACCAGTCATTGCTATAATTACTATAATTAACTGAAGTTTAAAGCTGCCTTTCCTTTTTTTTTTTTCCCCCTCCTGTGAGACTTTGGGTTTTTTCTCCTATCATGCATATTTTCACCGTTTTAAAAACTCTTCAAATTTTCAAAATAATACTAGGCTATTAGCTGATCGAATCACTGCACAATTCTACCACTTTTCCTACTGTTGGTATTGATGGTACTTCTACTCATCTTGTGATTGAACCACGGCGTAATGAGTGATCGTGCTCACTACCCGATCCGGCTACGAAGCACGATCCGTTCTGCGCATGCGCAAAGAGATATTCATCCGGGTGTCCATAAATAATGTAATTATGGTACTAAAACTCCATATTTCTATCCTTAACTCATCCTAAACTACTCACTTCTATCCTTAACTCATCCTAAACTACTCATTTCTATCTTTAACTCATCCTAAACTACATATTTATATCTTTAACTCATCCTAAACTACGTATTTCTATCCTTAACTCATCCTAAACTACGTATTTCTATCCTTAACTCATCCTAAACTACATATTTCTATCCTTAACTCATCCTAAACTACTTATTTCTATCCTTAACTCATCCTAAACTACTTATTTCTATCCTTAACTCATCCTAAACTACTTATTTCTATCATTAACTCATCCTAAACTACTTATTTCTATCCATAACTCATCCTAAACTACTTATTTCTATCCTTAACTCATCCTAAACTACATATTTCTATCCTTAACTCATCCTAAACTACATATTTCTATCCTTAACTCATCCTAAACTACATATTTCTATCCTTAACTCATCCTAAACTACTTATTTCTATCCTTAACTCATCCTAAACTACTTATTTCTATCCTTAACTCATCCTAAACTACATATTTCTATCTTTAACTCATCCTAAACTACATATTTCTATCTTTAACTCATCCTAAACTACTTATTTCTATCCATAACTCATCCTAAACTACATATTTCTATCCATAACTCATCCTAAACTACATATTTCTATCCTTAACTCATCCTAAACTACATATTTCTATCCTTAACTCATCCTAAACTACATATTTCTATCCTTAACTCATCCTAAACTACATATTTCTATCCTTAACTCATCCTAAACTACTTATTTCTATCCATAACTCATCCTAAACTACATATTTCTATCCTTAACTCATCCTAAACTACTTATTTCTATCCTTAACTCATCCTAAACTACATATTTCTATCCTTAACTCATCCTAAACTACATATTTCTATCCTTAACTCATCCTAAACTACATATTTCTATCATTAACTCATCCTAAACTACTTATTTCTATCCATAACTCATCCTAAACTACTTATTTCTATCCTTAACTCATCCTAAACTACATATTTCTATCCTTAACTCATCTTAAACTACTTATTTCTATCCTTAACTCATCCTAAACTACATATTTCTATCCTTAACTCATCCTAAACTACTTATTTCTATCCTTAACCCATCCTAAACTACATATTTCTATCCTTAACTCATCCTAAACTACTTATTTCTATCCTTAACTCATCCTAAACTACTTATTTCTATCCTTAACTCATCCTAAACTACTTATTTCTATCCATAACTCATCCTAAACTACTTATTTCTATCCATAACTCATCCTAAACTACTTATTTCTATCCATAACTCATCCTAAACTACTTATTTCTATCCTTAACTCATCCTAAACTACTTCTTTCTATCCTTAACTCATCCTAAACTACATATTTCTATCCTTAACTCATCCTAAACTACTTATTTCTATCCTTAACTCATCCTAAACTACATATTTCTATCTTTAACTCATCCTAAACTACTTATTTCTATCCTTAACTCATCCTAAACTACATATTTCTATCCTTAACTCATCCTAAACTACTTATTTCTATCCTTAACTCATCCTAAACTACATATTTCTATCCTTAACTCATCCTAAACTACATATTTCTATCCTTAACTCATCCTAAACTACTTATTTCTATCCTTAACTCATCCTAAACTACTTATTTCTATCCTTAACTCATCCTAAACTACTTATTTCTATCCATAACTCATCCTAAACTACTTATTTCTATCCATAACTCATCCTAAACTACTTATTTCTATCCATAACTCATCCTAAACTACTTATTTCTATCCATAACTCATCCTAAACTACTTATTTCTATCCTTAACTCATCCTAAACTACATATTTCTATCCTTAACTCATCCTAAACTACATATTTCTATCCTTAACTCATCCTAAACTACTTATTTCTATCCTTAACTCATCCTAAACTACTTATTTCTATCCATAACTCATCCTAAACTACTTATTTCTATCCTTAACTCATCCTAAACTACATATTTCTATCCTTAACTCATCCTAAACTACATATTTCTATCCTTAACTCATCCTAAACTACATATTTCTATCCTTAACTCATCCTAAACTACATATTTCTATCCTTAACTCATCCTAAACTACATATTTCTATCCTTAACTCATCCTAAACTACATATTTCTATCCTTAACTCATCCTAAACTACATATTTCTATCCTTAACTCATCCTAAACTACTTATTTCTATCCTTAACTCATCCTAAACTACATATTTCTATCCTTAACTCATCCTAAACTACATATTTCTATCCTTAACTCATCCTAAACTACTTATTTCTATCCTTAACTCATCCTAAACTACTTATTTCTATCCTTAACTCATCCTAAACTACTTATTTCTATCCATAACTCATCCTAAACTACTTATTTCTATCCATAACTCATCCTAAACTACTTATTTCTATCCATAACTCATCCTAAACTACTTATTTCTATCCATAACTCATCCTAAACTACTTATTTCTATCCTTAACTCATCCTAAACTACATATTTCTATCCTTAACTCATCCTAAACTACATATTTCTATCCTTAACTCATCCTAAACTACTTATTTCTATCCTTAACTCATCCTAAACTACTTATTTCTATCCATAACTCATCCTAAACTACTTATTTCTATCCTTAACTCATCCTAAACTACATATTTCTATCCTTAACTCATCCTAAACTACATATTTCTATCCTTAACTCATCCTAAACTACATATTTCTATCCTTAACTCATCCTAAACTACATATTTCTATCCTTAACTCATCCTAAACTACTTATTTCTATCCTTAACTCACTAAAGAATGCTAATACACATCTTCAAAAAATGTTTTAGGACTTTAGTGAGACAATTTTGATGCTTTTAACATTTTCTTCGTTAAACAGCTTCTCTGACGTCATCATGGGAAATGCTCAGAGCAGTCCGGCTAAATCGGATTAAACCATGTTTAGCTGCATTTTAGTTTTTTCTTTCTTCAGATTCCGCACTATATAGCATAAGGTTAAAACGAAACGAAAACGTAAAACTCAAAAAGACTAGATTTGTTTAAATCCAAAGTCTAAAAAGTTAACCACCAGAAATGGCGTAGGATCCCATTTCCGGTGCAGATTGGCCAGAGACGACAGATAAAACAGGATTTAAATGCATTTATTTTCTCATGAAATACATTATCAACCTTTAACACATTATATTTTAGTACGCTTACTATTTTGGGGGAGGGAAAAACGTAATTTAGGTCTTTTTTACAAAATAAAATTGAGGGCGACCAGGATGTATATCTGGATGCGCAAATGAGCTGACCAGATGAAGCTACTATGAGAAGAAGCAGAGAGAGCAGAACGTTAGAGATTGAACTAACAGATTCTGCAGAATAGGAGAATAGAGATAGAATGATGAAAAAGGGGTCCCTATGTCCTCCAGCAGTCTAAGCCTATAGCAGCATAACTGTAGAGATGGCTCAGGATAACCTTAGCCACTCTAAGCTTTATCAAAAAGGAAAGTTTTAAGCCTACCATTAACCCATCACTACCTTCTATCATACCAATGCACACAGCAACATGAATCTGATCGCCTATCTAATAGAAATTGAATGCAAAAAAATAAAAAAAAAATGAACTGACCCGTTTTGTGTGTGTGAATGAAGAAGTGTTCAGAAAAACTTCAATTTTTTTCCTTAAATTTTAATTTAAAGAAAAAATCTAAATGGCCTCTCGAGCTTTCCAGTTTAACGTTTTTGGCCACATGTCAAAAAGTTTGGATTACGACAATAGGGGGCTTGCCGGTGGCCCAGGGGTTTAGGGTGACCCGTGTACGGTGGCTTTGGTCACAGGTTCCAGTCCCAGCCTGGTGAACTTTGCCCCTTGAGTCCCCCTTTCTCTACTCCCATTTCCTTTCTGCCTACTCTCAGAAATAACAAAAATAAAGGCCAATAGAGCCTAAAATATTAACTTAAAAAAATAAGGTTACTGCTATAGAGAGTAAACAGAGATTCTTTCTTTGTGATTTTTAAATAAGACACCTTCTTCTGTTTAATTTGTTTTGTTCCATTTATTTTACAGTGATGTTTACACTGACTGAGGTTGCATCCCTGAACGACATCCAGCCAACATACCGCATCTTAAAGCCATGGTGGGACGTCTTTATGGACTACCTGGGCCTGGTCATGCTCATGCTGGCCATATTCGCAATGACCATGCAGATCACCAAGGACCACGTCGCGTGCCTTCCTTATCCAGAGGAAGCGGGCGAAGCTTCAGGAACTGATAATCCACAGTGCACCACCCTAAAAGCTTCCTCACCAACAGCCACCGGAGCCCCTACTACCACTAGCATGCCTTTGGTCACTACAGGGAAGTCGAACAAAGCAGTCACCGGCGTCCTGCCAACAGATCGGCCTACGGCAGCACAGAAAACTTTCCCTCAATATGAACCAAGAGGGATTAAAACCAACCTGGACTTTCAACAGTATGTCTTTATCAACCAAATGTGTTACCATGTTGCCTTGCCCTGGTATTCCAAGTACTTTCCGTACCTCACCCTCATCCACACCCTCATCCTCATGGTCAGTAGCAATTTCTGGTTCAAGTACCCCAAAACCAGTTCAAAGATTGAGCATTTTGTATCTATTTTGGGACGTTGTTTTGAGTCTCCTTGGACGACAAAAGCGTTGTCCGAAACGGCTTGTGAGGACTCTGAGAACAAACAGAGGCTGACAGGCAGCTCCTCGGGCCCCAAACAGGTGTCTTTAGAGGGGAAGGAGGAAGGCGCCGATGCCAACCAATCCACACCGATGCTTGGGGTGAAATTCTCTGCGGATAAGCCCCTTGCAGAGGTCCCAAGCAGCATGACAATCTTGGATAAAAAGGACGGAGAACAGGCCAAAGCCTTGTTTGAGAAGGTGAGAAAGTTCAGGGCCCACGTAGAGGACAGCGACTTTATCTACAAGCTCTATGTAGCCCAAACATCTGTCAAAACTGTAAAGTTTATCCTGATCTTGTCCTACACTTCCACATTCCTGGCTAAAATCTCCTTTAAGCATTGTTGCGAGCCTGACATGGAGCAGCTTATAGGCTATAAGAGATTCTACTGCACACACAACATGGCTTTCATGCTGAAGAAGCTGCTCATTACCTACATGGCATTGATCCTCATCTATGGGATAACGTGCCTCTACTCGTTGTTTTGGGTGTTCCGGCGACCTCTAAAAGAGTATTCCTTCGAGAAGGTAAGGGAGGAGAGCAGCTTTAGCGACATCCCTGATGTCAAGAACGACTTTGCGTTCCTCTTGCACATGGTAGACCAGTACGATCAACTTTACTCCAAACGCTTCGGTATCTTCTTATCCGAAGTCAGCGAGAACAAGCTGAGGGAGATCAGCCTCAATCATGAGTGGACCTTTGAGAAATTAAAGCAGCATGTCACGCGCAACGCACACGACCAGCAGGAGCTGCACCTCTTCATGTTGTCCGGTCTCCCAAATGCGGTGTTTGACCTGACGGACTTGGAGGTGCTGAAGCTGGAGCTGATTCCCGAGGTCAGGTTCTCTGCGAAGGTTTCCCAGATGACCAGTATGCAAGAGCTGCACCTGTGCCACTGCCCAGCCAAGGTGGAGCAGACAGGTTTTGCCTTCCTGCGGGATCACCTGCGCCGCCTGCACGTGAAATTCACAGATGTCGCAGAGATCCCGCCGTGGGTCTATCTGCTGCGGAGCCTGAGGGAGCTTTACCTCATCGGGAACTTGAACTCTGAGAACAACAAAATGATCGGCCTGGAGTCCATGAGAGATCTGAGGCATTTGAAGACATTGTGCCTGACGAGCAACCTCACCAAGATCCCAACCAACATCACGGAGCTGTCTCCGCATCTGCTTCGGTTAGAGGTGCACAACGACGGGACCAAACTGCTGGTCCTGAACAGCCTGAAGAAAATGACGAGCCTCATCGAACTGGAGCTGCACAACTGCGAACTGGAAAGGATCCCTCACGCCATCTTCAGCCTCACCAACTTGCAGGAACTTGACTTGAAGTTGAACAACATCAGAACTATAGAGGAGATCATCAGCTTCCAGCACCTCAAGAGGCTGACATGCCTGAAACTCTGGCACAACAAAATCCTCACTATCCCCGCGTCCATTGGTCACGTCAAATCTCTGGAAGCTCTCCACCTTTCTCACAATAAACTGGAGTCCCTTCCTTCAGCCTTGTTTACTCTTCATAAACTGCGACACTTGGATGTGGGCCATAACTCCATCACAGTGCTTCCACCAGACGTGGGTCTTCTCAACAACCTCCAGCATCTGGCCATTAACTCGAATAAGCTTGAAGCCCTGCCCAAACCTCTCTTCAGATGCACCAAGCTGAAGGTACTCTGCCTGGGCCACAACGCGCTCATCACCCTACCGGAGTCCGTGGGTCAGCTGGTGCAGCTCACGCAGCTAGAGCTCAGAGGAAACTGCCTGGACAGACTGCCCGCCCAGTTAGGAAACTGCCGACTGCTGCGTAAAAACGGCCTCATTGTGGAGGACCATCTTTTTGACACCCTGCCTGTGGAGGTCAAAGAGAGCATTAGCAGAGAAACAAACGTCTCCTTCGGTGGCTTATAGACCGTCTGAAAGGAACGGGAATGAAAAAACGTAATTATCGTGTTATTTACTAAATTGAATGCATTCACGTGAGCATTTCAGATTATGTTATCGGTTGCTAACATTACTATAGCTTTAAAGATGCGTTTTAATTTTTGGGGCGTTTTTTTTGTTTTTGTTTGTAGGTTTGTGCAGCGCCTCGCAAAAATATTCAAATCTGATGTGGTAGACGGACACAACCTGTGAACAACTTTTTAGTAATAAAAAATGTTTTGGTTATTTTTTAAATTTTCTGAAATATAAATCTTAAACCTAATTCAATCCCTAGAGACAAAATTTATGTTTGTTCTTTGCTTAAGAGCTCAAGTTAACATCTTCCAGAGACGGGTTTTCAGGTTATGCTCCGGTTACTTGTAAAAGTGTGAATTGACAAGAATTTCAGTACAGTTCAGTTTATCCCCATTCAGTAACAAAGATGATTTATTATTAGTGTTGCACAGACACCGATACCAGTATCAGGTGGGGCCCCAATCCAGCACTAAAATGGTGGTATCGGCGAGTACCAACCAATAGGGCACAGATACCATTTTGAGAGCTAGAAGTTTCTTCAACTATTGTCACCCATTCCAGGTAGGCAATAAAAAGTTCTACTGGATTCACTTTGTTTTAGTCTGTTTCCTGCTTCACAAAGGTAGGCAGCCGCTTGATAATGGCAATTATTTTACATCCAAGTAGTCTGCAGTTCTTCATATATACACACACATCAATTTCAAACAGATGGTATCGTCCGATACTGCACAGCCAGGTATCAGAGCCAAAAAATGGTACCGGTGCAACATTATCGTATAGGTCAGGGGTCTCAAACCGGTTCCAGAAAGGGCCGTGTGGCTGCAGGTTTCCTTTCCAACCAAGCAATAGCACACCAGACTCCAGTCATCTCATCAACTGAGTGCAATCTGAACATGATGACTTGATGAGATGACTGGAGTGTGGTGTGCTATTGCTTGGTTGGAAAGGAAACCTGCAGCCACATGGCCCTTTCTGGAACCGGTTTGAGACCCCTGGTATAGGTCAAGAAAACCCAACAACCTGACAAGATCTTGGTACTGATCTGTGGCTGCTTGGAGGTGCGCTGCCACCTAGTGGTTGGAGGTTACTGTAGGTTAAAGAGGTATATAAAAGTAGAACAATGACAGAAAAATCCAATAAAATATTTCAATATTTGTCAGGTTTTTTTTTTATATTTTACACTCCTAGTTATTATGTTTAAGGTATTTTCCTGCCTGTAGGAGGAAAATACAGACAGGAGTGCTTGCCCACTTCAAACAAGATAATGCCGATGTTTTTTTTTTTTTTTCTCCTTCCTATCTATAAGCAAATTTTAATCCAGCTATTAGCTTAATTTAAGATTTATTTAATTAGTCATATGACCCAGGATGCTGTTTTACGGCAGTTGGAGCCAATTAAGCTAATGATGTAGCTTGTTAGCAAAGCAGACATGACTCTTATCTATACAATATATGCAATGCAAAAAGTAAATCAATAATAGAAGTATTGAATTAATGTATTTAGACTTGATTAGAGTAAGTAAAACAAGTAATTTCCTGCATCTTCTTTCAAGTGCAGTATATATAATTTCCTTACTTTAAGGGACAGAATACGAAGTCCTTTGGCAGATGATGTAACTGTCGACTTTAATTCAGAGGGGTAGATTATTTTTGGTCTTTCCCAGTAATTCCATGGCTGAATCCCAAACCGCCCCCTAAGCTCTAATCAAGTGTCACTCCCAATATAGTCTCACATTGCAACATTTGCCCCTTTCTTAGAACAAATGGAAGTTAAACAATTTCACAATTTCTGTTTTGGAATTAAGTTTTTTCATATAACTTGTGATTTCCGTCATTGTGACAAAGTTGCAGAAAACAAGCGGAACTTGCATTTGGAAGAATGTGTTTCCTCCGTCATTAGGTTGAAGTATCGTAGGATCCCATTTCCTGTAGAGATCGGTAACAGACGAGTGATAAAACGGGATTTAAATGCATTTATTTTCTCAAGAGATACATTACAGACCTTTAACACATTTTAGTCGCTTACTATTTTAATGGAGGAAAAAAATAAATTTAGGTCTTTTTTTTTTTTTTTTTACAAACTGAAATCAAAGGCGACCCGGATGTATATCAGGTAGCTTAGATGAGCAGATTACGGATCCTGCTTCCGCCACAGATCGGGTGGTGACATCGCTACCTGATGGCAAAAAAATTACAAAGAGGCAGCCACCGAGGAGGCGGAGTCACGTGACCAATAGGGTGCAAAATGTAGTTAACTGATCAGTTAACTGAGTTCACTATAAAGTCTACTATATAGTCCCCGCCTATATAGTGATGGAGGGGTTTAGGGCGGACGTTCAGACGTTTCACCTGCCCTATCCACTACATGGTTTGGGTTTGCCCTAAATGTGGCAGACCCTCTGCGGGAACACTCAGAGGGTTTGTTCTCAGGGTTAGGGATTAGCGGCCGGTTTGGGATGGGGTCCATGACTTCTCAATCTGCGGGTCCAACGTGGTCAGCTAGCAGATCGCTAATCACAGAAGATGACTGGTTCACTGAGCTACAGTGCACTGGCATAGAAATTAGCTTTAAGGGATACCAGACCTGAAAGTTACAGCTTTAGTGCCTTTAGTGGCTCAAATTCGCACCGCGTTTTATGCTGAGTGGTTGAGCATTTCACCAGTTATGCTCTACAGCAATTCCCCGTAAACCTTTAACCGGTCTGTGTATGACTTGGTTAAAGTGCCTTGAGATGACGCGTGTAGTGAATTGGTGCTGTATTAATAAACTGAATTGCATTGAGTCTTAATAACATTTTGTTCCATTACTGCTGCAAAAACATATTTAGTGTATTCAATTTGAAAAAAAAAAAAATGCAATACAGAATTAAGAATAAAAGTTTTTTGGTTTTTTTAAAGGGCTTTCAGTCTGTTTTTTCATATTTTACCTTTTTTACATTTTTTTGGTTAAATCTTTTTTTTATTTACATATTTATGAGTTTTATTTATTACATTCTTTTTATATTATATTTCAAAGATCAATACTTCAATACAAAAACACGCATTAAACCATGAAGACCAATAAAAATGTGTCTCCACCCCCAGATCAACGCCCGCCCCAAGAAGTGGACGTCTGGAAAAGGCAATTTAAACAATAAAGAAAAAAATCTGAAAATATACAAAATTAATAAAAAATTATTATCAGAATACACAGTTACTCTGAAAATCTTTTTGATAAAATGTTTTTTTAATTAGTTTTAATTCTGAATTGCATTTTTTTTCTCCCCAAAAGATTTGTTTACTAAACATGTTCTTTGCAACAATAATGGAACAGAATTCACTCCGCAAATGGTAATATTTACTTTTTTCTTTTTTTCAATTAAGTAATTATAAAAGTCAAATCTTTGCTCAAATGTAAAAAACTGACAAATAATTTGAATGAACGACTCATTAGAAATGGCTGAAAAATAACCTACCGGCATAAAGATATAAATACATCACATTTAAAAATATCTTGATATAAAACAATATGAAAAAAATCTTAATACATTTCTCAGCCCTATGATGATGATGCTAGATTGTTTAAAGGGTGTGAATAATTTTGCAAGGCGCTGTATATGTCTCTACGTTTGTTTTTTTTATTATATTTTTGTCTATCAGATAAAACTAATGTAGCTTTTATTTTCTTTAAACCAAAGCAGTTATAAAATTCTGTTTTCTTGTGTTTCTTAGTCTCTTTAGGTACTCAGGTATAATTGTAACCATGGAAACAGTCATTTTTGCCTTAACTGCTGCTACATTTTTTTCCACAAACAGAAGACCAAAAATGAGAGCGAATGTTTGTTTTTTTTTTCTTGTCTTTAGAGTGCTTTAATGGAGCTATTTTTTTTTTTTTATGTTGTAGAACTAAAAGAAAAAACTGCCCTCATCTCTTGGTAGTTTTTAAACCTGCTTCTATTTTTCCATAATGCGTAATCCTGTAGCTGACAAAAAAAAAGACGTTAGAGTTTTGAAACTCGGCACCAGAAATCTACCTTTTACCTCACTGTAGTTGAGATTGTACCTAAAAGCGTTATGATGTTCCACCTTGTGAATGTTGCTTACCGACGGCCTGTGTAGAGACCGATTAAAGGGAAACGTGTCGGCTGTAAATTTCAAAATCTGGTTTTTAAAATATTTTAGCATCTGCTGATGATGTCTGCCTTCATTCTTTACATGTACCTCTTCGTAACCCTTTAAGTGTTCTTCAGAGCTCGCGTATCTCTTTAGTCATGTTCCATGTTTGCATTTTAATTGGGCAATAAAGGAAATAAAATCTACACTTCCTGAGTGTTATTTATTATGAGTAGCGTCAGTTTATTCCTCATATGTACAGAAAAACCACTATGACTCCTAAACAAGTTTTTGTCACTGGATAAACTTTATCACAAAGTAAATCATTGTATAAAAGTGTATTGTTGCTGCATTTAGGTTAATAGATCAGTACAAGTTGCTTTCTCTGAGCGGGGGGATTAGGCAATAATAGGCAGTTTTTAAGTTCCTGGGGGCCCCATAAAACTCTATTTCCATGTATGGTTAAAACTATTCCTTATTTGTGCACATTGATTATGTTTTTGATAGAAATCCTTTTGCTAAAATGCCTTCAGAACGCTTAAAGTATTAAGTGTGTCTCAGCCCCCCACTGGTCTTCCGCTATATTTAGCCACTTTTCAGACCCCTCTAGCACTTTGATTTCTAAAAAGCTCCTAGCGCCAAATCTAGAGACTTTTTTCTGCTACTGGAGACTTTGGAGACAACATCTAAAAGCAGCGAACTCTGCTCTCCAGAGCGAGTAGATTGGTAACCCCGCCTCCTGCTCTCCTCTATCTTGTCTGCTGTCATGATTCATGCAGCTATTATTTCATCCAAATGAAAAATGGAGAACAGAGAAGCAGATCATGGCTTGTCTACAGTGAAAAGAAGGACTGGGTTATTTACTTTGGCCTTTTTGGAAACAAGGAAGGAGCAATCAGCTAAGTGAGCTTAGTGCTTGGAAAAAATCTTTCATTCCTTTAGAGACAGCATGAAAAGTCAGCTGAGTACAAAACATAGAGAGGAAAACAAGAAGAAAAGGGACAAGAAGAGAGGGACACAACCTAGAACAGATAATGGATGTCTATTCTATTAACATTTCTATATCTGGAGAATTGGGCTGTTTATGTCTTCTCCATTCAGAGGAGCCCCTGCCTGTCTCTGCCTAGGGCCCCACATTTCCTAAATCCACCCCTGTCTCTGAACAACTGGGAAATTTTTGTTTTATTAGATGAAAAATGAGTGTCAGTTTTCCTGATTTATCCATCAGGACCTTTTTTTCCTGCTAATGGTCTATTTCCTGTACATGCTACAGACATTAGGGTCGTTATTTCAGCGTTGCTTGGAGATGGAGAAAATATATTAAAAACAAACGATCTGATTGGGCAAAAACTGACTTTATGGCCTCAGCTCTAAAGGAGAAGTCCAGTCAGCAATAATCAATGGGTCATTATTTATACCTAAAACTAATAGGTCTGCAGTGATTTAATGAATTTAACGTTAATCAGTAAAAAAATTATTTTCATCGTAATCACTGAGTCTGGGAGCGGCCATTTTTGCCCAAATATAGTAGCCCCTCCCTCCTGCCGTCTTCCAGCAGTGACGTCACGGTGCGGTAAGCCTAGCGCCATTCTCCCCGCTTTCCAAGCTAAATCAATGGGAACTACTAGACACATCTGCAATCAACAACAATTATTGAAGATTTCCAGAGGACTTCACCATTGAAATTCACCAGAGCTATAGTGAAACTGACAATGCCCACGTGCATGGCAGCTGGATGCTGGAATACATCGGGTAAAAGTGGAAAAGAGAGTTATTCCACCTTTCTGATTCCTGATCCTCCACGGACGGGTTGGTCGTTGGATCGCCAACTTGAAGAGGGAGGATTTGCCATCGAACTTCTGGCCAGAGAAAAAACCCGTAATATGTAGCCAACATTTGGAAGAAGAATGTTTTCAAGATGACTTGGATAATAGCGCGTTGTGACAAACACCAGATACAGCACTGGGACTTGATCAACAGCCGATACCGCACCGTGACGTCACTAACCAGTAGGTGGCAGTAGTGTTCTTTGACAAACATGGATGCCTCCAGTAAAGCACATTCACATGAAAATTACTCTGAATTAAAAACACTTATTTATTGAAGTAATAATTTAAGATTTAAAGTACTTTAGAAGTTTGAATTCTGAAGCCGACCGGACTTTTCCTCTAAATATAAATTCAACAGATAGATGGATAGACTTTATTTATCCCAAGCTGGGAAATTAGGAAATATCTGTGCAGATTTGTCCAATCAGGCTAAATCCCTCCAGATGACAGCAGCTGGGATTCCTGCAGCAGCATAATGGATCTGGTGAGTCTGAAGGTGGAACAGTAGCATCAGTGTTTCTACAGAGAGATAAACTTTCTGAGAAGGTAATCATTGTGTACCTGTCCTTGAGAATCCCCAGTCTGGACTTCCGGATATCAGTGCATTATTTATTTATTTTGACTGCATAGCATAACGGAGATCAGTGTTGGTTTCTGGAGAAGATTCTCAGTCATCCAGGTCATAGTTATTTCAAAAAAGTTCCAAAATCAATCCTCTGGACTTTGTTTCCAAGTCTGAAGACGTTTCTCTTCCATCCAGGAAGATTTTCCAATTCAAAATGTCAGATATAGCGTTTAGTTCCAGGTTTTATCCAGCAGTCCAACAAAGCCTGGTTTTAGTTTTGAAAACATGCAAATAGAAACGGATGAACGGGTCCCCCCCTTTGGAATGGGGGTCGCACTTTCGTCTGGTTTGGTCTGCCGCGGTTTCCGTAGACTCGTGAACGCGCTTTCAGGAAATCCTATACACTACTGTTTATGCTCTAAAAACATTCTAAATGACTTCGTTTCGGGTAAATTCTGGATGCTACCCACTCAGGACACTTGGAATACATTGGACGAGCAGTATGGAGGAATATTGACACATTTTTTGTGGACTTTTATGGACCTTTCTGCCTCGGGCGCCATAGACCTCCATTATTTGAATGTCAGCAGGCAGCAAGAAGCCTCCCAGATCTCCAGATGCATTTGAGATATGAAAAAAGTACTCCAGAGTGTTGTTCAGCATGGGGGTGAGTAGAAAATGAAGGCTAATCATGTTTTGGGTGTACTATTCCTTTAAGGTTTTTCTTTCTTAACAAAGATGGCTTCCTTCCTCTCAAACCACCTGTCTTCTTTGTCCAAAATCTGAACATTCTGGTCCTCCAAAGAATGTCCTTTGTCCATCAGGTGTAGATGTACCGCAGAGTCTTGTCCAGAGGAGGGCGCTCTTCTGTGTTGGGCCATATATGTGTATATATAGGGGTGTAGCAGTTCACAAAATCCACGGTTGTTCGGTTCACGGTTTCATGGTCACGGTTTTCGGTTCGGTTTGGTATATGTTTATTGTTACACCGAAAAACATTTCCGCATGTTTTGCTGCTTTGAATTTATATATATATATATATATATATATATATATATATATATATATATATATATATATATATACATTTATTTTGTTTTGGAATGACTATGACCTGGATGACTGAGAATGTTCATCATCGTAGCTTCAGGTCAGTTTTCTAACCAGTTTCAACAGCAGCTTCCTCTCCTGGGTGAATGATCTGATAAGAGGATCCTCAGCTCAGATAACAAGGAAGTACAGCTGAACGAACGCACTTTTAAGTGGATTTGGATTATGAAGGCTTCAGATTTATATCTTGCGCTGTCATACTCACTCATTTTCCTGTTTTTAATAAACTAATTTCTAGGTTTCTTTCTTGCATAAAACATTTGATTAATCAATTCAACTGATATACGGTTGCATTATCTGCAATATTCTTTATTTTGAATTGGGTTGAAGTACAAAAGGGCTGGAAATATTGGATAGCCTCCGAAGGTATAACAGCTTTAACAAATATGAAATAAAACAAGCAGATTTATCATATTCTGTACAATTTTTCTACATTAAAACTCATGGTTAAATTGGTCCAAATTCTACTGGGATTGGAGGGAAACCAAGATACTGAAAAACAATTATTTAAAATGGTTCAGATTCTATGTAATAATTCTGATTACAAAAAAAAAACAGTAAATGATTTTAAAAATAGTTGGAAAAACTATAGGAAAATAAATCAAGCAAGAAGAGTAGAAAGCATGTGTGTCAAAGTCGAGGCCTGTTGGCCAAATCCGGTGTTCTGTCAGATGAGCATACACGGTCAGACCAGCATACCCATAGTCAGAACCAGATTATCCATTTAGTTTTGTATGAAAAATAGCCTTTAAACTACCTCAACGGACGTGTATCCCTTTAGTCATGTACAAAAAAACTATTTATTCACTTACTTTTTGGTGTTTTTTTGAAGTGTATGACCTTAAATTGTTTTTCTTTTTTGTAAATGACTAAAGGGATACACGCCATTTGAAGTAGTTTAGTCTATTTTTCGTATGAAACTAAAGGGATAAATGCAAATCTGACATCTTGTGCATATGTATTGACTATAGGTATGCTGGTCTGACAGAACACCGGCCCTAAACTGCAGAAATAAAAATAAAAAGTCAATTTTTCTTGAAATATGTGTATTTTGCCTTATTTTGAGAACATCTGGAAAATGAATAAGATGATTATGTTAAAAATAAGAAACAATAAACAAGTTTATACTTTTTAATTATGTTATTTCAAGTGGAAAGAATCATTTTTTTTAACCTGTAAAGCAAATACAATTATTTAAAAAAAAGGTTGATCTATTTTTTAATTAGTTTTTGCAGTGTAGTGTCAAATTAAACAGGGTGTGTTCAACTCTGCAAAAAAAAAAAAAGTGGGTTATTTGGTTGTTTAAACCAGATAAAATTCAGAAATCAAAACTTTCATTCTTGCAACGGTAACCGGCTTATTAAAAACACAATGATGCCGAAGTGACCGAATGTAAAAGTTAATTTGATGCCTCTATGTTATACAGCACTCTGAAGTTTATAAGAAATTAAAAGAAGACCTGAGAAAAAGAAAACAAGAGACAGTTGTGTATGTCCTATAGTTTAAACAGGTCTTAACTTGTTAAAATGCATCCTATAAATTAATGGGATTATTGTATATATTAATATATTTTGATATTTATTTTTATATCTTAGGTTTTTATTTTTTATTTTTTTATGTGTTGGTTCATTATATTTTATAGTTTATTATGCACCGTGGGGTTGAGAGGACTACAATTTTATCTGTGTTGTATGTTTACCATGTAGCACATTTGACAATAAAGTTGAATATTTTGGGCAGCATTGTTTTCATGGAATGTATCAGAATGATCGTATGGACCAGAAATATGACAGATGAAAGATTGAATAAACTAATAATCACTTACACAATATTAAAAAAAACGTTTTTCGAGTTACATCATTGAAATAAAAAGCTCGATCTGTTGGAAGAGCAGAATGATTCCGGTCCAGTAGGTGGCGGTAAAGCGCCTTCATGGACTTTATTATAACTGTAGAAGGCCGTTGCGGATCAGACGAAGAAGGGTTTGCAGTCTCCCTGTTGGAGCTTTGCTGCCACCTGTCGGTGTATTGAGGCAGTTTGTTTTAAAAACATCACTTAAGGCTTTAGTACAGGCCGCTTTGATACATTTTTACAGAAATAATGAAACGCCACAACAGAAATACGTTTCAATCATCGAGCAGAGGCCGGCCGGCTCCTCTGGGATTAACCACGGCTAAAAGGTGAGCAAACTATCAGCTCTGTTCTTAATGGAGTCAAAGTAGCTAACAGGCTAACATAGCTTAGCTTTATTCTGCAGTAACTATTGGAAAAAATAAATAAATATTCTCACTTGATTTAACTGCTGCGTGTTTGCCACAACAGAAATACGTTTGAATCACTGAGCAGAGGCCGACCAGCTCCTCTGGGATTAACCACGGCTAAAAGGTGAGCAAACTATCAGCTCTGTTCTTAATGCAGTCAAAGTAGCTAACATAGCTTAGCTTTATTCTGCAGTAACTATTGGAAAAAATAAATATTCTCACTTGATTCAACTGCTGCGTGTTTGCTATAAGGCGCAGATTAATCAGTTATCTGAGTTTTTCCTCACAATTACTAATTTTATCCTAACTGTGTAATAAAATCAAAGCCTTAGCTTAGCTCCCTTCCCTGACCTGTTCATAGTTGCTGCTGTTGAGGTCTATTAGCATCACTCATGGGATGGTCCTATTTGTTTACTCTTTCTTTTTTGCAGAGTCCCCCAACAATTTATTGAAGCCATGAAACGCATTTCAGGAACCCCGGAAGTGGCTTCGAAGCCTCAGTTAAAGCAGCCTTCAGGTTTGCACCTTCAGACTCATGTTTACTGACTGGGCAGGAAACAGAAATAATTAATATCCCTTCAGGTGTGTCCAGATGCAGGGGATTTTATTTTAGGACAAAAGACCTATGAGCCGATAGGCCTATTTAAAATACAATAAATAGAGATTCAGTACTTTATTGTCATTTAAACTTCAGTATAATCAGGGTCTTTAACACACAGACATCATCAGTTCTCAGGTGAATATATGTGCAGAATATTTTAGCAATACACTGTGTTTTTTATAGGATTAAAACATAGAATTATTTCCTTTTATAATTTGAATGGTGTTTTTTTTAAATTGTTTATTATTGTGACGGTTTCTTATTGTCAAACACTGGGGTGCCAGTCAGGTTTCTCGCCTGACATATACGATTTTTATTTGTTGTAATGTTTTACTTCTGCAATACAGAAATCACACAAAGGATGTAAACACAATAGTACTTATCACCCTAAACATTAATGTAAAAAATAATAATAATAAAGTTTCTTTCTATAGACTCCAATATACAAGAAAAGAAATGGCAATTAATCAAGGTCAGAATCACAACTTTACTTTAATAATTAATATCTAATAATTAATGTCTAGCCTGGCCCTAATACTAGATTTTTTTTTTTTTAAGAATGAAGTCAAAATCACGAGAATAGTCATTCTAGAGTCTAGTTTATGATTGATTTTTATTATGTTGTTTTTATGTGTTTTTATATGTCTTATTGTATGTGTCTTATTACTTCCTGGTAAAATAAAAGTTAAATAAAATAACATTACGAGAATAAATTCACAACGAGAATAGTAATAAAATTACGAGAATTAAGTCGTTTGGTTCATAAGCTGGTTTAGACTTTTAGCAATATACTGTGTTTTTTAAATGGGGTTAAAACTGAATTCATTCCTTTTATAATTTCAAAGGTTCCTTTTTTTAATTGGAAAAATATTCTTATTGTTAATAAAGTTGGACATCAAATGTAACATTTTAAACTGAAAATCACATTGATTATGTCCCATAACAGCACACATACATTTGAGGAAATTAAAATGACATTTTTAATCAGATTTAAAAATTCTATATTTTAATCTCAATAACTATTCAATGTTTTTATAACTTTGTATGCATTTAATTTCTTTCTCAAATGTGTGTAGTTGGAAGTATTTCACAGCAATACCAAAAATTAAAAGGAGCGACAGGAAAGGATTTCTGAAACCGTTTGTTCAGGTATCTGTATTTTATTTTGTTTTTTTCATTTAGCAAAGGAGGCTGTGGACAAATGGAAACCTGCATTCCAGGCAGTCGATAAGCAGAAAGAGGAGCCTGAAGAGAAAAACCCCAAGGATGCGACCAGGTGAGGGAATGTTGCTCTCTCTGGTGATGGCAGTCTGCTTCTAGAATAGATAGAATTCAACTTTATTATCATTACGCTGTCAAAAGAACAAAGCAACGAGATGAACTCTCTGCATTTAACCCATCCCCAGTGGGCTGCCATTGTGCGGCGCACGGGGAGCAGTTTGGGGTTAAAGGTACACCATGCAACCGGTGTTGATTTTCCAGCGAGGCTCCCCCCAGAGGGCGAAAGTAAAAGTGCACTGTCGTAAATATGCACAGCTGTTCTCCTGGTTTCTCCGTCAAGCCAGGCGCGGTTGTTTTGAGCTTAGCAGACAGGCGAACGCAACGAATGACTAATGCTGCGTTCACACCGCAGCTGGCGCGACAGAAGCAGCGAGTTTACATGCAACGTAACGTCAAGGCGCAGCAAAAGGTCCCGCGGCGCGTTTTGAGCAGCAGGCGCACCACGTCTGAGCAGCTGAAGCAGCGCGTCGGGCTAGATCTGACGCAGGGAGAGAGACACAGCGCTGATGATCTCTCCTCTTAAACAGTTTATTGATGCCTAAATTAACTTAAAATGCAGAAATCTGCCGGCAGAATATGCAGTTTGGATTATTTAGATAAAAAACACCTACCAGCTGCCGCGGTGAACCGCGAGGAGGCAACCCGGCCAGAGGCTGCTGATGAAGGGATCCCTACTGTCGGCGCACCGCTGGTATGTGGGGGTCTGAGCGGCTCCGACAGAAAAAATATTGAAGGCAGGATAATAATCTGGAGGAACTGACTGCACTGATGAAGTTTTAAGGTGTATTTTCTCACTTAAACACATATTAAAACTACTTTATTCCCACTGATCACAGCAAATATAGCTGCAAGGCAGAGAAAGGATAGTGAAGCTCCGCCCAACGCGCGTCAGACACACTTTTGCACCGCGCAGCCAGAGCAGCAAAGCTGCTTCAGCTGCGCGTCAGAACTAACTGGTACAAGCAGCAAAAATGAAGCAGCAGACGTGATTTTGCTGCTTTTGCTGCGTGAACGTAGCATAACTGCACAAAGATCGCCACTGTGCTAGCAACGAGCATGCTTTTAACTGGGGGGTGTAGCAGTTCTCGCCGTAAAGCAAGACTGACTCTCGCGAGACTTCTGAGCCTGTGGGTGCGGGTCGGTGCTCCTGCAATTGCAAGTGCAGTATTTCCCCCACAGACCACCAGGGCGGCCAAGAATACCTTTGTTCAACCTGAAATGACTCATTTAATCATCCAAAACGTTATGGAACACATTAATTAACTGAAAAAATGTTGCATAGTGTGCCTTTAAGGGTCTTTGCTCAGGGACCCAGAGTGGCAGTCTGTGGGAGTGGGGGAACTCAGGATTCCTTGTCAAGACGTGGATCTATAAAGTCTGAGGCTTCATCCAGAGTTTCAAATGGGCTTTCATGGTGTTTTGCAGAGTTTATTTTGGAAAAAAAATTTGGCGAGGCAAATTTTAATTTTTAAAATTTTTTTTTACATTTTTCTTTTTTCCTTTGTTTAATGATCTATAATTCAGACATGATGACATTTAAAATAGGGCTGGGCGATATTGATATATTGATCGATATCGATAATTATTGAAAAGATTTGAAACCATATTTTATGTGCAGCTCTGCCTGGACTTTTTATAATATTGCTAAATGATTTAATTTTAATAAAAAACACAAACACAGACTTCCAATTAAATCTTTATTTAACCAACTTCTTTAACCATAACAGAATTGTTTTAAAGAAAAATAACTTAAGAGACCTGAGTTATGTTATTAAATACTGACAAAGAATAAACTAAAGTGACCAGAAAAGTGACCAAAATAAATATAACGAATATATAAATGGACACCCACTGCCGCCCCCGTTTCCTGCTTTAACCTGAGTTATTACTTTGAAGTTTCTGGCCCCTCAGCATTTTTCTCTCAATTGTTAGAACTACGTGGGAAACTGCCCAGAACTGAACATATATATATATATTTTCCCGAAATTCCCGAAGATTCCTCGGAGGAGAGCCGCGTCGGGGCCTACACAGCTCGTACTCCTGCGGCTGTGAGCGGCTGAGATGATAAAAAAAAAAAGTTGGTTGTGTTATCAGACTGGTTTTCACTGGTTCCCGACACATTTTCCAGATGACTGGTTTGTTTTTTGTCCGACTTGCCATGACCGAAATACTGCCAGACTGCCGAACTACAAAAACCCTTCTTTGGAACAATTTCCTCCGCCTCTCCTTGCTGCACAGCTTCATGTGCTCTGTGTTGTGGTTTGAGAGGGCGGCGCTTTGTGACGGCGTGCCTGGGTCCGCGATTGTGATTGCTTGGGAGGAAGCAGTGACTAGCATAAACCTACATGCTAGGCTACAATGAGAAGGAAGGAAAACTGCGTTTCTTTTTTATCGAACTTTTATCGACCCGCTTTTTTTCTATTGCGCCACACGTCTATCGATCGATATATATCGTTATTGAATTATTGCCCAGCCCTAATTTAAAATAGTTAAACCTGAAAATATTCCTCAATGCCTTACCGGTATACAAATACAATCAATTGTTTTTCCAATTTATAGTTTGGGAGCTGAACTTGCTTTAAATCATGTAAGCCACTCACCGCCACACTGCAAAAATTTAAATCTAGATAAGTCATTTTTTCTTTAAGTGCATTTTTTTCTTGAATTGAGGAGAAGAGTGAGACATTTTGTCGTTGGAACAAGACAATTTAATTTAAAAATAAGAAAAAACTATTGCATTGTCTTATGCCAAGTTGATATTATCTAATTATCTCGTTCCATTGGCAAATAATCTTATTTACCTGCTCAAATTAAGGCTAAATACACTTAATTTAAGACATTTTTACTTATTTCCAGATCATTTTTGCAGTGCAGGCATAACTTTCTGAAGGACTTGTGTGGACCCAATAATCTCCACTTTTTTCCCCCTTTCTGCTCATCTTCTTTAGCCGAAGCTAACAGAGGTCGGGTGCAGCTAACTGTGTTCAGAGCGTTTTGAGTCTGTGTTTTTTTTTCCTCTCTCCCGCTGCTTCCATGTCCCGCCTCTCAGTGTGACATCATCAAATCTGTAGCTTTGAGAATCTAATTCGCGTTCACATTTCACTGACAGTCGCTACATGGAGGAGGAGAGAAACACAGCAGCACTCAGTGAATATTAACCAGCAGCTACTTCGATGTTTTAGTAAAAGTTGGGAGACGGGTTTGTTAAATAATTAGAGATGTCACCGAAAAATCTGTTAGACATGCAGAGCTTTTTAAACTAAAAATGGCAACAGATTGTAAGCTTATCCAAGTTAGTATTATAATGCAAGAATCTTGATGAAACAGTGTAAATGTTCTTCTTTACTTGTTGAAAAAATCTTGGTTTCTCAGAGGACTATGATTCCCAGTTACAGCTTAACTTAATGTTTACTTATTAAACAGACAGGATCAGACTGCAGAGCTTCTACAGATCTAGAAATGTTGTTTCTGGCATCATTATATTAGTAAAGAGGTTCATAAATCTTTTTAAACAGAGAGAAGTAGGGAGAGCTGCAGATTATTTAAAGGCACACTATGCAACATTTTTTCAGTTAATTAATGTGTTCCATAACGTTTTGGATGATTAAATGAGTCATTTCAGGTTGAACAAAGGTTTTCTCGGCCGCCCTGGTGGTCTGTGGGGGAAATACTGCACTTGCAACTGCAGGAGCACCGACCCGCACCCACAGGCTCAGAAGTCTCGTGAGAGTCAGTCTTGCTTTACGGCGAGAACTGCTACACCCCCCAGTTAAAAGCATTCTCGTTGCTAGCACAGTGGCGATCTTTGTGCAGTTATGCTATGTTCACGCAGCAAAAGCAGCAAAATGGCGTCTGCTGCTTCATTTTTGCTGCTTGTACCAGTTAGTTCTGACGCGCGGCTGAAGCAGCTTTGCTGCTCTGGCTGCGCGGTGCAAAAGTGTTACTGACGCGCGTTGGGCGGAGCTTCACTATCCTTTCTCTGCCTTGCAGCTATATTTGCTGTGATCAGTGGGAATAAAGTAGTTTTAATATGTTTTTAAGTGAGAAAATACACCTGAAAACGAAATCATTGCAGTCAGTTCATTCAGATTATCATCCTGCCTTCCAATATTTTTTCTGTCGGAGCTGCTCAGACCCCCACATACCAGCGGTGCGCCGACAGTAGGAATCCCTTCATCAGCAGCCTCTGGCCGGGTCGCCTCCTCGCGGTTCACCGCGGCAGCTGGTAGGTGTTTTTCATCTAAATAATCTGATCTGCAGGCAGCAGGATAATAAAAGCGAACATATTCTGCCGGCAGGTTTCTGCATTTTAAGTTAATTTAGGCGTCAATAAACTGTTTAAGAGGATGGATCATAGCCTCTGATCATCAGCGTTGTGTCTCTCTCCCTGCCAGCTCCCAGATCAGCTTCTCTGATTGGTTGACGCGGCGCGTCGAGCAGCAAAAAATAAATTTTTCCATCTCGAGCAGCAGCGCGTTTGCGGCGCGTCACGCGCGTCAGATGCTTAGTCATTCGTTGCGTTCGCCTGTCTGCTAAGCTCAAAACAACCGCGCCTGGCTTGACGGAGAAACCAGGAGAACAGCTGAGCATATTTCCCCCCCTCTGGGGGGAGCCTCGCTGGAAAATCAACACCGGTTGCATAGTGTACCTTTAAAGGTGAAACAGATTTAATGGGATAAGCAACATGCAATAAAATATATCTCCAAGTTTACCAGAAAGTTTACCAAAAAAATGCAACGCTGTATTTAAAATGCAGCATATCCAATTTTTTCTGGATGGAATTGAAATTGTACTTCTAGGGATGCGTGATATATCAATTTTTCCATTGGAATCGGCTCTTATTAATTATTATTTTCATGCATTAATGTTTTTGGGCCCTATATATGTAATGCACTATAAGGCATCTCAAACATCAAAGTCTTCCTTCTCCCCGTAGGGCCAGCATCTATGACCCCAGCAGCCCTCTGTCGTCAGACTCGGATGCAGAGACGTCGCTGCCTCCAGACCGCCAGCCCCCCCCTCCTCAGGACATCAGCCTGAGATCCCAGCATCTGTCTGCGGACAGAGACAGCAGGCGCTGGGAGGCGTCCAAGGCTGAGGCCACGGGGCCTCGTCTGGAATATTCTAGAGAAGTAGAACTCCCTGGAATTTTTCTGCTAAGTTTGTCAGAACTCGGTTTATTCTTTCAAAATGTAAACGTTGGTCTTTGCGTGTCTCCCTGCAGATGACCTCCACTCTCAGGGCATCGCCACCCAGGTTAAAACGCGACCATCAGCCGCTGGGTTACGTAGAAAGAGGTTCGCTCTCTGCTCCTTGGTTTTAAAGAGTCGGATGTTTAAGTTTTATTGCTTGAATTTCTTTCTTTTATTTGTTTTGTTTAACAGGACCGGATATAGAGGCGCCGACGCCTCCGAAGCTGACGAGAACCAAGGGGGAGAAAGCTCCACTGGACAAGTAAGCTACAAAAAAAATACTTAATGTTTGCATATTTTTACTCGTTTTGCATTTTAAATTGACATTACAAATAACTATTGAAGGTATAGAGGATGATCTTTTATTTCCAGGTGGATCATCTCAATCAGTGGTCCTCCTAACTGTCAATCATTCTGGTGATATGTTTACATAACGCCGTCCTACGAGCTCGTCCCGTTAGCGATCTTTTTCTGCGCACTTTCAGACGTAAATCTGTGGTGAGCTACGGTTTCAGACGGTCATTGAAAATGGCAGAGGGTCATGGAGGCCTGGAAGCAAACCTTAGAGCGCCCCCACCCTTAGAGCGCCCCCACCCTTAGAGCGCCCCCACCCTTAAAGCACCCCCACCCCTAGAACGCACCCACCCCTAGAGAGCCCCCACCCTTAGAGTGCCCCCTCACTTAAAATGCCCCCACCCTTAAAGCGCTCCCCACCCTTAGAGCGCCCCCACCTTTAGAACGCCCCCACCCTTAGAGCGCCCCCACCCCTAGAGAGCCCCCACCCTTAGACCGCCCCCACCCTTAGAGTGCCCCCTCACTTAAAATGCCCCCACCCTTAAAGCGCTCCCCACCCTTAGAGCGCCCCCACCCTTAGAACGCCCCCACCCCTAGAGCGCCCCCACCCTTAGAGCGCCCCCACCCCTAGAGCGCCCCCACCCTTAGAGCGCCCCCACCCCTAGAGCACCCCCACCCTTAGAGCACCCCCACCCCTAGAGCGCCCCCACCCTTAGAGCGCCCCCACCCCTAGAGAGCCCCCACCTTTAGGGCGCCCCCCACCCTTAGAGCGCCCCCACCCCTTAGACCGCCCCTTCCCTTAGAGCGCCCCCTCACTTAGAGCACCCCCACCTTTAGAGCGCCCCCCACCCTTAGAGCACCCCCACCCTTAGAGCGCCCCCACCCCTAGAGAGCCCCCACCTTTAGAGCGCCCCCCACCCTTAGACCGCCCCCCACCCTTAGACCGCCCCCACCCTTAGACCGCCCCCTCACTTAGAGCACCCCCACCTTTAGAGCGCCCCCCACCCTTAGAGCACCCCCACCCTTAGAGCGCCCCCACCCCTAGAGAGCCCCCACCTTTAGAGCGCCCCCCACCCTTAGAGCGCCCCCACCCCTTAGACCGCCCCCTCCCTTAGACCGCCCCCACCCTTAGAGCGCCCCCACCCCTAGAGAGCCCCCACCTTTAGAGCGCCCCCCACCCTTAGAGCACCCCCACCCCTTAGACCGCCCCCTCCCCTAGAGAGCCCCCACCTTTAGAGCGCCCCCACCCTTAGAGCGCCCCCACCCCTAGAGAGCCCCCACCTTTAGAGCGCCCCCACCCCTAGAGAGCCCCCACCCCTTAGACCGCCCCCTCCCTTAGACCGCCCCCACCCTTAAAGCACCCCCAGCCCTAGAACGCACCCACCCCTAGAGAGCCCCCACCCTTAGAGTGCCTCCTCACTTAAAATGCCCCCACCCTCAGAGCGCCCCCACCCTTAAAGCGCTCCCCACCCTTAGAGCGCCCCCTCACTTAAAATGCCCCCACCCTTAGAGCGCCCCCACCCCTAGAGAGCCCCCACCCTTAGAGCACCCCCACCTTTAGAGCGCCCCCACCAACTTTCATCACCAAGTTACACCCTTGAATCCGCTTCCATCAAAGTCTTCCTTCTCCCCGTAGGGCCAGCATCTATGACCCCAGCAGCCCTCTGTCGTCAGACTCGGATGCAGAGACGTCGCTGCCTCCAGACCGCCAGCCCCCCCCTCCTCAGGACATCAGCCTGAGATCCCAGCATCTGTCTGCGGACAGAGACAGCAGGCGCTGGGAGGCGTCCAAGGCTGAGGCCACGGGGCCTCGTCTGGAATATTCTAGAGAAGTAGAACTCCCTGGAATTTTTCTGCTAAGTTTGTCAGAACTCGGTTTATTCTTTCAAAATGTAAACGTTGGTCTTTGCGTGTCTCCCTGCAGATGACCTCCACTCTCAGGGCATCGCCACCCAGGTTAAAACGCGACCATCAGCCGCTGGGTTACGTAGAAAGAGGTTCGCTCTTTGCTCCTTGGTTTAAAAGAGTCGGATGTTTAAGTTTTATTGCTTGAATTTCTTTCTTTTATTTGTTTTGTTTAACAGGACCGGATATAGAGGCGCCGACGCCTCCGAAGCTGACGAGAACCAAGGGGGAGAAAGCTCCACTGGACAAGTAAGCTACAAAAAAAATACTTAATGTTTGTAATTTCACTTTAAAATGCAAAACGAGTAAAAACATGCAAATAACTATTGAAGGTATAGAGGATGATCTTTTACTTCCAGGTGGATCATCTCAATCAGTGGTCCTCCTAACTGTCAATCATTCTGGTGATATGTTTACATAACGCCGTCCTACGAGCTCGTCCCGTTAGCGATCTTTTTCTGTGCACTTTCAGACGTAAATCTGTGGTGAGCTACGGTTTCAGACGGTCATTGAAAATGGCAGAGGGTCATGGAGGCCTGGAAGCAAATCATTATCGCATATTCTGGTCTGATCCAATATTAACTTTCTTGTAGGAGATCTACAATATAATGCAAAATGTGTTTCAGACGGATATTAATTTTGAGTTTCTGTCATTATATTGTAGTTATTTCAGATACTAAGTGCAGCTTCTAGAAAAGCTGTAACAAGGAAGAGGCTAAAACTAGAAAGACCTACAGTGGATAAATGGTTTGACATTATAACATCTTTAATATGAAAAGAATTACTTTTGTTTTAAGACTTAAAAGAGATCTGTTTATGGAAAGATGGGAAAGATTCTATTCAGTTTATTTCTATAGCTCCAATTCGCATCATGTCATCTCAGGTCACTTTCCAGTTCACCAGATCATCCAGTCAGATTGATTCAAAGTTTTCTATCTAAGGAAAACCAGCTGATTGCATCGACTCATTGACTCTTCAGCAATCCCTCACACTAAGCATGCTTGTAGCGACAGTGGAGAGGAAAAACTCCCTTTGAACAGGAAGAAACCTCCAGCAGAACCAGGCTCAGTGTGAGCGGCCATCTGCTGAGGCCCACTGGGGTTCAAGGAGACAGAAGCAGACATAGAAATGAATGATGAAAAAGGGGTCCCTATGTCCTCCAGCAGTCTAAGCCTATAGCAGCAGAACTATAGAAATAGCTCAGGATAACCTGAGCCACTCTAACTATAAATGGAAAAAAAAAAGGAAAGTTTTAAGCCTAGCCTTAAAAGTAGACAGGGACTAAAACTGGTAGTTGGTTTCACTCGAAGGCGTAACTTTCGTGGACATGTCCCCACCAATAATAAACACTGTGATTTTTTTCGCACAATGTACGTTGCTTTTCGGGCCGACTTTCCAGGTGTGCGAGAATTTTTCGATCGGACAGAGTTTCAGCCTGATAGTGTGTGGTGTAGTGAACAGGGGCTAACGAGGGGCGATCAGCCTCTAACGATCACCCCCCCATCAGGAATCAGAAGGTCGGGAGAAAATCAAACATGTTTGAAATTCAGCCGGCTTTAAAAAGTCTTGAATTTAACTTTATGCTGGAGGAACCCTTCCAGAGAAGATGGAAGCATTTCCATTCATTGATAAGATCAGTTGAATTCAGCACCAGACTGATTGCTGTGATACCTTTACCTCCGTCTTCTAGGTGCCCCATCACCTGTGACCTCTGTGACGTCAAGCTGTCCAACGCCCAGGAGCTGGAGGATCATTTGGACAGCAAAGGCCACTGGGATACACTGGAGTACATCCAGCGCAGCAGTAACTATGACGACATGGCCGTGGCCTTCCTACAGGTGGGATGGCATTAGTTTATACCGCTGACGTATTCCAGCATTTCTCATCTCATTAGAAACACATAAAGTCGGGTTAGTTCCAGTCGTCTCCCTCCCAACAGGAAGTCATGGTGTATAAAAGCCAGCACTGCAGCCGAGCCGTAGAGGAAACCGCTTTACCAGGTAGGAACGTCTGACGGATTGAAGCCGTCGGAGGTTAGACTCCTTTGGATCGGCTTTATTTAGAGAGTTTCTGCTGCTCGGTGATCGACCCCCTCTGGTGTTTTCAGGGCTGCAGGAAAACCACCACATGAGCAAAGTTGAAATGCTTTACTGTGCAGCTTGTAAAGTCCATGTGTCCACGTCTGCAGCCGAGGTGCAGGCTCACATCTCCTCCCTGGAACACCTCTCCAACAGCAAGGTAAGCAGGGTATCCCTAGGTCTTTGAACATCATTAACAGTCATTTAATTATTAGTTTTTAATTAAGGCGTGAATTGGGATTAAAGTCGTACGGAAGCGGCTGTTCCAACCGTTGCATTTCCGAATTCTCCTGAGTGGTGCCCGACTTTACACGAATGAATAAAGTGAATGTGATTGGTCGATTATCAAGGGGGCGGGATTGTTGTGTTTCGCAAGCAAGTTTTGGTTGTAGCCGGTTTGTGGGAAGCATCATGCTAACCAGTTAGCATCTTAGTGCTAGCAGGTTCCCAATGGGAAATTCCATTGGGACCAAGTAGCACTAAATTGGTGACTTAGAAACGACGCTGTCAAGGAACGCTATGGACAGCGGAAACATGCAAGAGGAGGAGAGTTTAGTGTCGGAGGTCGTGGATGAGTCTCCTCCGTCATCCATTTTTTATTTAGAGGAGGAAAGCGGGGACGAAGATGTTGTGGAAGAGGACGCCAGGGCGGCAGAAGCTTGGTTTGGTGTAGAAGGCTTCCAGCCGTCCATGTTTGAGCCCTTGCCTCGCAACGCTGCCAGTTCTGTTAGCTCTACGCCTGCTGAATGTTTAAGCCAGAATGATTTGACATTTGAATATGACTTCCCTACAACTTTAAAATGTATTAAATGGGGTTATCGTGGCATTTAAAATGCTTCATTTGGAAAAAAAAAAATATATATCAGTTTATGAAAACTATTTCGTCAGATATATTATATCATGATATCTTTGCGTGGAACTGCTTCAGCTTGATCTTAAAGCCGTATGTTTGGAAAAAAGGGCGAGGTGGAGAAAAAGCTAGAGAATGGAAAAATGCTAATTTCAACAAAAGTGGCTGGAAGACGAGGAATTCGGGACATGGCTGCAAACTGTTGACGGTAAAGATGACCAAGGATTTCGCAGTGACTTTTTTATATATATATATATATATTTATATATCTCTTTATATAAATGACTTGGGTAAGGACCTGAAGACAGCAAAAGTGCATCTTTATGCAGATGACACTATTTTGTACACCACAGCTTCATCAGTGAATGCTGCATTTGCACAATTGCAGTCTGCTTTTAATCATTTACAAACATTTCTTATTGAATTAAAGTTGGTACTGAATGCTAAAAAAAACTAAAACAATGACATTCACACATTCACGATCCTCACCTAACATTAGTGTTTCAACACAAGATGGCACTAAAATAGAAGGAGTATCATCTTACAAGTATTTAGGCATCTGGTTGGATGATAAGATGTCCTTTGGTGTCCATATTGAGAGCCTCTGTAAGAAACTTAGACCAAAGTTGGGTTTTTTCTTTAGAATGAGGAAGTGCTTTCCCTATCTTGCGAGGAAAAGGCTAGTTCAGAGCACATTCCTGTCAGTGCTTGACTATGGGGATACACTGTATATTCACTCCAGTTTATTCTTACTTAAAAAACTGGATGTACTGTACCACTCTGCCTTACGTTTTATCACAGGTGCATCAGCTAGGACTCACCACTGCACTCTCTATGAAACTGTACAGTGGTCTTCTCTTTCCATGAGGAGAAAAATTCATGTACTGACTTTTATTGCCAAAGCCCTTATGGGTAAACTACCTTTATACATTTTTAATTTACTTTCCGTTCAAGATAGTACTTACAGGACTAGGTCATCAGAAAAAATACTTTTACATACTCCATTTACTAGAACTGAACTAGGAAAAACAGCATTTTCATCATTTGCACCTAAAGTATGGAATGAACTTCAAGCCACTTTAAATCTTGAAGTACTTCCATCCATAAATTCTTTTAAAGACCTGTTAAAATCATCATTAACTGACAGATGCAACTGTTGTTGATTGGATGCCTTGTTTGCTGTTTGCTTTTTGGTTGTATGTGTATGCCCAATCTTGTTGTGTTTAATTTTGCCTAGATGATATGTAGCTGTGGTTGTCTTGTCTCCTGTAGTTTTATGTTAATGTAACTTTTTAAGCCGCCTTCTTGGCCAGGACTCCCTGGAAGAAGAGTTACTTTAACTCAATGGGACTTTCCTGGTTAAATAAAGGTTAAATAAAATAAAAAAAATAAAAAAAATAAAAAATATATATATATATACGGGACTCGATGTTAACAATGATAGCAAACAAAAATTATTTATCACTCAAAATTACATTAAAATCACCAACATTCGATGAAAACGACCCAGAAGCGTTGACGGCGCCATTTTTGTTGTTTTTTACACATTCTCCTGTGATTTGAAAAAGCCGGTTGATTTCCCGCCAGATGGCGTGATTTTTGTCCACCTAGCGATAATTTTGATGTAGTTACCAAAATGACAAACAAGCTAGAAAGCGCTATCATAAGGCAGTCTTCTGTACAGTGATGCAGGTCATACATTATAAAATATTCATAATTTCTTTCTCTCAGACATTGGAGAGGTGCATTTAAATGTTATAGAGCTAAGCATGTTAGATTGGTGACCTGTTATGTTATTATTATTGTCTTGTTGCTGCATTTATTTTGTCAGGGAAAACTAATCCTGAGTCAGTTAAAAGTCAGGGAATTCTGAAATGATGTCAGACTGTGGAAACCCTGAATAAAATAACTATGTATAATGATTCTCTAGAAAAGTCACATTATATTAATAGTATTATCTTGGGCTGCAACTAACAATTATTTTAAAAATCGATGAATCGGCCGATAATTTTTTCGATTAATCGATGAATCGGACAAAAAATATTTTTTATATTAACCTCTTTATTCCAAAATGAACATTTTAGACAGAACAAACAAGCACACAAGTACAGGTTGCTCATTAACTGTACTGGTGCAATATGAAAAATAAATATTTGTGTTAAAACTATGCAAACTTAAATGAGAAATGTAGCTGTACATCCACAAAATATAGGCTACTTTGTTTCATAAAGCGCAAAATAAGACATTTTTGTTTTTAAAAGCCCCTAAGGGGTTCAAACAATAGGCCCCCCCATTTCACCAAATGAGTTTTTTTTAGACTAGAAGAGTTCTGCCTTTTAAGACAGGAAAGTATAGCAGTTAAAGTTGCTACTTGAGAAAATACTGAACCATAGAGATAAAAATAGCCCTGTGATTCAAATTATAAATTGTATTTGGAATAAAAATGAGAGAACTAGGGGTGCTAAAAAACACATCCTCCAAAGACAGATATTTACATGGGAATGTGGCAGATAATTAATTGACATATTACTGATCTTGCTGGATTTTATTCTGCTTTACTTCCATAAATTGCAGGATCATCTTTACTTTATCTTTGCCAGAAGATTTAAACTTTAAAAGCCTTGCCCTCATAATTTGCAAGTTAATTTATTTATAAAGTAAATATAAACGCTGCTTAAGCTAATTCAAATGAAATTAAAAGTAAAATAAGTAGCCAACCTTATCACTGTCTGTAACCTACTAACACGGTAAGGAAAGCATCAGATGAGCTACCTGAGAAACTAACGTTACGTTTCCCCACTTTAAAACCAAACAAACATGGCCGCTCACCCTGCTGATCAGCTCTCTTCACTGCCATCGAGGCTCCAACGTGTTTCCTTTTCAGGTGCTGCGTCATAACAGTGGTGGTTCGGTGCCATGTTCATTTGTTTTTACTGAAGTTGCATGTTAAGACTTTTTTTCGCTTTACAAAGCGCAGGCTATTGTAATTATTGTGATCAATCCCGGCGCATGCGCGCTTCATTTGCAGTCTGGATTCTGAGGGTAAACATCCTTCGGCTCTGACTGCAGTGCTGTCAGAGTAAGAGTCTCCAAAAGCCGCCAGTGACACTGTAAAAAGTCGCCAGATTTGTCGCTAGTCGCTTTTTTGAAAAATAGTCGCTGGAGGGGTCTGAAAATTCGCTAAATATAGCGACAAAGTCGCTGAGTTGGCAACACTGCACCTGCAGCGCTGGCTCGCTCTGCTGTATTTTTTTCTTCTTCCTCCGCTTCAGTCAAGTGGCAGCGTTGACGGCGGCGGCGGATGACGCATTAATCGCGCGACACAACTAATCGATGATGAAATTCGTTACCAACGCTTTTAAAAGTCAATTTTTATCAATTTTATCAATTCGTTGTTGCAGCCCTAGTATTATCTTGTATCAACATACCGTGACTCTAAAATAAAAGTTATTCATTTGTAACATTGACTTCTGTCTTGTAATTTATCTCAAGTTTTTAACCTGTCAAGCTTTTTTTAGATTTTTAACATTACAATTTATATTTTCCAAGCACACAACAGTTTAAAGCAAAGTTTATTTTGAAAAGAATGAGCAGGAAGGATTGAAAAGCATGTTAACACGGTAATGTAGGTTGGAGTTCATTATCTGACGCATGCAGATACACACCAGGAACCTGGAAACTTAAAAAATACTGAATTACAAAAAACATTTAAAAAACATATATATATATGAGAGTAATATGTAGAATTATTTCTAAGAGCATTAAAAGAGCATTCAATCTGAGTAACTAATTCCTGTATCAACCCTTTTAAGGCCTTACCTATCAATAGATATACAATCAAGAGATACAATCTCATAATTAGGAGATCTTTTTCTATATATTTGGTTATGATTACTTGAGCCAGTAATGAAACATCTCTTAGAAAACTGGTCTTCATGATTACTTCTTAAGAATCTCTGCATCTCTTCCTCTGAACGGTTCTCTGTACCGAGGTCTGTCCTGATCCGCGTCGGAGCTCCGCTCCTGTTTTTCACCTTAACAACAAAGTACGCAGCTATAACCCTGGATTACTACTACTGCAGTAAGCATGCAGCCTTAAGCTGCGTTCACAACGAACGCAGCAGGAGCAGCAAAGTCGCATCTGCTGCTTCCTTTTTGACGCATGTAGCAGTTTAGTTCTGACGCGCGGCTGAAGCAGCTTTGCTGCTCTAGCTGCGCGGGGGAAAAGTGGGTGTGATGCGCGTTAGGCGGAGCTACTCTATCCTTAAATGCTCCCGACGAGCTGCGCCTGCTGTTCAAAACGCGCTGTGGGACGTTTTGCTGCGCCTTGACGCGCATCAACCATTGACTTTGCATGTAAACTCGCTGCTCCTGTTGTGTTCGGTGTGAACGCCGCCTTATGACCATACGCCAAAATCCATCAACAGCTCCATTAATACAGATTCTGTTTGGTTTTAGGTTTTCATGTGAACCGATATCCTGCATGGAGTTGGGACCTGGTCCAACTTCTTCTCGTAATTATGAGGAAAGATCTCATTATTACGAGAAACTGATCTCGTAATTATGATGTTATATCTCGTAATTATAGCTTATTATATTTCATAAGCTGTCAGATTTTTTTTCTATGAATGCGAATGAATGTAAATTTCTTTTGAATTTCAATCTTCTAAGAAGCTTTATTTGCTTCCAGCAATAATTTCTCCCCATAAAGCTGCATCTTTCTGCTGTTTTTGATGGTTGATGCTTTTATGTTGTTGTTGTTTTTCCTTCTCAGGAGTTTGAGGTGCAGCAGAGACGTTCCTGCCTCAGCAAAGCAGAGGCCATGCTCAAGAAGCTACAGCCCCAGTTTGACCTCTTTCTCAAGGTTTTTCCCATTTAAATGTCAGCTTTGTAAAAGAAAAACATGAATTAATAACTCAAACCAAGTTGCTACCTTTACTGTGAGATTAATCCTGATTAATTTATATGATTTTTTTTAATTCTGTTAAAAATGAATAAAAAAGTTCAATAAAATGATGGATAACTTTACTTTCTTCTTGGATCTTGTGCTTCCATATTTAATCCTTTCAACCACCTCAGCTGCCTTAAAGTCCCAGTGTGTCAGATTTACTGCCATCTAGTGGCATGTGGAAGGATTTCCAAACAGCTGCGACGCTCGTTCTGAGCTTCCCTGTTATCGGTGTCATCAGAGGAGGAGAGACAGAAACATCCTTCTGTTTAATGTTGATGCCAGGAAGTTAGAAGCTGAGAGATTTTCTCTTCTTTCATATTTATTTATTTCAGCTGATCTGATGGTGAAGATTCTCAGTCATCCAGGTCATAATCATTAAATAAAAGTTAAAAACAATCGACTGGACTTTGTTTCCAAGTTTGAAGACGTTTCTCTTCCATCCAGGAAGATTTTTCAATTCAAAATGTCAGAAATAGCTTAAATAAATAAATAAAGCCTCAAACTCAACACTGTTTCTGACATTTTTAATTCCACAGTTCATGAAGCTTCATGAGAACATTTCACCTACTGGTGGAGTGCAGAACTACACTTAGTGATAGAATTGCAATTGTTTTTCCTTTTTTTCCCATTCAAGTTCCTTTTGAGATTGTTGATTATTGGTGTTTAAAATACATTTTTGTTTTGTAATTTCTTTAGTGTAAAGTGTCTTAGAAGAGAAAAATCATTTAAGGTTCACAGTTTTTCTGCCATTTTAGTGAAAAAAGCTCAAGCAGGAAGTGAAAATGTTTGTTCAAATTTGGCAATGATGAGCAAATGGAAAGCTGTTAACTGAAAGCTCCACATTTTTGGTTTTAAATCGGGTTGGAAGTTATGTGGCTGTGTGTTTCCTGGACGGGGCCGCCTGTGGAGCTGGTTGACAGTTGCCTTTTGTATCTATGCTTCTTTTTCTATGTCTGCTTCTGTCTCCTTGAACCCCAGTGGGCCTCAGCAGATGGCCGCTCACACTGAGCCTGGTTCTGCTGGAGGTTTCTTCCTGTTAAAAGGGAGTTTTTCCTCCCCACTGTCGCTACAAGCATGCTTAGTGTGAGGGATTGCTGAAGAGTCAATGAGTCGATGCAATCAGCTGGTTTTCCTTAGATAGAAAACTTTGAATCAATCTGACTGGATGATCTGGTGAACTGGAAAGTGACCTGAGATGACATGATGGGAATTGGAGCTATAGAAATAAACTGAATAGAATTGAGAATAAAAGCAACTCCTTCTGTTTCAGGGAACCTGCCCATTCGAATGACCGCCTCTGAAGAACAGCTTTGGACCCAGTGAGCCACGGGACGCGAGCCCCACCCTAACAGAACCACGGCGTTCAGACTGTCGTCCCTCCCATATGCATTCCACTCAATAAAATACTGTCTCCATTTGGTACGTTTTTTATTTTTAATCAGGTCTGATCGGCGGCTGATCGATCAGACCTGATTTTCTTTATTCTGCCATACTTGGATGTGTGACGGTGGTCCAAGCTGTAAACTAGTTTACACGTTTTTATTTATTTGCTTCTATTCATTTTACAAATGAGTTTTGTAAACTGGAATAAAAAAATAAAAAAATTAAATTTAGACATAAAAGTCCGCTCACATTCTCAATTCAAACTTCAGATAAATACTTTAAATATGAAATTATCCTGTTCAATAAATGATCAGTGTTTTTAATCCAGAGTACTTTTCATGTGAATGTGCTTTACTGGAGGCATCCATGTTTGTCAAAGAACACTACTGCCACCTACTGGTTAGTGACGTCACGGTGCGGTATCGGCTGTTGATCAAGTCTTTTGGAAAGTAAACTTGTATTAGTGACGCAAGCAGCAACTTCTAAATAGAGGAGCTATGGGCTCGTTCACTCTCGCACATTTAATAGACTTTCAATCTGAAAAAACTCACACAGTGAGAAAATGTACTTATTTATATCCTTAACTCACTAAAGAATGCTAATGCACACCTTTTAAAAATGTTGACTTTTCTGAGACAATTTTGATGCTTTTTACATATTTTCTTTTTAACCCTTTAAAGCCCGATCCAAGAATAAAACAAAACAAAAAATTACTTTTTTTTTGGTTTGAATTCCTTATTTGCCCTTTTAAAAATATATGTAAAAAGAAAAAACAGAAATACATTTTTGATATTAATAATTTATTACTATGCGATAAGTCAAGATTATTTTTTGTGTCGTCTTCTACTGGCTGTTATCAGGTATATCTGATTGTGTACAATAGGATTTTGAGCAAAGTTTTTAACATTAAATTATGCAAAAGGTGTCAGACGCAAAACATTTCAGAAACCGTATGTATCAAATATGATACATTTGGCATTAAAGGGTTAATTCAGATAAGTGGCAGAAACGTTCCTATTCCTTTTAGGCTCCAAAATGTTTGATAATTTTAATGATAAACCGCAAAACATGAGACATTTTTGTGGGAAATGCATCATGTTGACAGATTTTAAACACAGTTTAGTCAGAAAGTTAGAAACAACCCAGTATCGGTCACATGGATGTCTTTAACTGTGCACCGATGCATCGGGGTTACTGGACCCGTCTCTACTTTTCAATTTGGATTTCAAATTTATTTAAATGTTTAACTGGAAATTAGGGATGCACGATATTGGGATTTTGGCCGATATCCGATATGCCGATATTTTAAAACTCATGTAGCCGATATCGATACCGATGTTAAAGCTGGACAAAAATAAGTAGTCATTGAAAATAGCAGTTTTGTTATCCATTTCTGACACTTTGAAAAATAATATACTCAAATATATTTTCATATGCTGATATCAAATAGATTTTTAAAAACGCGGTATCGATCTATTTTACTTTCAAAATCTGGTGAAATTTCATCGTTCTGTTACAAACTCTCGTGATATTTTGCAAATTCTTGTGAGATTTTGTTAGTAAAATAGATCGATACCGCGTCAATATATCAACATATAAAAATATGGCAACATTTTGCGAATTTTCGGGGGATTTCGTAGCATAACGATGACATATAGCAATATTTCATTAGTAAAAGAGATTGATATGGTGTTTTTAAATGGCAATATATCAGCATATGAAGATATTGGGATATTTTAATGGATCAATATTTTTTCCCTCGTCTTTAGAAGTTTTTAAGTCTGTAAAAAAGAAGTTTTTGAGGAAGAAGTATTTTTTTTTTTTTAGACTTTAGAAACTCAGAAGCTGATCAAATATCGGGTTAAATATCGGTGGGGTGGCCGATGTCCGATATTCAGTTTTAAGGCCGATACCGATAGGGGGCCGATTATATCGTGGAAATGTTTTCTTTTTAAATGACTCTCCTGGTCCTCCATATGTAACACCTGACAGTGTAAATAAAATAAATCTGTAAATATCTGCTGCTGAATCTTTAGTTTAATCTTAACTGAAAAAAAAAACTAGAACAAATGTGGTTCGTTTTTCAGTTTTTTTTTTTTTATTTAGAACAACACAAATGTTTACGCATTGTTTCTGTGTGATATAGTACATTTCAAATTAAATTATTTCAAAACGGTATATTGAAACATTAAATATAGGTAACATGAAAGAAGGGCATGATCAGCGTGGGTTGTGCGCTTTTATTTTTCCTTACCTACGTTCAGATCCGACTGTAGTTTAAAACAATGCATTTACTGACATTTTATAAAATGTTTTATGGTATAAAAAAAAAAGATAGCAGATCATATTTTTTTATTATCTTTTTTTGCACAAGGAGTTAAAAAAAGAAGTTATTTGTGGCTTTAACTCTGGCCTAATAGGAGCGGGTTGACTGGGTGGTTTTTGCGACTGAAAGGAAACGTTTCTAGTGTTGATCCAGAGCGGTGGAGCTGCGTCCAGGTCTGGACTAAAACAGACTAAAACCATGAAAAAATCTGAGGTATAAGTTGTCTTCTTAAGAAATGGATCCAACACTACATTACTGCATAAAATAACAAAGAGTTTATCCATTTTGGGAATTAAATTCCTTCAAAATGGACCATGTAAAAAGAGACAAAAGGTAACAATATTCCAAAATAAATTTTCTCAGCCGTCCAAATGCTCCGACGGGCGCGATGCGTGACGCATCGGGCTGCGTTGTCCTCTTGGCTGTGATTTCATTAACTTTAAAAACAAAAGTGAACAAACATCCAATGTACACGTACATACAATCTAGTGAAATCTAGAAAAGGGTCCCCTGTGGCCTCAGGAGGCGGCGTGTGCGGTCGACAAGGAGCTGTCTTGATCAGTCTTGAGGATCGGAGCGTTCTCGGACAACGAGGTGACTTCGGCCATGCCGAGCCCGCTGTTGGGGACCCCGGTGTTCATAATGTGTCTCTGTAAATGTTTGATCCAGTCCTCCTGGACAGACAGTGGACCCTGGAAGACGAGGTCACAGAACCTTTGAAGAGAAAACGAGGAAGTGAGTTTTTCTTCCCCCAGAACTAAAGCAGCTGAAGAGCAGAGAGAGAGTTGCGTGTTAAACGTGCCTGCAGGTGAGTCTGTACATTTCCTCTGGACTCTGGGCTAACGGCAGTGTCTTCTTCTTCAAACCGGGCCTCGAACGCGTCCTCACTGCTTTGCACTGAATGGCTGGAAGATGAAAACGGCAGTTAGACTCACAGGGGGACGATCGGGCTCAGCCTCGCTCCACCAGAACGCCGTAATAATCACTGCAATGTGGTTCAGTTTTATGGAAGACCAGGAGAGGCAGTGGAAAAAAATATTTCAAGTTTTAACGTTTAAATGGTGGATTTAGAAATCTCATTTTAAAAGGACTTTCATAATTGCACATTTAAATGAAAATTACTGAAGCAATATTTTAAGTTATATTTATTCAAATATTGCAAACTGCAGTTTGAAAATTTATTTTCAAATCCCATTTCTAAATAGATTTAAAGAACATTATTTATAAATCTGATAAGTTTCCTTATCAAATATTTAACAGGGTAATTGCTCTTTCCATTTTAAATCCTTTTTGCGCTTTCATGGTTTTGTTTACATCTTTACTTTTCCCAAAAAGGGTTTCCCTTTTCCATTTAGCCTTTAATATGCTGTTACTAAACTGTTACTAAACCGTTAATAAACGGTTACTAAACCGTTAATAAACATTTCTGAAATAATAAAAATAATAATACATTTTATTTCAAAGGCGCATTTCTGGACACTCAAAGTCAACGTACAAAGGATAAAAACACAAACTGTTAAACAGTTAATAGACATTAATAAACTGTTAATAGACTGTTACTAAACCGTTAATAAACTGTTACTAAACGTTAATAAATATTACTGAAATAATACATTTTATTTCAAAGGCACCTTTCTGGACACTCAAGGTCAACATACAAAAGACAAAAACACAAACTGTTAATAATCTGTTAATAAACATTAATAAACTGTTAATTAGCCGTTGCTAATCTATTAATATGCTGCTACTAAACCAGTAAACTGGTTACAGGCTTCAGCTAAACCATTATTAAATTGACACTAAACTGTTGAAAAACTGTTAATGAGCTGAAACTAAAAAGTTAAAACATTTCTACTAAACCATTAATAAGCAGGTTATAAAATATTTATACGCTGTAGCTAAACTGCTAACAGTATGATGCTAAATCATTAATAATTTGAAACGAAACCATTGATTAAAAAGCAGCAGCTAAACTGGTAATAAGCTCCAGAGAAGGTTAACGAATAAAAAAGGATTTGAAAAATGCAAAGTTAAATGGGAAATTAACTTTTTTTTTTTTTTCTCCATTTAGAAATAGGATTAAATAATCCTCACATTGTAGGATTTCATAATGGATAAATGTGATTAATTTTATTTATAATGTGCAATAAAAAAAGAAGTCTTTTTTTTAATTGGATTTCTAAATCTATGATTCAGACGTTGTATTTCTTTTCCGCTGGCCCTCCTGGGCCTCCATACATACAGTACATCCATGCTTTCTCAGGCAAACATTCATTGTCAGACATCTCTGTCTGGATATTCTCAGCTCTGAGTTGATCGATGGTCTTGCGGCGGCCGCGATCCAGGAAGGTGAGTGGCGTGACTCACTCATCTGTACGCCGCTGCGGATAAATACACGGTTTGCAGCACAAAATGAAAGTTTAAACATCTGTCTGCAGAACAAAGCAGCACCAGAAAGCTTTCAATCATCAGAAGGTCCGTCCTCCGTTAAATCTGTGCGGTGCCTCTAACCGTTGATTCGGACCTCTAAAGTACGCAGATTAACGCCCAACGACAAAACAGGCGTCAGAGAGATTAAATATCTAGATATGCTTTTACTGCAGTAGAGTGAAAAAGTTCTTCAGGGAACTAGAGAGAGCAGCCGGTTAATAAAGATGCAGCTCAGGCATCATTTAAAAGTTAATTTATTTGCACTGAGCGGGTCTAGAATCAGAGCTTCTAGAGCCACCACACAGAGAGGGAGATTCAGGACATAAACAATAAATATGAAGGTTATAGAGCTTACATTCTAGATTTCCTTTGGTCCGTTTGTTCCTCCTGGTTTCACCATCTAACTCTCCTGCTTGTTTTTTTACAGAATTCTCCACAAATATGAGAAAAACATAACAGTTTGATCTATCTGTGATTTATTTTCTGGGAGGTTTCCATGGATACGTTTGATTAGTTTACAATTTAAGCTAAAATCTGTTTTATTTATCTGTCTAGATGGTTTCCTCCTCCTCCTCCTGTTTTGTGCTCCTTGTTATTACAGCTATAAACACCTTTATATATGGAGAGCTGTTTTATTTCAAATAAATACTGTTATTAATAAATATTACATAAAATAAAATAATGTCCCCATGAAAAAGATATAATGTTTCTTTGCTTATTTATCCATTAATCATTGTTTACGTTAAGATTTATTTGGGTTTTTTTCTCCTGGGTTTATTTCACATTAGTTTTTTTTGTGACACTTTAATCATGTAAAGCTACTTTTATGTATTTTCAGCCTTTTCATTTAATAAATACATTTTTATTTCTGTCTGTTTTTATTCCATGTTCTTGTATCCGGTCAGAGTGCAGAGTCTGTATTGTCACTAGAGCTGCAACTAATGATCATTTAGTAAATTTATTAATCTGTTGATTATTTTTGCGATTAATCGATTAATAATCCGACAGCCAAAGGTTTCTTTTGTTTTGTTTTTTATGAAACCAGGTAAAACTAAAACTTTTCCACTGGCGGAGATCTGGATACAGCAGATTGACAGACAAAAATGTTTTTTTTTAATCCTAATTATAAAATGTTTATATATTTTTTGCCATCTTGCTATAATTCCTGCTCTAATTGTGTCGCTCTGTCAGCTAAAGGCAGGTTTTATTGTCACTATACTCCAGTCAATGATTAATCGATCACAACATAAGTTGATGATTATTTTTTAATAATCAATTAATCTGATTAATTATTTCAGCCCTAATTGTGACGCTAACTGATGGTGACGCCATGGGAGCGCTAACTCACATTATGGTTTAACTGGAGGCTAATCTTATAGCTGCACTGGTTTGGAGGAAGTTTTGGGGAAAAATGAAAAAACTGACTGGTTAGATGTTGATATAGCCTAGCAGTTAGCTTAATGGCTAATTGCTATTTGCTAACAGGCTGGATGATTATTTCCACACCGTCAGTTGGCGGCAGAGTTGAAGTGAGCTTAACAAAAGCAAGAAATCGAATCATTCCCAGTAAAAAGTGAGAATCTTTGCCTCATGTAGCATGCTAGCTTAGCCAGCTGTTGGGTCTTTCCCAGTCAAAAGCCGACTGTCAGCCAACTTCCAGCCTCACGTTTTGCTTCTTCTAAAATTCCCGCTCTGGGAAAACTCCACATTAGAATTGTGATAATGCTACTGGTAGCCTAGCGCCGACCCCCCGTGTATAAAAACTGAAGGAAAAGGTTCTCAGGAATCTGAAACTTAATACTATCGAATTTGAGAGTCTGTTTGCAAAGCAGCTTAAAAAAGCCATTAAACTGCAGTATTAATGTTTCAGGGTTTTTAAATAGTACTTTCTCTTTCTTACGTTGAAACTGAGCCGTATAAATGTGACTCTTTACTATATTGTTCAGTAAACAAAGAGGGCAGCTGAGATCATGCATATGGAAGAACATCCAGTTTGTAAAAATGTCTTGTTGTCCGCTGAGCTAATGAGGAAAGAATGGAAACAGAACTTACTGGTCCCTTCGAGTAAGGCAATCTGTTGTCTCTTAGCGAAAGCCCGAAGGTGATTGGACAGGCTAACTCCACTGTGGAAAGTTGCGTTACAGTGGATGCAAACTTTCCTGTTGAATTCACCCTTTTCTGTAAAAAAAAAAGAAGAAGAAAGATGTAGAAAAAAAGCAAAGGATCGTTCAACATTTCAGTAGATCGTTAAACATCCCATTCCTAGGGAAGAGGATTAGCGCCACTGGAAAAAAAAAAGTTAATAGATTTTTTTATGTTGTTTGAGTTTAATATGGGCGAAATAGTGACTTTAATCTCAGAGCTCTGGCTTTCTCCTCTTAGAATTTACTTTACAAGAACAGATTGTTTAATTCTATATGCATGTAATAAGATAAATATTTTTGCCGTATTAAACTCAAATAAACTAAAACAGTCGGTTACCTTTGTTTTTCCCCCAATGGCCCTAATCTTCTTCCATACATTCTATTACTTTATGCAGATAAATGCTTTATATTCAGATTTTGTTTTCAAGAAAACTTTTAGCAAAATTATCCAAGAAAATACAAAATCAGGATTCTTAACACTTAACAAAAACTCCTCAATATTACTTTGAAAAATGCAAATTTTCACTGGTTCTCCAAGCCTACTCCAGTCAAAAAATTAGGCCAGAAGGGGTTCATTTTTACCTACATACATATATATATATATATATATATATATATATGTAGCTAAAAATGAACCCCTTCTAGTTTAACAAATACAGCTGTTTGTGCAAACAGTATCTTTAACATTGAAATTGTTTTTGTCTTTGACTCCAAGTTTATTTCATTTGGTTATTCAAAATCAAGCAGCTGGATTCAGGATCATTTTTCAAACACATCTGCTAAACAAACCATATTTCTCCCAGAAATCTTTTCGTTACGTTCCTTTAAGAACCTGGTAGATATTCCCTAACATTAAATACATTAAAGCTTAAAACCCTCTAACTTCTTCCACTGGTCCCTCAGCAACCAGCATTGCCATTAATGGGCAGCCGCTCGTTATTCACAGCTCAGCTCAGTTTGCTGGAAATAATTAACATCTTTATTTTTCAATATGTGTTTCATAATGTATAATCTTTGCTAAAAACCATAGTGTACCGCCTACCTACCCGTTTATAACTAGGGATGGGGATCGTTAATATTTATTGATATCGATACCTTTATCGATACTCCTTATCGATCCGAGTCTTTATCGATACCACTATCGATACTTTTCTGTTATTTGGTGGAAAGACGATGCGACAATATGTTTTTAACAGAACTGGTATTGCTTTTATTGCTTAACAAGTGAGCATAACAAAAAAGTTTCTAGCCTTCAGTAAACATGGCTAATGTAATAGGCCACTTCTAAATGACATAAAACTAACTAGAATATATCAGCAGCACCAAATGAAAAATAAAATGTCATAATGTATATAAATTAAATGAATAATATGCTGTGTCAGAAAAAAAGGAAATAAAATATCAGCCCATAAATTAACAGGTATTTTTTTGCAGAAAAATTAACATGTCTGTCACTTTTCATCAGGTTTTTAGAGATTAGGAAAATATTTATCAAATAAATAATTTTATTTTAAATTAAATGTAATTTTTAATAAATGTTGGCATCAGTAGTTTAATTATATATTGTAAAATAATTACAGCAATATACAACTGTATTACTCATGTTTCTCGCCAAAAACTCAATTTCCCTTTTCTTTACGTTACACTTGAACGCATCATGATAACCTAATTGTCGTTTTACTGAGCCAACCTGAACACATCATCACGCAGCACGTCTGAAACTTTATTTACTTTTTAAGCTAACTAGCTTGTATGCTGCCGATTACAACACGGATTTCACAATTACCATTTTTAAGTGACCAGACAAGCTACAAAGTCTGTGTGCGCGCTAACCAGTGGTTCTCTGAGTGGATGATGAAGACGGGCCCGACTGTGGTGCGGCGGGGCAGCAGCAGGAGGAGGAGGAGTCTTTTCCGTTCAGCCATTCTCGAGTTGCGAGCAAAGTTAACTGCCAGACTTCACTTGTTTTACTTTTAATATCTGTTTGCTTACAATTTCATTCCAAAACATTGGTAGACATGCTGCAGTGATTGGATTGATTAGATTTAAATGCTGTGACGCGACTCGAGGGACACACAATTATGTTACAGGACCTCCGGGAAAAAAAAAAAAAAAGACCAGACTCGATAGTGGTATCGATAAGCCCAAACGTTATTGATTTTCGGGTTTTGAAAAAACTGGAACCGGGTCCTTGATAGAACCGGGTTTCGATCCCCATCCCTAGTTATAACCATGAATGCACTTAAAATGTTCACAAAAGTAGATTTAACCAAAACACTATGATATTATTTTAAGGATGGAATGCTTTCACTGTGCAACGTTATTATAAGCCTGAATGAACATTTAAACTTGTTTTTATTGGTTTGTCCAATATGTTACTTTGTTTCAGGGTTCACTGTTCAGGCTCCTTTTTTATTCTTTTTTATAGTTACATTAGCAGCCATTCAAAATGCCCCCCCACCCCCCAGTCGAACCCCAGCCGGAGGGAAGCCAAATCCCCTCTAACTCCTGGGTGAGCATATTTTATTTACTCTGACTCCACCCTTTCACTGAATTACAGCGTCTGACCAGGAGATGGCGCTTCTGTTTAGATCTTAATGTCCACAAATCATGACAGAAAGAATTATATGAGTTATATGAAATTAAATACGGAGGATTTTCCTTTCTAATGCATCCTATTTTTACCCTACTTTGATTAAATGCCCTATCAGGCTGTTGTAAAACCAAATCTTCTCTTTTATGGAGATGATACTTTAACATAACTGATCTTCTTTGCTCAGAAAGCAGATATACCGCATTACTTTTATAGAGGTAACTGTTAAACTTGAAAAATGTTACCTGTTGACCTGAATAATCTTCCTATTAGTGTATTTTAATCTGCATGTCACTTTCAAATGAATGAAATATAAGATATTTCTGTTGAGAGAAACCAATAAATATTTTGAATCCATTCTACTCCTTTATGCCGATGACAGCCTCCTTAAAAATGTAACAGTTTGTGTTCAGATCACTGACCAATCTATTCCAGTGTAATGATAAGTTGTGAAAGGGAAAGTGTTCATTTTCTCTCCAACTCTTTTATTCTGCCTAAGTTACTTACCACCAGGTAGCGGGTTTGGCAGTGAAGATTCGTCTTTTGATCCTGAACCTTCTTCAGTATTGGAAGAAACTGGTAAACCATTTCTTGACACCTGAGAGGATCCCTTTTGTTTTGCATCTTCCTGACACTTCCTCTTTTTCAGGATCCCTATCAGGGCAGTTGTACCAGAAACGGAATTTTTAACTTCCAACTTTTCCGGCTGCCCGTTTTCAGATTTGCTTTCTTCTAAAGAAAAGGAGGAAATCAGTGGTTTGGCATCAGTGCAAAGGTTTGAAACCGATTGACTTTTTGGGAATCCCATCTGAGACGAAGTGAAACGACTGATGACGGGGAACTTTGGCAAAGCACCGTATCGGAAATTATTCCTTCTTTTTCCTAGGATCTGCAAGGCCCGCTGGCACTCCTTCTTGTCGCGCATCAGCTCACGGAGTAAAATGATCGGGGATTTAGTCTTTGTGGAAAAGTTTCTCCCAAGCTTTTTCAGGTGACCCCGTATGTGGTTGGATTGCCCAGTTCTGTTGTCAAATGAATCCCCACATAAAGGACAGGAGTGAACGGTCCTCACAGTTTCAGAGTCGGAATCTTCCTGTAGTGCTGTCGGGGGGGAGGAAAAAAAAAACAAAGTAAGAACAACAACATTAACTGAACAATAAGGGCACATCTACTTCTTAAACGTCTGTATAAAAGCTGCTGTGACAACCGACAACATTCAACATAAAAACATTGAACCAACAGATCACTGTTAGCAGAATGAAATGTACTTAGACAAAAAAAAGAAGTATTTTTGACAAAGAGACAACATAACATAGGAAAAAAAATGGAAAAGCCACTAAAGGTGGGCGATATATGGATCTAATCGGTGTATCTCGAGTTTTCCTACGAACAAATCTAACGCAGCCATCAAGTACAACTTTGCATGCGGACGTTGAGCCGTCGGCATCTATATCACTGAGTTTATTTTTCCCCACACACTTTGAATGCATTATAAACCCCTCCTCCAAACAGCATTATGTTCTGCGCGGCACTACAGCAACCGGCAAACAAAATATGGCAGGTGGTTAAGCTGAGCGATATACAGCAGCAGTTTCGATTTCACGCCGAGGACGTCGAACAAAAGGTGTTCATTTGTAAAACGTGCCAGAAAAACTGTTGCTTCAAAAGGTAGCAGTACAAATTTATTCCAGCATAGCCATTGCTAACGTGAGACGCAGACTTGCTAACGTTAGCCCATCTGCGGCAGCCCAGGCTAATGTTAGCACATCTGCGGCAGCCCAGGCTAATGTTAGCACATCTGCGGCAGCCAGGGGTAATGTTAGCCCGTCTGCGGCAGCCAGGGCTAATGTTAGCATGTCTGCGGCAGCCAGGGGTAATGTTAGCACATCTGCGGCAGCCAGGGGTAATGTTAGCACGTCTGCGGCAGCCAGGGCTAATGTTAGCACGTCTGCGGCAGCCAGGGGTAATGTAAGCCCGTCTGCGGTAGCCAGGGCTAACGTCAGCCCGTCTGCGGCAGCCAGGGCTAATGTTAGCACGTCTGCGGCAGCCAGGGCTAATGTTAGCACGTCTGCGGCAGCCAGGGGTAATGTAAGCCCGTCTGCGGTAGCCAGGGCTAACGTCAGCCCGTCTGCGGCAGCCAGGGCTAATGTTAGCACGTCTGCGGCAGCCAGGGGTAATGTTAGCACGTCTGTGGCAGCCAGGGGTAACATTAGCGCATCTGCGGCAGCCCGGGCTAACGTTAGCCCGTCTGTGGCAGCCAGGGGTAACATTAGCGCATCTGCGGCAGCCCGGGCTAACGTTAGCCCGTCTGTGGCAGCCCAGGCTAACGTTAACCTAAGCCAGGAAAGTTTTAAGCCTAGACTTAAAAGTAGACAGGGTGTCTGCCTCACAGACTAAAACTGGTAGTTGGTTTCACTGAAAGATGTAACTTTTGTGGACATGTCCCCATCAATAATAAACACTGTGCGATTTTTTTCGCACAATGTACGTCGCTTTTCGGGCCGACTTTCCAGGTGTGTGAGAATTTTTCGATCGGACGGACTTTCTGCCTGTTGGTGTGTGGTGTAGTGAACAGGGGGTAACGAGGGACGATCAGCCTCTAACGACCACCTCCCCATCAGGAATCAGAAGGTCGGAGAAAATCAAACATGTTTGAAATTCATCAACCATCTTAAGGTGGTCGTGGGCAAATCCTTAGTGGGCAAACAAGGATTCTTCTTGTGCTTCCTCTCAGATGTAAACCCCGAAGAATGGCGGGGGTGCAATGAGTGAAATCGAGTTCTTTCCTTAAAACTGACAGACCGCACGCTAGCTCAGCCATGTCTTTGTCCAAATATGTCGTCGCCTTTTCTTTTTAGGGCTTTCAGCACTAAATTGCCAAAATTACCAAGGCAGCGCGTTTCACTCTAGTCCGAGTAGCATCATCTCACTGAGTCCCACCTGGTTTTTAGACGTACAGTGTGAGCAGGTAGATCGCACAGTGTGAGAACAAACATCGTGAGCTGTAAACTCTTAAACCTCTTCAGCGTCGACAGGCTGCAGCCATGTCCCAAATTCCTCGTTTTTCAGCCACTTTTGTTGAAATGTTCATTTTCCCATTCTCTAGCTCTTCCTCCGCCTCAAGCTTCTTTTCCAAACATACGGCTTTACGATCAACCGGAAGCAGTTTCGTGAAACGTGCAGAAACAGTTATACCTGATATAATTGTTTTTATAAACAATAAAAAAACCAACATCTTAGATGCCACGATATCACATTTAATAAACGTAATGCCAATTAAGGCCTGAATTTAAAAACGAATTATTTAATGACTGTTAATAATGTTTAATGGCCATAGGGAAACCCTGAGTACAACGATTGAAAATATCGCACAGCGTACGATCAGCTTTAGCTGTTACATTCATGCTGGTTTTTGAACAGTTTCTTTCTTCCTCTCTTTGATAACATGCTGCTGTCATCTTGCACATCTCTGGTATTGCTGCCATTTTTTACATACCGATTACTGTTTAAATGTCCACAGCTATATATTAATTACCTATTCTTCAGATGACAGCATTTACATTGTAAAAACACTGTTCATTACAGTATTTTATTTTATTTATATTTTTTAACTCTGCCACTTATCTTTTATTTTTATACACTTTTAAGGTCCACATTTGTGTGACCACTTTAGCTGCTGTAACATCATAATTCCTCCATTGTGGAACAATCAAGGGATTTTCTATTCCATTTCTATTCTAGATAACAGGGATGATTATCTGACATTGTCTGTTATGTAGAATGACGACCTTGCAGTGTGACAGCAGATCAGCCAATAGGAAGGCAGCTGCTGATGGAGACGCACCACAATAAGATCCAATAGAAAAGATCAATTCAAGGCCGTCTATTATTGGGATTTTTTTTATTCCACATATTTATTGAGAAATCATAGCAGTAACCGAGGAAACTGAATAAATAGGCTAATGGATGTGAAGTTACCACACTGGCTGTGTTAAACTATAAACGTGAAAGAAAGAGTATCATTATGTGTGATTTAAATACTAGGAATGTATAAAATAACTTATGTATTGATCCACTATGAGAATCAATTGCAACACGGAGCTGCATGAACTTAAACGAGGGAGAGACTTTGCAGCTTCATGTTATGGAGATTCAGTCAAATTTGCTCCGATTTGTGCATCAACCACAGCAGCTGACTGATTAGGGAAGAGAATCGAAAACCGGTTCCTGTTCAGAACCGGTTCCGTGTGTTCCAATTCCATGGCACCGTTTGGCAGCCCGCTAAACGGTTCTTTTAACGGTTCTACGCAGCACCAGATCCTAGCTGGGCAGCACGACTTACATCACGCTTTCTACGTAAGTTACGTCACGATTTTTACGCAAGTTACAGTAAACAAGTACCAGGCGTAAGTCTAGAAAAGCAAAACAAAAAAGTTGGCTTCCCATCGGGTAAACTGATTGAAAGTTTAGATGTAAAGTGGCAAAAACATCTGCGGGATAAAATAGATCCAACATGCAGAAACACCTGCGCACGCAACATGGCATAAATTTTAACGAATGCCGTGTTTTCGATGTTTCCGGACAGAAGCTAAAGTTATGACCAGCATGGAAGGCAACTGTGGTGGTAAGTATCTAGTTTTATATCACTGGCTGAGCTTAATGTGGTTCCTAGTAAATCAGACGCCATTTCTGGAAATAAACCAGTTTCCTACCTCTCTTTGGGGTTATTAAACATGCTACCAAGTTGCTCCACAGTTCAGGGAGAGAGAGAAAGGTGACGCTCATTTATTTAAATCAGGAGGAGATGAGTTTATTTCGCCAAATTGTACAGTAATGCTTTTTCATTAAACGGATGCCTTCTCCATTAGATTTGGATGACGAGACGGGTAGCCTGGCTGGATCAGAGGCTGCAGCTCCTGTTCACTGCCTTCTGTTTTCACCGAGGCAGGAATAAATAGATACCCCATTTACAATGCCCTTGAAAAACCAATCCATGCCAAGACCGGTCCGAGCTCGGATCAGTTAACCAGGCCGGGCTCGGTTCTGACGACCGTTTACACATCACGCTATCTCGGTTCCTCGACTCCTTGCCTCCTAGTGACGATCTGCGGTATTACTGCCAGTATTGAAGGAGGAAATCAAGCAGTTGGTGGCGGTAATGCACCAAAAGTTGTTTGCCAACCGCCATAAAACACAAGAAGAAGAAGACGAAGAAGGAGGGAATCAAGCAAATCAAAATGGCGGCGCCCCGTCACATTCAGAAAGTTATGCTTGAATATTATTGTACTTCGGTGTTATTATTTAAAATGCCACTATTTAAAATGTTGCATGGAGAAGATTTCGATTGTTGTTTATAGTTGTTCTTCTTCTGTTTTGTGTTGGTTAGCAAGCAACTTCCGGAGGGGCATTGCCGCCAACTACTGGAATGGAGTGTGAATCGGGATGTGCAGCCAGACGGAGATGACGTGTTCTGCTCATGCGCTCTTGTTATCAGAGAACCGAGCCAAGGAAAAACCGAGCCGAGCCCATCTCTGGAACTGGTCTGCAGTTAGCTCGGTTCGGTTGTGTCTAGCTCGGTTCGATTCAGTTTGCTTTCCATTTACACACGATAAGTTATCTCAGTTACTGAGCTCGGACCGGTCTCGGTACGGTTTTTCAAGGGTAGTGTAAATGTGGTAAGAATATCCCAGGCAAAGGTAGACGAATGTCATCGTGCACTTACCAATTTCATTGTTTCACAGAATCAATAAGGGAATCGGAATCTTGAAAATCTTATCAATTACCAACCCTGTAACTGGTGCAACAAACCTCAAACATATGCCAATGAGGAGAAGCGGGAGCAAGGATCTACAGCCCCCAGAGCGAAGAGAATTTTTATTGAATTATGGTGCTTTCAGGAAAAACCGTGCTTCGTAGGAAAATAGCTGATGTGTGAAGATGCTAAGCTAATGAGCTGCTCAGTGTGCAGCAAATACGCAAAAGAGAACAGACACAATTAATTTGTCGCTGGCTATCAGTCTATTGAACTGGAGAGCATCCGTGAACAAAAGCAGAAAATGCCACATTCCCTGGGTGTCCATGTCTGAGACTCAGTCCAAACAACCCAATGCTACAGCCACTGCACTCAAAGCTGATGGCTATATCAACACAAAGATTCAAATATTGTTTTTACACTGCCCATGGCACTGGAGGGAGGGCTACACTTTTATTTATGGGCCAACTTACTTAATAAAACTACACAACCTTTTACTGTAACTGCCTTGGGGAAATATTATGTACCTTAAAAATATATGATAGCAATTCATTTCTATTTTTTTTTTTTTTTGGTGAAAACTCCTCTGGTCCAATTAGCCAGTGAGTCAAAAAGTTGATTGTAAGTAAGTTCGGACCCTGGTTGCAGGAACTTTGCCGTTTACCGACAAACTTGTGAACGTAGACGTTGGAAGGTCAAATTTTAAATCAAACTTAATAAAAATTCAAACTTAATAAAAATTGAAATTAGCCTTGACCTTTTAGGTTCAGTTTTAGATTGTTACGATAATCTCATATAGCCTTCATTCAATTTTTTTCACATAGAATACATATCTTAAATTATAAACTTAGTATTTCTATATTCCTAAAGTAAAAACAGTTTTCATTTCTGAAAAGAGGTGCATAAAAACTTCAGTACCTTTTTTCAGTCGGCGTAATGCAGCATTCTTCCGTCGCATACGTGGTCTCTGATCTCGATAAGCCCCCTCCTGTGAAGGCACGGCGTTCTGTGAATCATAGCTCAGTCTAACCCTGTGAAGATGCCCACGCACGTGATTGGACAGTCCAACTCCAGACTCAAAAATGGCCGGACAGTACGGACACTTCTTGCTGTCCATTTCCAGCTCTGACAAATCGTCTGTTGGCGATTCTCCCAGAGGGATTTGGTGGGACTCAAATGTTTCTTGATACACCTCAGTTTCAATGCATTCCTCTTTGATTTCAACCTCACTCTGCTCTTCTTCGGTCTTGATTTTCTCAAACAGCTTTTTTGATGCCTGAAGAGCTCCCCTCATTGACATTCTTCTACTATATGTGTATATTATGTGTTTCTTTTCTTTTGTCATCAAATCGTTAAAATGATTACCATTGGCTTCTGAGTCTTTAACGGGGAAAATGTCATTTTCATCGCGGTCTGACACATCCTCCGAGTTCACTTTTTTCGGGCTAGGTAACGGTTTTGGTAAAATGAAACAAGAGTCCTGGTCAGAGGTGTTGCGATATGGAGTGGACATTTTCCGTTTAGACTGAGACTTTTTGACCGATGGGTGATCCAAGCGCAACTTGGGGCCATTGCTGGTTCCAGAGGAGTCTTCGGCCTGGGCCGACGATTCTTGTGACTCATCACAACCATCTTTTTCCTTTTTGGAATCATGATCATTTGTGCTCATGTTATTGCTTTCCTCCTTGTGTTCACCACCCTTCTTTCTATGGTTTTGACGAGACAGGAGAACATTGATAGATTTGTCAAGCTTTGATTCCATCAACTGAGATTTGGGATCTCTCTTAAACTTGCTATTTTGGAGCAAGTCAGAAATCCCACCAGAATCTTCTGTTAAATCCACTTTTTTGGAGATTTGATTTTGCACTGACATTTTTGACCTAAACTCTTCAAATTGAGTTTTGCGCACTGGGGACTTGCGCTCCTTGGACTTTTGTGCGGTTATCTCATCTTTGTGTGCTGCCGTGTATTCCTCAAAAGACATGTCATGACGTATGAGTAAGTGTTTCTCAAATACATACTTGCCGAAAGCCTTATAGGAGCAAATGTTACATGGGAAAACCTCGTTGTCATCTTTCTGCATTCTTTTTCGAACTCTAATAACCGTGTGATGCATAACATTATGCCGCCTAAGATCCTGGTCATTCACAGTCCTGTAACTGCATTTGTCGCATCTGTACTTTCGTTTGTCTTTTTCGTGAGTTTTTGCATGTGCAACAAATGAGTTTGGGCAGCTTGTACCGAATGGGCACTGAGGGCAGAAAAACTTTTTATCTGCATTTTTATCTTCTTTCTTTTTCTTCTCAGTCCTATCTTTCACTTCGTCTGCGACTGTCGTTTTTTCCCGATGGGTGGACATGTGGTTAATAAGCGCATTACTTTGTTTGAAACTTTTGCCACATTCTCTGCATATAAAAGGCTCCGTTGAGACTTTAGGGGGATCTTTGTGAGACTTCATATGACGAAGCAAGCGGTGTTCCTTCTTGAACACGAGTTTACATTTTGGGCAGGAGTAAGATGATGGCCTGCGCTGTGAATGCGAAATGATCTTCAGCCGCCTTTGTAGTGTTGGAAGTTTATCATTTACGTTAATCTCGCACGAACTTCTTGCAGGTGTTTCATACAGAACTTCTTTAATGGCCTTTACGGTTCCATTAGGGTATTTGGGAACTACTTCGGTGGCAGATGACTGTGGCTTGGAGAGCTTCTGTGGTTTACTGACTTCTCTAACAGGACTGGAGTCTACCAAGCCTTCAGCATCTGACGATTTGTCAGAGGACTTAGGGCTTAGATCTGGGTAGAGGTCTTCCGAAGGATCTACCATTACCACCATATCCATTTTCCTTTTCCTTCTCCTTTGACTGTTGGCAGAACAAGTGTCCTCTTTAGGTTCCTCTGTCGGGGATTCGTTGTGATTCTCCAAAAGAAACTGCATAAACTCTTTGTGAGGGTCCCAGTTAAGGTCACCAGCACTATTGAAATTGTCCAACGAGTTTTCTGTTGATTCTGTGTCAAACCCCCATATTCCAGGGCTGTCTATTTCCTGCACAGTCTTTAGTTGGGTGATGCTTTTTTCCTCTTCTTTCTCAGAGGTAATGCAGTTAGGTTCATGAGCTTGAGTAGCCTGATGCAAAGAAGGTCCATTAGCCAAACCAATTGGAGACAACATATCTGGGCTGGACAAAACGTCAAAAGAATCTGTGCAAGATTCCTGTGCCATTTTCACAGGTTGTAGCAGCATGAAGGAATGGATTTCTGACTCTGCATCTTTTTCATCTTCATCAACACCTGTCAGACATGATACTTCCATGGCCATGACCTGAAAGACAATGGTAAAAACCACTTAGGTTACAATGACAAATACATTTCTTAACGTCAGGTTGATTCTTAAACCAAGGCACACGTTAAAAGAAAGAAAACAAAGCCATGATAAAACGTTAAACAATCTTTCCGAACTTAGGTAGGAGATTTATTTACTAAATTAAGTTTCATTTTGACAGCAGGATCAAGTCCAGGAGCAAAAGTTATCTAAAGGTTGGAGATTTACAGTATTGGGGATGAACCAAAAATTGCCCACTGACAATTCCTAGCCAAAAATTACCCAAAAGTAAATTTTTGGTTTTCGGCCAAAAAACATTTAACACAGAAACAACACAGCTGAAACGTGTGATAAAACTGCGAACAACACATCCAGCACACAGGAAAAAAGGATTGCAGGATTGCAGACAAAAGGGTTGCAGGAATGCAGACAGAGCAGTAAACACACAGAAATATTGTCGATTGCATGAAAAAGAGGAGTGAAGCAAGAGAGCACCACAGGCGGAACAAAGTTTGTCAGAGTTGAAGACAGGTTGTGACCTAAGCTTGACGCAGACAGCTCAATTTTGAGCATGGTCTGGGCTATGCGCTCTCGTTCTAAATATGGCCGAGGCCGTGAGGAAGTCGGGGCGAGTTTGTCCAACAACAGAGGGACATTAGGGCGAAAAAGAGTGGGGATCCAGGTGGAAAAAGGGTCCCAGCGTTCTTGCACCCCTCGCTCTTCCAGCTGGTTTGTCTTCATGAGTCGTTTTTCGCAATTGCGTTCATACAAACAAAACAAGCCAGCCTCCTGTCTGCAGCACTGTCTGCGGTCACCTACAATTTGGGAGAGGTGCAGTGGAGTGTCTGCGGAGGGCGCGGGGACGTCTTTGCATTCACTGCGACACCTACACAGACGCCCTTTTTTCAAAGTAGACTCGTAACTGTGCCCAAAGCTGAGCCGCGACAAAGTTACGACATAAGCCCAATTTCCAGTACCCTTTTAAAACCGTGACGAGATCGGTCCGAGCCAGTAACCGGGATAACTGTTGAGTGTAAGTAGCACGAAAAACTGAACCGGACCGTGCTAGACACAACTGCCCAGCCCTCAACTGGTACTAGTTCATCAGAAGGGCTCGGCGCAGTTCAGTACTGGCTCGGTTCTCGGATAACAAAGAGCGCATAAGCAGACCACTTCATCTCCTTACAGTCCGCCTCCGTACTCAGGAAACTTCAGATATTCGTAAAAATACTAGCTTCCTGACTGTGCAACACAATTTCCAGTGATAATACTGCTTAGCAGTGTAATGAACCTCTACGTCTGTCGTTGTTTCCTGCATCTGTAAGCAGGAATGATTAGACTATCATTTGTTGTATCCACTTCCCAAAAGCTGACTCTGTCAAGTAAATTCACCATAGGCTGCATTTTTTGCCAGACTCTCCGCAAACACTGAAATATCACAATGATAACAAAAACATAACTTCCTGAATGTAACGGGCGCCACCATGTTGGTTTGCTTGTTTACCTCTAGAGAGCAGTAGTACTGTAGATCAACACTAGGAGGCAAGGAACTGTGCTAGTGTGGTTAGTAAATGGTCATAAGGAACTGAGCTTGCCACGGTTGACTGATCCAAGCTCGGCACGGATCGGTTTTCAGACGGTAGTGTAAATGGGGCTATAGAAATCCAAACATCCCCATAATCATCCTTAATATGAGAGGAATGCAAGAGAGAGCAGAGGAGAACAGCGGTTCATTGGAAAAGCCCACTGGGGAAACAAAGGTTACAGCTAACCGAAGGAAGCTAAAGAGGTTAGATGCAGAAAGTCTAAGCAGCAAAGTCGTATATCAGATAAGTCCGCTGGACAAACAGAAAGCTGAAAACGGGGAGGCAACTACTGGCCTGGAATAGGACAGTGGTACATCGGAGAAGACCGACAGGATGAATGAGAAGGAAGAGGTTATGACTGGCTGACGCTAGCTTCCAGAGGCTAAAAGCTGGTTTATGTTTAGAAACCAGGTCGTCTGTGTGGGTGTTGCAGTTAACGCAAATGTGCACCCGCCCCTTCTGCAGACACTCTGCTAAAAGCTGATCTAACCCCTCACTGGCAGCTGCGTGGCCTCTGACCCCACGAAGTCATATGTCTGTTGACATCATCATGCTGGGTTAGCTTTGATGATGTCAGCAGTACGACAGAAATCAGGAAAGCAAACAATGGAGAGTAACATTGAAGGAAGCGAGGATGTAGTCATTGTGTTTTACCATTTCTCTATATTATCTGTCTGAATCCCTCTCACCAGAGCTGCTCCATGTTTATCGAATGTAAACAGTTGTTTCTGCTAGTTAGATCAGAAACAACTGGTGCGGTGTGTTGACGTCCGCACGTTGCGTTCAATGGTATCATGTAATTTATCGAGTAGACCCAGTTTTGGTGTTTCCACAACATGCCGATCAGAGCCGAGGAGATTTTAACGGGGGTGGCTTGCTGAGTCGTTTGACCCGGGTGGAAATGCGTCAGTGAGCTGTTCACACTGCCAACAAAAGCCCATTGTTCCTGGGTTTAAAAGGGTTTTAGCCAGTGGGAAAGGGGTATTTCTCAACACCACTCTGAACAAAAAGCGCCCAAAATACAAACGTAAAAGGTATAGGGGAGGATGTTATTTTTCCAGGTGGATCATCAAAAAAGTGGTCCACCTAATTGTCAATCATTCTGGTAATATGTTTACGTCCTACGCCGTCCTACGTGGTCATCCGCATTTTCACTTACCGGTGGTGAGTGTAACATGGTGGAAAAATTGCAAATCTTCTACTTCATACAGGTAAGCTTGTATGGGCGATGTAATCGGTAACTTTTAATCAGAAGGTGCACAAGGAAAAATGAGCTTGTGCATGCTCTCGCACACGTTTAGTTACGTTCCCCCTTGGGAGCATCACTACCCGAACCGTTGCGGAAGCACGATCCGAATGTAATTTCATTTCCGTGACCAAATATACATCCGGGTTTCCATAATTCATGCAATTATGGTCCTAAATGTACTTATTTATATCCTTAACTCACTAAAGAATCCTAACACACACTTTTAAAAATGTTTTATGACTTTTCTGAGAAAATTCTGATACTTTTTACATATTTTCAGTTAAACTGCTTATATGACATCATCATCATCAGAAATGCTCAGAGCAGTCCAGCAAAATATGATCAAACCATATCTGCGTTTTAGTTGTTTCTTTCTTAAGATTAGCCCGATATACCATAATTTTAACACGCAGGGGAAACATAAAACTGTTTAAATCCAAAACTGAAAAAGTTAGCTCCTGGAAGTACCGTAAATCCCATTTCCGGCACAGAACGATAAAACGGAAAGTCCCAGTGCTGTATCTGGTGTTTGTCACAACGCGCTATTATCCAAGTCATCTTGCAAACCTCCTTCTTCCAAATGTTGGCTACATATTACGTGTTTTTTCTCTGGCCAGAAGTTCGATGGCAAATCCTCCCTCTTCAAGTTGGCGATCCAATGACCAACCCGTCCGTGGAGGATCAGGAATCAGAAAATTGAAATAGGAATCAGAAAGGTGAATTTCAATGGTGAAGTCCTCTGGAAATCTTTAAAGTCGTAGGGAAGCAGCTGTTCCAACCGTTGCAATTCCGAATTCTCCCGAGTGGTGCACGACTTTGCACGAGTGAATAAAGTGAATGTGATTGGTCGATTATTAAGGGGGCGGGATTGTTGAGAGAGAAGGTTCGTAAGCAGTTTGGTTGTGGCCGGTTTCTCGGAAGCATCTTGCTAACTAGTTAGCGACTTAGTGCTACTATGTTTCCAATGGGAAATTCCATTCCAGTTCTGTTAGCTCTACGCCTGCCGAAGACACAGACGTCCATCCCCGTGAACACTGGGACGCAACTCAATGGGAAAGGAAAGGATTCTGATTTCAACCGTTGCGTATATTATTAGCTGCGACATATGAATCAAAATGCGATGACCGAAAACATTTGATTGACAGATGACCGTTGATATATGATTGGACGAATTTAGGTGTTAAGGCTGACGTAGAACTAACTGGCCTGTAGAAGATAATGGAAAAAACAAAACAAAAAACCACACAGATTTTAAGACAGTATCTGTTTTTAAAACAGAAATTTTCTAAATTTTGGGACAATATTGTCGAGAAAGAGGAAATTTATATACATGTTTAAGCCTGTCTAGTAGTTCCCATTGATTTTACTTGTAAAGCGAGGAGAATGGCGCTAGGCTTACCGCACCATGACGTCACTGCCGGAAGATGGCAGGAGTGAGGCGTTACTATTTTTAGGCAAAAAAGGCTGCTCCGAGACTCAGTGATTGTGATGAAAATTTTACATTTTTTTTTACTGATTAACGCTTAATTCATTAAATCAATGCGAACGTATTAGTTGTAGATATAATGATCCACTGATTATTCCTTGCTGAGCGGACTTTTCCTTTAAGTCAGAATGTGAGTGGAGCCCCCTAGTGGTCTGCTACAGGATGATAACACAATCATAACTAGCATGATTAACAATGTTTTTACGCTTTTATTTCAGCAAACTTCGATTATTAAGTCCTACTTTTATTTTGAAACATATTTTCTTAACATAATTTTTAAAAAAGATACCTTTTGTTTTCATACTTTAATCAGTGCAATCACCAGCGGCTGCGGGCCAATAAAGGGCGCCAGGGCGCCGCCCCACCCACCCAATGACCATGATTAAGACATGAAAAAATATATATATTTTTTTATTATTTACTTTTAAAATAACATTTAAAATATTTCGAAATATGTTAATATCTTATTAATGTAATTTTTAGATATGCAAAATGCATATTTAATGTTTAGTGACTATTAAAGCGTCATTCCATTCTTCGTATCTAAAATTGGTGATGTATTTTCGCCCTAGGGCGCAAAAATCATTGCCCATTGACTTTCGTTAAAAGTTGTACATGCGCAGTAACTCCTCTGCAATACGGGAAGTTTATTTGCAGGCGACCTCCCGCTACAGCGCAGAGGATTTGCAGGTGATTGAAAGGTCGAGTAGCGGGAGTTGGAGACGCATTGAAGAGAGAGAGACATGATGCAAGAACCCCTGGTTTAGCTCCAAGGCTAGGCTAACCCCAGGCTCACACCGACTCCGGTCTTACCGTTGCGGTGCGGTGCCGCAGTGATTCCAAGTCATTAAAAAGACGTAAACCTCTCTCGCCGGCTGCTGAGCTGTCCGGCTGCGGTTACCGAGACACTCCGGCGCTGCAGAAAATTCCGCAAGAAAGCTATCCTTGCGGTGTGCCGGAGCCCTCCGCAACAAGCTCTCGCAAAAATCCTTTATTTGGGCCGTGTTATCGCGTGAAGTTACTTGAACTCAAGTGAACTTCTGTTAAATCTCCGGACCTGTTGCCGGAGCCGCACCGCACCGTAGTCAAAAGGGCGGTGTGAGAGGGGGTGTGCGGGAGTTGCGGTCTCCGTCGGCTCGGTAACTGCACCGGAGCCAGTGTGAGCAAGGGGTAACTGCATGCAGCGAGGCTAAGGCTTTATTCTGTTTTCCCTGCCTAGTTTTTCAAATGTCAGGATCAGATCCAGCATGGATAAAGACAGCTAGGACTGTTTTAAAGCACTTTGCAGAAAAGGCAAAGAAGAATGAACAATCTAAAATTAACATGGACAATAATAGAATATAGTCTACTTTTTCTACATGTTTGTTAATTCGCATAGTTGCTCTTAAATAAACATATTCTCGGAAAACAAACTAATATTATATATTAAGAAAATAAGCTGACTAAGAGCTTCTCCATTACTAAACCAGTCCATTATTTTTTTAGGTTTGTGTCACAATATTGGACAAAACATATTGAATTATGTTTTGTTTTTATAAAGTGTTTTTATAATGTTTTTTTTGTTGTTGTTGGCATTCATATAAATATACTGCTGTAGTCCCCCCTTCAGAAATCTGGCAATCACCATTATTAAATAAACTCTTTACATCCAGTGCAGCAACATTAGGGGAATAATAATAATCTAATAATCACAACGGCTAAATGCTAAATCAAAATGAACTCCAACGGTTATTTGTTTCTGAAACTACAAGGTCGACGGAGTGAGGGGTCTGTAGCATGAAGGGCAATAAAAGTGTCATCTCAGTGGAGCAGATTGTAGTTTTTTCCCCCCACATTTATCGGGCAGTACTGAATGTTCGAACCGATGGACATGGCAGAGCTTCTGATGGTGGATTCTGAACAGAGCTGAAACTTTCAGCTCAGGAGTTCACTATGGTGCCTCCGCCGCCAGCTGTCATACGCCTCTGAAGGCTTCTACTTCCAGCGTCCATCTGAGCTTTATTCGCTCAGTTTAGTTGCGGTGTTGGAGCGTTTCTCTTGACAGTAGTGTCACGCTGTGTTGTTGGATGCTGCTTGCAGGAGCTGCAGACCATTCCATTAAGGCTGATCCACACCAAAACCTACTCCTTAGGCTAAACTGTGGCTAATGGCTATTACCCACTCGCTACTTGCTAATGAAAGGTGAATAACATGATAATAAGCAAACAAACGTTACCTCTGAGCGGCTTGGATGGAAGCTGAAGACGGCCGAAACGCTGCATTTAATGATTTCTTACTTTCGTCTTATATCTATTTCACAGTCGCCATTTTCCGTGGTGGTCTGGTGTGGGCCGGATCATTTCTTTACTTAGGGCATCCGCTCATCCAGGCAGGGCCGCCGCTACGAAACAAGCTGTTTCTCCAATATAGTTGGATTTTATGACTATTGTATAAAAACGTCAAAGCAGATTAATTCGTTGCAGTTACTGTCGTGTATCGTTTCGTCACGTATTGTGACGCGGCGGCGCCATTCCCACCCCCCTGAAACACAGCGGAATGGTTGAGTCCAGAAAGGAGGGATAAAAGCCTGAGTTAATGACCATCTCTTTTGGGTGGCAGTTTTTTTTCCTTTTCTTTCAGGTGATAGCGGTTAAGCGCCGCTTGATTCAATAAGATTAATGATTGTGGTAGATCCGCTGGATCCAAACATTTCCCCGTCCACAGCTGCCATTAAGGCAGAGACAGAAAAATCATCTTCCATTAAGAAGAGAGTTTAAATGTTAGCACCATCTGCCCAAGGTTGTCTTCTCAATGGCCTTTGTTGTTTCAATGGCCGGTAATTTTCCTGTCCTGTCCCCTCTGTGGCGAGCTTTCTGTGGACAGCAGTTAACAGAAAGAGCCTTTCACTGTTAGCTCAGAGGGCCTTATGTTAAAAAAAAAAAAAAAAAGGGAAAATCTAAAGTGAAAAGCTTCTGTCTTATAAATGAGCCTCCAGCTGTTCTACAGTAACTGAACTGAATGCGGGTTGAAGGGGTCAATGCTTATCTTCCTGTCCTGTCAAACAATATTGGAATAAATATGAAGGATATCTCTATTCCTACAGGTATGTATAGAAATCATTCAGTTTCAGATAAACCAATTTTATTACAGCGTCATAACTGAGCAGTTGCTTGTTAGCTAACTTAAGCTAGCAGAGCCCCATGATGGATGGTCTTAAAAACAGTATAATGTTAGATATTTAAAGCGTATTAAATATATTATTTGGAGTTGACAACCAGCTGTTCAGCTGTTTTATGTCACGAAACAAACAGCCCAAAATGTATTTTTTTTCCTGATGTTTAAAGAACGTATTTTAGTTGGGAAATGGAAAAAAGGGACTTAAGAATTAGAGGTTTCCACCATTACCACCAAATCCAAAATGGCGGCCTTCCATAGAAAGGTTAGAGAAAAGAATTTCTGTGTCATTAAATCAACCAGCTACGATGGAGAATTAGGGCCAGGCTAGGGATTTTTTTCGAGAATAAAGTTGTAACGTTACGAGAATAAGGTTGTACAATTACGAAAATAAAGTTGTAAAAGGAATAGTCATAAAATTACAAGAATAAGGTCGTAACAATGCTAGAATAAACATTACTTAGGCTCCTGGCCTGTCAAACCATATTGGAATAAATATAAAGGATATCTCTATTCCTACAGGTATGTATAGAAATCATTCAGTTTCAGATAAACCAATTTCATTACAGAGTCATAACTGAGCAGTTGCTTGTTAGCTAACTTAAGCTAGCAGAGCCCCATGATGGATGGTCTTAAAAAACAGTATAATGCTAGATATTTAAAGCGTATTAAATATATTATTTGGAGTTGACAACCAGCTGTTCAGCTGTTTTATGTCACGAAACAAACAGCCCAAAATGTATTTTTTTCCTGATGTTTAAAGAACGTATTTTAGTTGGGAAATGGAAAAAAGGGACTTAAGAATTAGAGGTTTCCACCATTACGACCAAATCCAAAATGGCGGCCTTCCATAGAAAGGTTAGAGAAAAGAATTTCTGTGTCATTAAATCAACCAGCTACGATGGAGAATTAGGGCCAGGCTAGGGATTTTTTTCGAGAATAAAGTTGTAACGTTACGAGAATAAGGTTGTACAATTACGAAAATAAAGTTGTAAAAGGAATAGTCATAAAATTACAAGAATAAGGTCGTAACAATGCTAGAATAAACATTACTTAGGCTCCTGGCCTGTCAAACCATATTGGAATAAATATAAAGGATATCTCTATTCCTACAGGTATGTATAGAAATCATTCAGTTTCAGATAAACCAATTTCATTACAGAGTCATAACTGAGCAGTTGCTTGTTAGCTAACTTAAGCTAGCAGAGCCCCATGATGGATGGTCTTAAAAAACAGTATAATGCTAGATATTTAAAGCGTATTAAATATATTATTTGGAGTTGACAACCAGCTGTTCAGCTGTTTTATGTCACGAAACAAACAGCCCAAAATGTATTTTTTTCCTGATGTTTAAAGAACGTATTTTAGTTGGGAAATGGAAAAAAGGGACTTAAGAATTAGAGGTTTCCACCATTACGACCAAATCCAATATGGCGGCCTTCCATAGAAAGGTTAGAGAAAAGAATTTCTGTGTCATTAAATCAACCAGCTACGATGGAGAATTAGGGCCAGGCTAGGGATTTTTTTCGAGAATAAAGTTGTAACGTTACGAGAATAAGGTTGTACAATTACGAAAATAAAGTTGTAAAAGGAATAGTCATAAAATTACAAGAATAAGGTCGTAACAATGCTAGAATAAACATTACTTAGGCTCCTGGCCTGTCAAACCATATTGGAATAAATATAAAGGATATCTCTATTCCTACAGGTATGTATAGAAATCATTCAGTTTCAGATAAACCAATTTCATTACAGAGTCATAACTGAGCAGTTGCTTGTTAGCTAACTTAAGCTAGCAGAGCCCCATGATGGATGGTCTTAAAAAACAGTATAATGCTAGATATTTAAAGCGTATTAAATATATTATTTGGAGTTGACAACCAGCTGTTCAGCTGTTTTATGTCACGAAACAAACAGCCCAAAATGTATTTTTTTCCTGATGTTTAAAGAACGTATTTTAGTTGGGAAATGGAAAAAAGGGACTTAAGAATTAGAGGTTTCCACCATTACGACCAAATCCAATATGGCGGCCTTCCATAGAAAGGTTAGAGAAAAGAATTTCTGTGTCATTAAATCAACCAGCTACGATGGAGAATTAGGGCCAGGCTAGGGATTTTTTTCGAGAATAAAGTTGTAACGTTACGAGAATAAGGTTGTACAATTACGAAAATAAAGTTGTAAAAGGAATAGTCATAAAATTACAAGAATAAGGTCGTAACAATGCTAGAATAAACATTACTTAGGCTCCTGGCCTGTCAAACCATATTGGAATAAATATAAAGGATATCTCTATTCCTACAGGTATGTATAGAAATCATTCAGTTTCAGATAAACCAATTTCATTACAGAGTCATAACTGAGCAGTTGCTTGTTAGCTAACTTAAGCTAGCAGAGCCCCATGATGGATGGTCTTAAAAAACAGTATAATGCTAGATATTTAAAGCGTATTAAATATATTATTTGGAGTTGACAACCAGCTGTTCAGCTGTTTTATGTCACGAAACAAACAGCCCAAAATGTATTTTTTTCCTGATGTTTAAAGAACGTATTTTAGTTGGGAAATGGAAAAAAGGGACTTAAGAATTAGAGGTTTCCACCATTACGACCAAATCCAATATGGCGGCCTTCCATAGAAAGGTTAGAGAAAAGAATTTCTGTGTCATTAAATCAACCAGCTACGATGGAGAATTAGGGCCAGGCTAGGGATTTTTTTCGAGAATAAAGTTGTAACGTTACGAGAATAAGGTTGTACAATTACGAAAATAAAGTTGTAAAAGGAATAGTCATAAAATTACAAGAATAAGGTCGTAACAATGCTAGAATAAACATTACTTAGGCTCCTGGCCTGTCAAACCATAGTGGAATAAATATAAAGGATATCTCTATTCCTACAGGTATGTATAGAAATCATTCAGTTTCAGATAAACCAATTTTATTACAGCGTCATAACTGAGCAGTTGCTTGTTAGCTAACTTAAGCTAGCAGAGCCCCATGATGGATGGCCTTAAAAAACAGTATAATGCTAGATATTTAAAGCGTATTAAATGTATTATTTGGAGCTGACAACCATATAAAATACCCCATCACATTTGTTCTGGTTGCCTCTGTAAATATTAAGCTTTTCCAAATACAGCCGCTTTAGTTTATAATAAAGCTGTAGTTTAACGCAGCGTTTTCAGCTGTTTTATGTCACGAAACAAACAGCCTAAAATGTAATTTTTTCCTAATGTTTAAAGAACGTATTTTAGTTGGGAAATAAAAAAAAAAGGGACTTAAAAATTAGAGGTTTTCACCATTACTACCAAAGCCAATATGGCGGCCTTCCATAGAAAGGTTAGAGGAAAAACATTTCTTTGTCATTAAATCAACCAGCTACTAGTAAAGTCGTAACATTACTAGAATAAACATTACTTAGGGTCCTGGCCTGTCAAACCATATTGGAATAAATATAAAGAATATCTCTATTCCTACAGGTATGTATAGAAATCATTCAGTTTCAGATAAACCAATTTTATTACAGAGTCATAACTGAGCAGTTGCTTGTTAGCTAACTTTAGCTAGCAGAGCCCCATGATGGATGGCCTTAAAAACAGTATAATGCTAGATATTTAAAGCGTATTAAATGTATTATTTGGAGTTAACAACCATATAAAATACCCCATCACATTTGTTCTGGTTGCCTCTGTAAATATTAAGCTTTTCCAAATACAGACGCTTTAGTTTATAATAAAGCTGTAATTTAACGCAGGGTTTTCAGCTGTTTTATGTCACAAAACAAACAGCCCAAGATGTATTTTTTTTTCCTGATGTTTAAAGAATGTATTTTAGTTGGGAAATGAAAAAAAGTGACTTAAAAATTAGACGTTTCCACCATTACCACCAAATCCAATATGGCGGCCTTCCATAGAAAGGTTAGAGAAAACGTTCCTTTGTCATTAAATCAACCAGCTACGATGGAGTATTAGGGCCAGGCTAGAGATTCAGTCTTTTAGCATCAAATTATGATCATCAACTGGAGGTTTGGATCTACTTTTCCCCAAGGGATTGTTTGAGCTTCACACTGAGCAAGGGATTCATCATCTCCACAAGAAACCGTTCAAGTAGCGCAGGAAATCTAAGTGGCAGTCAGCTCCTTCGTTCCTCAAGTAAACACCTCAACCTGGTTAAACCCTGTCCGCCCTCCAACAAGCAACAGCAAGTCTATTACTGGAACAACCCACACCAACTGTTGCCTTTATTCCTTTTTTTCAAATCAAGGACACAAATTTCCAACTGAGCCTGAATTAACCGCTGAATCTTCCCCTTCACTTTTCAGTCCCGGTTCGCCAGTGTTCAGAGCAGCACTGGACTCCTCTCTACCAACTCACAATAAACCTGTTAAACCTTCCCCTGGTCTCCCAGTTTGGTTTTTCTGCATGTGGGTCAGATCTTTGGATAAAATCATGACACTTTCTTTCTGAAACGGGTCGTGGTATGATGACTTCATTGTTCTCATTTTATTAATTCATTCTGGTAATATTATGACTTTGTTCTCATATTTAAAATAAAATAAAAAAATCTCTAGCCTGGCCCTAATGCTCCGTTGTGAAAAAACCTCAATGAACAACTGAATGAACGTGTTTTGTTGGATCAGTCCATGAGCCTCAGTTTGAATAGAATAGCAGAAATAGTCTCTGCCATTCAAACTTTGCATGATCTCTTGTTTTTATATCCCAACCTCAGACACCAGAATCCAGGTCGCCTGATTAACCTGCTGCAGTTTGCATGTGAATCAGTGTCTGCATCATCTGGAGTGATGTTTCATGCAGACGACAGCACGCTGTCCTTGGACAGTCTGTTTTTTGAGAAACCCATCGTGCATGAGGTGTAAGTACATCCGGCTGCCCCACATAATCCCAGGTTTTCTCGGAAATGACCCTGAACTGTGTTTGACAGAAGACCAATGGCGCCGGAGCACAGCTGGTGGCAACTGGAGGCACCGCCACCGCTAACTCATATTCCAGCCACTACGGAAATACAAGAGGAGGCTGAATCTCTCTCTGCCTTATATGGTATGCTCTGAATTATTCAAAACATTTTCACCTAGTTTGAATAAAATGCTTTGCATCAGTTGTTGTAGAAACCCTTAAAGTTTGGCTAGTTATTGATCATGTTAATGAACTTGAAAGTTCTTTACTTATATTCACGTAAACATCAGCATTACATTTCAGTAATGTCACCTCTCAACCACTGGCGGTTGGTGGAGTTTTTTCCATGGGGGCGCTATAATTTCAAAATAGACGTTTACTAGAAACCAATGAAATGTATATTAAGGTATCACACCAGTATATTTACATGAATGCCAGCAAAAGAAAACTAAAGGCTACTTGCGTAACCCCAGTTCTCAGAGTAGCACGAGGGAGATGTCTCACTATGGGATGCGACACTTGCCATATTCCTCGGAAGCTTTTATCTCATTTCGTTAATCCTGATTGGCTGTTGTATGCAGAGATGGGAAGTAACGAAGTACAAATACTTCGTTACTGTACTCAAGAAGATTTTTCTGATATTTTTACTTTACTACTTATTTTTATGGCAACTTTTTACTTCTACTCCTTACATTTTTACACAAATATCTGTACTTTCTACTCCTTACATTTTAAAAAAATTGGCTCGTTACTTTAGTTTTGAGTCATTTCAATGGAGTTACCGTTATTATTTTTCACGTCATCAATACCAAATTCAATCTAATTGGATGGGAATCTACGTTGCATTTGACGCACCACTACAAGATGTATCGACAGATTCGGCGGTATTCATTGGCGGCAAATCATTGCAGATTGGTGGCGGTGGCGTTAGCATAGCAGCATGGACGACGAGATGATTGAAAATGAACACAACGGAGATCTAGTCCTATTGGAAGACATCCATTTAAAATGTAGGCAACGGCATGAAAAAAGTGGTTTCTACTTTTACTTTTATACTTTAAGTAAATTTACAAGCCTGTACTTTGTTACTTTTACTTGAGTAAAGAAGTTTAATCAGTACTTCCACTTTTACCAGAGTATTTTTTAACACAAGTATCTGTACTTTTACTCAAGTACGGAAAGTGAGTACTTTTGACATCTCTGGTTGTATGATAATTGCCATCATGGCTTCATGTCAAGCTGCTGCCTACCTTTTCTGAAGCAGGAAAAAGACTAAAACAAAGTGAATCCAGTAGAACTTTTTTATTGCCTACCTGGAATGGGTGACAATAGTTGAAGAAACCTTTGGCCCAACAGTGCTGGATCGGGGCTCCACCCGATACTGGTATCAGTATCGGCACAACATTACTTGCCAGACATCTCATATCTAACGACCTCCAGCAGTCAGCACTGGGTGCCTTTAATTTTCTGATGAAAATGAAAAAGAGAGATCATATCTCTCCTATCCTGGCTTCTCTTCATTGGCTTCCTGTTAAATCCAGAATAGAATTTAAAATCCTCCTTCTCACATATAAAGCCTTAAATGGCCAAGCTCCATCTGATATCAGAGATCTGATTGTTCCTTATGTTCCTAACAGAGCACTTCGCTCTCAATCTGCAGGTTTACTAGTGGTTCCTAGAATTTCTAAAAGTAGAATGGGAGGCAGATCTTTTAGTTATCAGGCTCCTCTCCTGTGGAACCAAGGGTGTAACTTTGTGATGAAAGTTGGTGGGGACACTTGGGTGGGGGCTCATGGACCTACAGTTACACTTTCATTAGGATACTTTTCCAAAAATGAGCTCAAACATATATTTATTGAATGCTTTCCTATTGTTGAGAACACAAGAGAACCATAATACGCTGATATTTATATTTATAGATGTTTTTTGAGATGTCTTATAGTGCATTACATATATAGGGCCCAAAAACATAAATGCATGAAAAAAATAATTAATAAGAGCCGATTCCAATGCCAAAATTGATATATCACGCATCCCTAGAAGTACAATTTCAATTCCATCCAGAAAAAATTGGATATGTTGCATTTTAATTATAGCGTTGCATTTTTTGGTAAACTTTCTGGTAAACTTGGAGATATATTGTATTGCTTTTTGCATATCCCAGTAAATCTGTTTTACCTTTAAATCTGCAGCTCTCCCTACTTCTCTCTGTGCTCTGTTTAAAAAGATTTATGAACCTCTTTGCCAATATTATGATGCCAGAAACAACATTTGTCTGTTCAATAAGAAAACGTGTGAATTTTAAGCTGTAACTGGGAATCATTTTCCTCTGAGAATCCAAGCTTTTTTAACTACTAGTAAGAAGAAGTCCCTTTCTACCTTTAAGGCTAGGCTTAAAACTTTCCTTTTTGATAAAGCTTCTAGTTAGAGTGGCTCAGGTTATCCTGATCTATCTCTATAGTTCTGCTGCTATAGGCTTAGACTGCTGGAGGACATAGGGACCCCTTTTTCATCATTCTGCTTCATTCTATCTCTATTCTCCCACTCTGCAGAATCTGTTCAAAGGGAGTTTTTCCTCTCCACTGTCGCTACAAGCATGCTTAGTGTGAGGGATTGCTGCAGAGTCAATGAGTCGATGCAATCAGCTGGTTTTCCTTAGATAGAAAATTTTTAATCAATCTGACTGGATGATCTGGTAAAGTATGTTGTGAATCTGTGTTATAGAAATAAACTGAATTTAATTCTTTGCAACAACTCCATAAATGTCCAGGTTTTATACAGAAACCCAAAACATCCCCGCCTCCTTTACAAGAACTCCAGGCCTATTCTTCTGCAGGCAGTCGTTTCTACAGCAGCTATGATGAGGATGCAGGATATGAGGAGGCTGAAGGTGGGGTCACCGGCAGCCCCAGCGGGTATGACGGTTGCTGGGGCGATGCAGAAGGTTACACTGAAGGGAACTTTCTGAGCGGCAGAGATGGAAGTGAAACCCAGCTGGAGTCTCGTCATGCAGCCGTCGGCGGATCCCACCCTGGTCCACCTTTAAGAAGAAGGCAAGTGTTAACATTTTAAAAATAGATTTGTTAGTTTTGTTTCGTTTAAGCTCATTTTCGTTGTGGCCTGTTGGTATTTAAAAAAAACAAACAAAAAAACATAAAAATAATTAATTTCCTCCAGATAATTAATTTCTTTTTGTGGTTGGACTCGGTGCTGCCACAAGATGCTGTTCACCACAAACCAAAATAATAGCTTTTCAAGATGATGCAAAGTTAAATCTGATACTGTTACCATTAGTTATAAAACTAAGAAAATGAAGTGTACACTGCAAAAACGATCTGAAAATAAGTAAAAATTTCTTGAATCATGTGTATTTACCCTTAATTTGAGTAGATAAATAAGATGATCTGCCAATGGAATGAGTATTTTTACTCTTAAAGCTGAAGTCTGTAAGTTTTTAAAAATCACTTTTTTGTCATATTGGCTAAAACTGTCCCTATGCCCAGACAGCAGTACATTTGATATGTAACCTGTGAAAAAAACAGCTTCAATTGGTGCCGCCTACTGCCTGTATTTCAATCTGGAAAGAATAATTTGGGACGAGTCAAAACAACCAATCACAGCCAGAGGAGCGTCTGATGGAGTGTCAATCACAGCTCACACACGCTAAATCCCAACCCCCCCCCCCTTCTGGTCGCATGCGGTAGCCGCGCAGGTGCTGTGAGAGGGGTGGAGCTTGGAGGTGGGGCATGAGTGAAGCAGAGAGGGTGGGGGAGTGGCGTGAAACCTGTTTTTCTTCAAATTTTCAGTCGAAGTCCGCTCTCTTCTCAATGTTACAGACTGCAGCTTTAAAATAAGATATTTAGATAAAATGCACTTGAAATAAGACAATGCAATTGTGTTTTCTTATTTTAAATGTAAATTGTCTTATTCCATTGGCGAAATGTTTCTTTTACCTCCTCAATCCAAGAACAAATGCACTTATTTTAAGAAAAAATGACCTATCTAGGTTTAGATTTTTTGCAGTGTACGCGGTGTAACCGTTCCTTCTCCTTCTTCACTTCCTGAAGTTCCTCTTTTTCTCCTTCCTCCCGCCACAGCTTGTTTAAGAGTCCTGTGCTGAGCAGCGCTTCGTCAGCCGACGTTGAACTCACGAGCGGCGGTGCTAGCAAGGAAACGTTTCCACCTCAAACTCCCTGCTCCACCATGTCTCCCCTACCCTGCCTCCCTGCTCCTCTGGGCTCCTCTGCAGCGAACGTCCGACCCCTGCAGCAGGCGCCAGGCGCTCAAACCCTGGTCCGGACCGCAAAGAGAGCCTTGGTCCCTCCCATGACTCCTCAGCCGCTGCACATACAAGGTGCAATGACATAGACACACAGGATGTATCAGTTGAAACTCCTTTTTCTGCCAAGCTCTCCACTCCAATGAATGTCACATGTGAAACACATGTACCCCATGTGAAATTAACATGTGTAAAAGCACATGGATACGTACGGATTTGGACCATTTCCTGTTAAAAACATGTGATTTACATGTGGAAACGAGATAAACATGTGAATCACACATGATACACTTTCAATTATACATGTGAATTTGAAATGTTTGATATTGAAAGCACATGTGAAAAGTTACATGTTTTCATGTTACATGTTTTCACATGTGGAAAAGAGATGAACATGTGAATCGCACAGATAAGTCCATGCATACGTGTGGATTTGGACCATTTCATGTTAGAAGCACATATGATTCACATGCAATACACTATTTTTCACATATGAATTACATGTGAAAGCACATGTGCCTCACATAGGAATCACATGTGAAACATATAAAACACATAAATCACATGTCCCTTTTACATGGAACGTTCCATATCCATACGTATAAATGGACTTTTCTGTGATTCCTAAACATCAGCTCTCGTGTTTCACATGTGATTCAGCTTCATAGGATGAATATTTAGTCAAATATGAATGTGAACCTCAAATGTTTTGTAAGGTCATATAATGAGGCATCATCACCATAAGTTAGGTGGTGTGCATCCTTTCAAATAAAAAACAGATCCTCGACACTCTACACCAGAGGTCACGGATTAACAGACTGCGGTCCGGATCTGGACCCAACCTGATTTAAAACATTTATAAATTACTGCATGTTGTCCGACAACAGTGACTAACTTCCCTTGCTCCTCTTCTCCTGTTAATACGGTAAAGCCCTGGGGAGCGTCCGGCTCCAGGCTGCACGTGATCCAAATGAGCCAATGAGCTGTCAGTCTGGGTTGCTGCTGCTGCTACTTTTAGACACAGCAGGCAAACCTGTGGCGAGCCGGGCGATGGGAAAGAAGGAGAAGACCATGAGAAAAAGAGAGCAGAGAAAGTGTGGACTGCTGGAAGAACTGCGGTGAACTGCTGAAAGAAAAGTGAAATGGCGTGCTCAAAGATGACCCTGCACATTTAGAGGATGTTTGGCTCAACCTGCTGCTGTGAAGCAGGATTCTCCACCATGAACAGAATCAACAATAAATCTGGATCCAGGCTCAAAATGAGCTCCTTGATATGTGCTTGAGAATGGCTTAGTCTCCGGTTAAACCCAGGTTTAAAGCCTTGCAGGGCAGCCTAAAGCCCACTGCCAACATTAAGACAGAAAAAAGAAAGAAAAGAACAAACGATCAGTTCAGGGGTTTGAGAAAATATGGGAATCAGGAAATTATCTATAAACCAAACTGAATGATTGTTGTTCCTTACTTAAAAAAAAACAATTTTGATTTTAAAATAGAAAATGTTTCTATTTCTTTTTTTTTAATATTTTTTCATTTAAAAAGTCAATTTATAACATGGATACAAAAAAACCTCATTTTATTTCCATGTTAAATTCTATTTAATGTAACGGATTATAATTAAAAATGTCTCCAGACCTTTGCTGGTTGATGATTTTCTTTATTCGGACCCTGCTGGTTATTAATTGGTTACCCCTGGTCAGCAGGCTCAATTACAGACATGACTCAGTTCAAACGCCAGTAAGTCAGAAACCACATTAAGTTCAGAGCTGGAATTTGCCATTTAATCTATAGTGATATAAATAATTTCACATGCAGAATTTTAGCTGGATCAAGAGAACCAGGCTCAGTGTGAGCGGCCATCTGCTGAGGCCCACTGGGGTTCAAGGAGACAGAAGCAGACATAGAAAAAGAAGCATAGATACAAAAGGCAACTGTCAACCAGCTCCACAGGCGGCCCCGTCCAGGAAACACACAGCCAGGCAGACGAGCTCCGAGCCAGCTCCCATGTCAGAGGATGAAGAGAGCACATCCAGTTAGTCACAGTCAGAGAAACAGGACTACACTGGAAAACAGGCCAAGCTCCAACATCTAGAAACAAAGGTGTTGATGGCAGCAGCACAGCTGATATTTCTCTCCAGGATGGAGTCACAGCCAAACAGGAACAGACCAGATGAAGCTACTATGAGAAAAAGCAGAGAGAGCAGAACGTTAGAGATTGAACTAACAGATTCTGCAGAGTGGGAGAATAGATATCTTTCAATTGTTTCAGATCTCTCAATCACAATAAAAAAAATACAAATACTGTCATATAAATAAGATAATGAAGAAAAGCAAATGTAATTTTTGATTTGTTTCCATTTCAGGATCTTCTCCCTCTGAAGTTTTGCGACCAGTTTCAGAAATACGTATCCTTTTTCTCTGAAAGTTGAATGACGTCTGAAAAGCCTGAATCTTTTTACAAGTTGGACAATTTCCTTAAAAAACGCACAACTCAGCGGTTAAGTTCAGATCCATCTTCAGCGAGTTTCCCTTTTTTAATTACGTTCAGTCCAAAGCTTTGGATGATGTAAGGATAAAGACCAAAAAAAAAACAGCAATATTATTGATTTAGAGGAATAAGCTAAGATTGTGACTATGCTGGTTTTGCTTTGTCTGCAGGTTCTTTACACCAATAAGAACTTTGTGGCCTGCGCTCCCACTGGGTCGGGTAAAACGGTTCTGTTTGAGCTCGCCATCATTCGCCTGTTGATGGAGACACCAGAGCCCTGGAGAAACGTCAAAGTTGTATATAGTAAGAATTAGAGACGCACCAGTAGATCAGACAAATGCCATTTATCTCATTCTATGCGATTGGCTCTGATTGGTTAAAGCAAGGCTGGGTAACTTTGAGCCACTGGGGCGACAGTGGCGTTGGATGTAGGAGATTGCTCTGAAATCGAAGGATTGACGGTTCAAGCCCTGACTCCGACTTTCAGTGTCGTTGTGTCCTTGGGCAAGACCCTTCACCTGCATTGTCTACTGATGGTGGTCAGAGGGCCCGGTGGCGCCAGTGTACGGCAGCCCCGCTTCTGTCAGTGAGCCCCAGGGCTACAGTGTAACTTGCCACCATCAGTGTGTGCGTGAATGGGTGAATGAATGTGGTGTAAAGCACTTTGGTCAAGTCTCCTAACTTGAATAAAGGCGCTATATAAGTACATGCCATTTACCATTTACCACTAGACCTGTATCTTCTAGGTTTAACCCCCCTGAAAGCAACTGGCAATTAGATATAAGACCAGTTTGGACCAGCAGATTGAGAAGTCCTTAAAGGAATAGTACACCCAAACATGATTAGCCTTCATTTTCTACTCCCCCCCATGCTGAACAACACTCTGGAGTACTTTTTTGATATCTCAAATGCATCTGGAGATCTGGGAGGCTTCTTGCTGTCTGCTGACATTCAAATAATGGAGGTCTATGGCGCCCGAGGCAGAAAGGTCCATAAAAGTCCACAAAAAACGTGTCAATATTCCTCCATACTGCTCGTCCAATGTATTCCAAGTGTCCTGAGTGGGTAGCGTCCAGAATTTACTCGAAACGAAGTCATTTAGAATGTTTTTAGAGCATAAACAGTAGTGTATAGGATTTCCTGAAAGCGCGTTCACGACTCTACGGAAGCCGGCAGACCAAACCAGATGAAAGTGCGCATTCAGCTCGGCAAAGAACTCATGCTCTTCCTCAACACTGAAGTCCTCAGACATTTTTCTTTCGTTGTTTCTTTCTTTGCACAGGTAAACAGCACATTTCTACGCTTGCATTATCGGCAGAGCAGACGCTGAATGCGCACTTTCATCTGGTTTGGTCTGCCGGTTTCCGTAGACTCGTGAACGCGCTTTCAGGAAATCCTATACACTGGATATGCTCAAGACTAATCACGAAATTTCAGTTAATATCCATGTTTTCAAAAGCCGCAGCAGGCAGAATGACTTCCGGTTCAAGGGTCAAACGGCGCCGTCGTCCAATCAGCGATGTCTCATGTTTCCCACTGGTACCTACCTTTTCCGGTAGTTTATGTAATTGTGTTTTCCTTAATGTAGTTGCGCTTTTAGATTTGTAGTTGCAGTTTGTCCTTCAGGGCCACCGTACTTAAGCCATTAGGGACTTTTATAATTAACATTCTGCATGTCTAGAAATGTATTACAGATCTCCATATTCCTATTGTTGCTGGTCAGCGTTTGTATTATTTTGACAATGAAATTATGTATTTCAGATATCAGAAATACATTTTCAGTCAAGCTGATAAATGTCAAAACAACCCCTTAAAGTATGTAAACATTTCTATATATATATATAATTTGATTCTTACTAGTAATTTTCGTTTAGTTTTTTTTACTTTCTTAAATTCAGTTTCAGCTGGAAAACTTCAATTTAGAAAATCTGTTATAAAAGTTCCGTCCAGGAATGTGATTTTGACAAGAAAGAATTATATTTCAGTGATCTACAAATGAAACAAAAGAGAGAAGTGGTTTCAATAAGTGTAAAAACGGCCTGCCATAGAGGACTGCATCTAAACTTCAGCAGTAATCTTCTCCTTCGCCATCTTCCCCTCCTTTGCAGCTGCAGCGCTGCTTCCCTGTCTTTTAAAATCATTTTCCATTTTATTTGCATTTCTGCATTAAAATCTCTAGTTCCAGTGATGTAAAATTGGCACTTCTGATTGCCTGTTGCCATGGTGACTAATTGAATCTGGGCTGCACTGATAATGGCTTTTAATACTTGTTACGCACATGTTCAACTATAAGTCGACATAGTTAAAATGGATTAAACTAATTCATAGCAGCTGTTGTGAATCTGAAACTTAAGAGTTCCCGACTTTAGGCTAGATCAATTTAGAGTTTGGGATTTTAGTCTGAGTTTGTTCGACCGACTTCGTGAAACGGACCCCTGCTATATCTTTGATTTGAAAAAGCGCAATTTGAAAAGGAGTCAATTTATAAAATTCAATCTGAAAACAAATCCAAATATGAAATAAAATGTTGAAAAAGGAATATAAAAATATATTTAGAAAATATATAGAAAAATATATCAGTGCCTGTTAAAACAATTGTTTTTATCCATCCATCCATTATCTGACACACTTTATCCCTGCTGGGGTGGCGAGGGGTGCTGGTGCCTATCTCCAGCTGTCAATGGGCGAGAGGCGGGGTCCACCCTGGACTGGTCGCCAGTCCATCTCAGGGCAACACAGAGACAAACAGGACTGTGGGAGGAAGCCGGAGTAACGGGAGAGAACCCACGCTCAGAGAGAAAATGCAAACTGTTTGGGTGTTTTTATCACCTCTGCTCAGTTATAAAAAAAACCTGAAACAATAAACGGACACATGGAGGCGCGTCTTGTGAACACACTCACTGTTTTCCTCTCACCAGTGGCTCCCATCAAAGCTCTCTGCAGCCAGTGTTACGACAACTGGAGCAAGAAGTTCGGCCCCCTGGGTCTGACCTGCAAGGAGCTGACGGGCGACACAGAGATCGATGACTTCTTCGAGATTCACGACTCCCACATCATCCTGACCACGCCTGTGCGTTCTGCAGCTCTGCATCCAAATCGAGCTAGTGCAACAACAGAGAACCTTTTTACATTTCATTCACCGTTTGTTTCCCATTGCAGTTAACTCTGTGTTCATTTGTGTTTGTTATCTTGTTTATTTATTAGGAAAAGTGGGACAGCATGACAAGGAAATGGAAGGATAACTGTTTACTGCAGCTTGTGAGACTCTTCCTCATTGATGAGGTCAGTGTGTGATGTCAGCTGCGTCACTTTCAGAGGTGATAAGTGTCGTCCGATAGAAGGTAGATAATCTTGTTCACTGTTAGAAAAAATCGCATATTAGACAAACTGGTCTCTGGCTTTAGCATGTTAGAAATGTTTATAACCGTTTCTATGTATTTTATTTAGTATTGAAGTCGTAGGGAAGACATTTTTAAATGTCAAATCATTCTGGCTTAAACATGTATATAAATATAATCTTTATCAGATTATATTGTCTCAAAAATTAGAAAATTTCTATAAAAAAAAAAATCCTGTCTAAAAATCTGTTTTTAGAATCAATTATTGTTGTAAAACAAATGTTAGCTAAAAATCATTAAATGAGGAGCTCATTAAATTAGTTGTCCCCCATCTAACCCCACAGCTGAATAAAATCCTCCATGTTGTGCGTGTCTCTGTTGAAGTGAAGCTCCAGTCTTATTCTGGCTTTAACGCTGTACTTCCACAGAACCATGGCATCAAGGTGAGCTCCTTCCTGCAGTCTGTCTCTGTGGGATAATAAACGGCCAATCCAACTTTTGGCTTATTTTCCCTATTCTGGCAAACTCCTCCTATAAAAAAGAGCATTTTTAAAAGCCGTCCCAAAAGAAAAACACAAAATAAAATGCTAAAAATTGTTCTTCAGTCTTGTGCATTCCATAAAAACATGGAACATATTTTCAGACAGACCGCAGAAATGACACTCGTTTAATACACCCTGATTATTAACCCATAAAAACAGTTTTTTAACTACCTCCTTTTCAGAGACATAGACAGGTATGGGGCATTGCAGGCTAACAGAGAAGCCAAACGACCCCCATTCCAAAGGGGGGGACCCGTTCTTCCGTTTCTATTTGCATGTTTTTTAAACTAAAACAAGACTTTGTTGGGCTGCTGGATAAAACCTGGAACTAAACGCTATTTCTGACATTTTGGATTGAAAAATCTTCCTGGATGGGAAACTGTTTGCGTAAAATCCTCCACTGGAGATCACCAATGGGCGTGTATAAAGGTCTCCACTTAGGGCTTTTATATAAAGTTTTTCTGTCCAGATGCAGACCGGACGGTTCTGAAGGTGTCGTTGGTTTATTGCTTTTGTGCTAAAGAGCTTTCTGGTCCATATTGGATAAAACCATTCTCTGTAGGTCAAGGCTGGAGAGCAGAGGTTCGCTTTCCTGAAAACAACTAAAATGAAACAAAATGGAAAAAATCAAAATCAAAGTGTAACTGATAAAATAAAAAGAAACTTAAAGAGAAATCCACAAAGGGCAGAATCATGACAAACTATTTCAGCCATAATGTTATCGTGATTAAAACAGGCTAAGGCAGGCAGCTTTGATATTAATTAGTTTGTCCTAAAATGTGTTTCTGATATCTGAAAGGCCATATTCCCATCTTTACTGGTCAGCATTTGTATTATTTTGACTATGAAGAAGTGCATTTCAGATATCAGAAATAAAGGAATTGAGTCAAGCTGATAAATGTTAAAACGGCCACTTAAAATGACTAAACATTTCTAGATTATATAAAACTTAATTCTTAGTAGTACAATTATGTTTTTTTCAGTTTCTGAAATTCTGTTTCTGCTGCAAAAATTTAATTTACCGTAGAAAATATGTTATTACAGTTTCTATGAGCAGGTAGATTCGGATCATGAAGAATCGATTTTAGTGATCTACAAATTGAACAACAGAGATAAGAGTGCTTATAATAAATGTCAAAACGGCCTGCCATAACAATCGTTTGTCACTTTTTAACATATTGGAGGACTGTCAGTCACAGAATGGTTAGCAAGCAGCGTCACCGGTCAGCATGCTTTACTAAGCTATATCTTAACCAGGGGCGGCCCAAGGCATAAACAAAATAAGCTTATCCTTCACCTCAACTGACAGATGCTCACATTAAGCAATAAAATACTGTTGTTAACGTCCTGCAGACCAATAAAAACGCGTCTTTTCTGACTAGTTCAGCGGAAAGCCCGCCCCCAGAAGTGAAGAGGATGTGGAAAGAATTCAATCCATCAAACTCAATCTGAAAAACAGACATTTTAAGAAACAAACTGAAAATATGAAATAAAAAAAAGTAAATAAGAAGTTTAAAATATTGTGTAAAAAGTATTGAAAAAAAAAAACTAAACCATAAAAGAAAACAGTAAAGTTACTCTCTAAACTAGAGGTCACAAATTAGCGGACCCAACCTGATTTAAAAATGAATAAATTACCGCATGTTGTACGACTGGGCCACTATAAATGTGTTTCCAGGTGCACGTGGTGAAGGACGCCACCCGTGGCGCCACCTTGGAAGTGGTGGTGAGCAGAATGAAGGCGGTGAATTCCTACAGAGCATCTCAGAGCCCAGAGGGAAGCTTCACCATGAGGTTTGTGGCCGTGTCGGCCACGGTCCCCAACGTATCAGACGTAGGTGTCTGCGACAGATTCCCTTTGCTGTGAGATCAGACATAAAATGGCGACTGACTCCAGAACCGCTCTGCTTCCATCAGATAGCAGACTGGCTGTCCAACGGGAGCGAGCCTGCTACGTTTCTGAGCATGGACGAGAGCCACCGTCCCGTAAAGCTGAGAAAGGTGGTCCTGGGATTCCCCTGCAGCGCAACGCAAACAGAGTTCAAGTTCGACTTGTCACTCAACTACAAGATGGCTAACATCATACAGACTTACTCTGACCAGAAGCCCACGCTGGTGGTGAGTAGACCAGTTAAAAGGATTAAATAAATGTATACAGCAGATTACATAGAGTCAGGAGGGACGGACATGCAGATACCGACACACAGAGGTGTCAACAGGAATCATTTTATAGAAGATAAGTATCAACTTTAGCCTTTTACTCCAGTAAGTGTAAAAGTACCATTTTTAAAACTACTTAAAGTATAAAAGTAAAAGTAATGCAGGAAAAAATGTTAAGGACAGAAGCTTTACTACTATAAATTTTTTTTTTTTTAGAATAAAGTCGTAACATTACGAGAGTAAAGTTGTAATTTTAAGAGAATAAAGTATAAAGTCATCATTCCAAAAGCATTTAAAGACAATTACAAGGTGGGCTTTCTATCACCTGAAGAACATTTCCAGGATTAAAGGACTAATGTCTCAGCATGATCTGGAAAAACTAATCCATGCATTTATTTTTTAGTCGAATTGATTACTGCAACAGTGTTTTCACAGGTCTGCCTAAAAAGTGGATCAGACAGCTGCAGCTGATCCAGAACGCTGCTGCCCGTGTCCTCACTAAGACTAAGAAAGTAGAGCACATCACCCCGGTTCTAAAGTCCTTCCACTGGCTCCCTGTATCTCAGAGAATAGACTTTAAAATACTTCTGTTAGTCTATTAATCTCTGAATGGCTTAGCACCTAAATACATCACAGACTTGCTATCAGTGTATCAACCCTCCAGACCACTCAGGTCTTCTGGCTCCAGCCTGCTCTGCAGACCTAGAACCAGAACTAAACATGGAGAAGCAGCATTTAGTTCCTATGCTCCACTTATCTGGAACAAACTTCCAGAAAACTGTAAAAGTGCAGAAAGCCTGAGTTCCTTTAAATCAGGACTTAAAACATATTTGTTTAGGATTGCCTTCCACTGTTCTAGTTAAACAGTTCAACTGAAACATCATTAGTTCAACTTTTTTATTTTCTTTAGTCCAACAGTTTTTATTATTCTTTTTTGTTTCTGCATTTTCTATTTTATTTTTTTATTTTTTCCCCTTCTTGCTTTGATTCTGATTTATCTTCCTGTATTTTAATCATGTAAAGCACTTTTCATTGTCTTTGTACTGAATTGTGCTATACAAATAAATTTGCCTTGCCTTGCCTTGCCTTGCCTTGCCATCATACAACAACCCGTTTCAGAAAGAAAGCTTGGAGCTCCGCCCAGCAGATGACGTCAGACCAGCTCCACCAATCAGCAACCAGAGTCCACTTTGACATCCTGCCCAGTTTGATGCTGCTAAAATTTCCTTATTTGTCAAACTGATGCTAAAGTATAACTTCCCATGATGCTCCACATTCCTCATTTTAGGGAAGACAGTTCTTTTTTTAAGAGTTGTCATAAAAAACGACTTTATTCTCGTAATTTTTCTTATTTATTCTCATAATGTTATGACTTTATTCTTGAAATGAAATAAAAAAATATTTAGCCTGGTCCTAATACTCCGTCGTAACTCAACTACCCTATTAAAGGAACATTTTTCTACATTTCTGGATGATAACTACCTTAGACTTAATTTTCTTAGTTTTATAACTTATGGTAACAGTCAAATTTAAATTTGCATCATCTTGAAAAACTGTTAATTGGTATTTAAAAAAATAAAAACCATGAAAATAATTAGTTTCATCCAGACAATTAATTTCTTTGTGGTTGGACTCGGTGCTGCCCCAACTTGTTGCTCAGCACAAACCAAAATAAGTAGTTTTTTACGATGATGCAAAGATAAATGTGATGCTGTTACCATTAGTTATAAAACTAAGAAGTCTAAGAAAGTTATCGTCCAGAATTGTAGAAAAATGTTCCTTTAATGGAGTAGAGCAGTAAAGCTTCTGGAATTAACAGTTTTCCTTCATTACTTTTACTTTTATACTTTAAGTTGTTTTAAAAATGACAGTTTTACACTTTTACTGGAGTAAAAAGCTGAAGTTGATCCTCTAACTTCTATTAAAGTGTTTCTAAACAGCAGGATTTATACTTCTACTAGAGTAATAAACATTAATACTGGTGCAGCGGATTGTTTTTTTTTTACTTTTTTTTAAAAAACTGTTAACAGTAAAAAAAAAAAAAAAAAAAGCTAATAACATAAATCCAAGCATAACTGAAAACCCGAGGTGAAACCTAAGCAGAATCAAATATTCAAGAATAGTAGATCATGACAATTATTTCAAGGATAATTATTTTTTTTACCTTGTTTTCTGTTTTTGTTCTTATTTTTCTGACGTGGTTTAGTTCTGCTCAACCAGAAAAGGAGCTCAGCAGTCGGCTGCGGTTCTGGCTAAAGACGCCCGATTCATCATGAGCTACGAACACAAGCAAAGGTGCAGTTCTTTCCCCCCTGGATTAATCGTTCAATAACAATATGGCGGTTCTGTTGGCCTTATGAGATCTGACTGACTTTGCAGGTTGATGAAATATGCAAACTCCATCCTGGATACAAAGCTCAGAGGTAATGCATATATTTAATACTTTCACAGGTTTGGTGGTCTGCTTTTTAGTAAATGCAGATCCAGTCTTTGATAAATTTAAAGCACTGACAAGTTCTGTTCATTGCAAAACTATTCACACCATTTGAACTCCTCCACAGTTTATTTACAACCACAAACCTAATTTAAAGGTCATAGCTACAACTCTTTAATGTTATTTTCTTTAAAAGAGCGCATACTTGCAGAAGGTCCATAGTGCCTCACGATGAATTATAAAGTTTTCTGAAAGAAATAAAAAAAATGCTTATATGAATTGTTTTGATTTCTGCAATAAAGGTTGGAGGGTTTAAAATATATACATGTTTACTTCTGGTTATGAAGGCACTTATTTAACCCCCCCAAAAAATTGTGTTTGGCTTATTTTCCAGATCTGATGATGTTAGGAGTTGGTTACCACCATGCAGGCGTTGACTTGTCTGACAGGAAGCTGGTAGAAGAAGCTTTTACCCTGGGAGACCTACCTGTCCTTTGTGAGAGCAAACATAGATGACAGGGAAAAAAAACATTTTTTATTTTTTTATGACTCAGGAAATGTTAATGTATCTGTTTTTTTTTAAAGAAAATTATAACAGGAGATGAACCAAAAGATGAAAAATTAATGTTTTTTTTTCCAACATCAAAGAAATTAATTGTCTGGATGAAACTAATTATTTGATGGTTTTTATTTTTTTTAAATACCAACAGGTCATAATGAAAATGAGCTTAAATGAAACAAAGCCAATGAGTCTACTTCCAAAATGTAAGGAATAGAAGTAAAAAGTTGTCTAAAAACTATGCTGGTGACGATTCTCAGTCATCCAGGTCATATTTATTCCAAAAAAGTTAAAATCAATCCACTGTTCTTTGTTTCCAAGTCTGAAGACGTTTCTCTTCCATCCAGGAAGATTTTTCAATTCAAAATGTCAGAAATAGCGTTTAGTTCCAGGTTTTATCCAGCAGCCCAACAAAGCCTGGTTTTAGTTTAGAAAACATGCAAATAGAAACGGATGAACGGGTCCCCCCCTTTGGAATGGGGGTCGTTTGGCTTCTTTGTTAGCCTGCAATGCCCCATACCTGTCTATATCTCTGAAAGGGGGGTCGTTAAAGGGAATTGCTGGCCTGGCTGAATAGGTGAGGTCTTCTGTTCTCCTGTAAAGGGGTTGGAGCTGCGATGATTTCTAAACAGGAACAAGGGCTTTTTGGGTCTGTAGAGAACAACGATCTTTCAGCTTGGAATATAGACAATTTCCTGATTCCCATATTTTCTCAAACCCCTGAACTGAGCGTCTGTTATTTTCTTTCTTTTTTCTGTCTTAATGTTGGCAGTGGGCTTTAGGCTGCCCTGCAAGGCTTTAAACCTGGGTTTAACCGGAGACTAAGCCATTCTCAAGCACATATCAAGGTGCTCATTTTGAGCCTGGATCCAGATTTATTGTTGATTCTGTTCATGGTGGAGAATCCTGCTTCACAGCAGCAGGTTGAGCCAAACATCCTCTAAATGTGCAGGGTCATCTTCGGTCCGCGCCGGCCAGGTCAGGATCCGCTATTGCAATCGCACCAAACAGGAAAAAGAACTTCAAGAAGATCCGGTTTGTCAAATTAAAACATATTAACAACAGATCGGTAATAACTACAAATTAAAGCATAATTCTTATATATTTCAAAAAACTAACACAGTTTATTTAAAAGATTGGATGCAAACTATTGGTCCTTCAACAGACCAGGAAGCAGATTTCTCATCTCCATCAGAAACATCTGCTGGATGCTGATGGGGATTTTTTTAATATGTCATATTAAATTAAGCGTTCATTTCTGCATGTTTTGCTCCTATTAATTTAATGATAATATCGTTCATGCTGTCCTCGAGCTCCGAGGATAAATCAGAGCTCAGCGATACGGGAGGAACAGCGGAGGCTGTAGGCTTTGCTTTGCGCAGGAGGTCTGGATGCTGCGGGGCGGAGAGGAGACAAATATGTGGGATTTTAGGGTAACAGGAGAAGCGGCACAAGTGACGTTTAGAGACTGTCGTCAGACAACATGTGGTAATTTATAAATGTCTTAAATCAGGTTGGGTCCGGATGAGCCAGCAGGTGTGTCCGGATTAATAGTTAACTATTTCATCTGTTGTTTTTAAATTTTTTTTATCTCAAATAAATAAAGAATTCCAACTTTCCCGATAATACCTTTACTTAGCTTTACTGTAAATTTGTGGATCTGGTCAACACTGGAAAAACGATCTAGAAATAAGTAAACATTTCTTAAATTAAGTGTACAGTGAACCCTCGTTTATCGCGGAGGTTACGTTCCAAAAAGAACCCGCGATAGGTGAAATCCGTGAAGTAGAAACCTTTATTTTTTTTTTTTACAGTTATTATACAATGAAATACTCCATACAACATTGAAATCAAGGAACAAATTCTTTTTACAGGCCCAAGTAGGGATGCACGATATTGGGATTTTGGCCGATATCCGATATGCCGATATTTTAAAACTCATGTAGCCGATAACCGATATCGATACCGATGTTAAAGCTGGACAAAAATAAGTAGTCATTGAAAATAGCAGTTTTGTTATCCATTTCTGACACTTTGAAAAATAATATACTCAAATATATTTTCATATGCTGATATCAAATAGATTTTTAAAAACGCGGTATCGATCTATTTTACTTTCAAAATCTCGTGAAATTCCATCGTTCTGTTACAAACTCTCGTGATATTTTGCAAATTCTTGTGAGATTTTGTTAGTAAAATAGATCGATACCGCGTCAATATATCAACATATAAAAATATGGCAAAATTTCGTGAATTTTCGGGGGATTTCGTAGCATAACGATGACATATAGCAATATTTCATTAGTAAAAGAGATTGATATGGTGTTTTTAAATGGCAATATATCAGCATATGAAGATATTGGGATATTTTAATGCATCAATATTTTTTCCCTCGTCTTTAGAAGTTTTTAAGTCTGTAAAAAAGAAGTTTTTGAGGAAGAAGAAGAAGAAGTATTTTTTTTTTTTTTTAGACTTTAGAAACTCAGAAGCTGATCAAATATCGGGTTAAATATCGGTGGGGGGGCCGATGTCCGATATTCAGTTTTAAGGCCGATACCGATAGGGGGCCGATTATATCGTGCATCCCTAGGCCCAAGCATTTGTTTAACAAATAAAAGTACGGTATAAATGTTGTTAACTACTGTACTGTACTGTAAAATAATATAGTTATAAATAAATAAGTAATAATTTTAATCATCAATACAAAATGAAGTGTTAATATTGCGGGGATCATAACCGCCCCGCCGTGACGGATTGGAACAGGAGAAAATGAAAAATGATTATGAAAAAAAATACAAAGTACAGTAGGACAAATAGTGACTGACATGTACAGTACAGTATTTCACTGCTGTTTGACGGAGCCGCTGCGTCCTGACTCTGCTCTGTGGCGTTTTTTTCTTCTAAAGCCTGCGTTGTAGGTGTGTTTTTTGGAGAGAAGAACATAGTTATCAGTAGTTGTCGCTCTTTTTTTTCTGGGCCAAAAGATCCTTATAAACCGACATGCCACCATCGATTATGTTCGACAATAAAGTTTAACAATGCATGATGCAAATCCGTGAAGCAGCGAGACCGTGAAAAGTGAACTGCGTTATAGCGAGGATTCACTGTATTTGCCATTAATTTGAGTAAGTAAATGAGATAGTTTGCCAATGGAGTGAGTATTTTTACTCTAAAAATAAGATATTTAGATCTTATGCATTTGAAATAAGACAATGCAATTGTGTTTTCTTATTTTAAGTGTAAATTGTCTTGTTTCATTGGCAAAATGTCTCTTTTACCTCCTCAATCCAAGAACTAATGCACTTAATTTAAGAAAAAATTTCTAATCTAGATTTAGATTTTTTTCCAGTGAACAGTTGCCTTTTGTATCTATGCTTCTTTTTCTATGTCTGCTTCGGTCTCCTTGAACCCCAGTGGGCCTCAGCAGATGGCCGCTCACACTGAGCCTGGTTCTGCTGGAGGTTTCTTCCTGTTCAAAGGGAGTTTTTCCTCTCCACTGTCGCTACAAGCATGCTTAGTGTGAGGGATTGCTGAAGAGTCAATGAGTCGATGCAATCAGCTGGTTTTCCTTAGATAGAAAACTTTGAATCAATCTGACTGGATGATCTGGTGAACTGGAAAAGATGACATGATGTGAATTGGAGCTATAGAAATAAACTGAATTGAAATTGAATAAACTGAACTTTTGCAGACTTGTGTTAACGGGATGCAGGCGTCACTATAAGTTGTTGTGTCCTAGTTACAACTCGGACGCTGGCCATGGGCGTGAACCTTCCCGCTCACCTGGTAGTGATCAAGTCGACAGTGCAGTACGTGGCCGGCTCCTGCGAAGAGTACAGCGAGGCTGACATCCTGCAGATGATTGGCCGGGCCGGACGGCCTCAGGTTGGAACACATAAACCTTTGCCGTGAAGTTTGGTCAGAAACACTTTGAAGTTTTAATGCCTTCTTAATCTCCCAGTTTGATACGTCAGCAACAGCAGTGATCATGACCAAGGTTCAAACCAGAGAGAAGTACATGAAGCTGATGAATGGAATGGAGATCATTGAGAGCAGGTAGGACAAAGAGCTGCTTGTTTTCATCCCCCACCCCCTTTTTTTTTTTGCTTATCTCATTCTCTCCTGCAGAACTGTAGCACATGAGGTAACAATACTCTGTCCTCTCCTAGCTTACACCGTCACCTGATGGAGCACCTGAATGCTGAGATTGTTCTCCAAACCATCAGTGATGTCAACATGGCTCTAGACTGGATCCGCTCCACTTTTCTCTACATCCGAGCTCTTAAGAACCCCTCTTACTATGGTCAGTCTCTGAATTACAATCCACTGTCCATTTTCTCACATAAAAAAACCAAATCTATTCTTTAAGGCTCTATATCACGGACAATCACAAAGAAACTCATAATATGTAGAGTGATAAAAACTGGAGAAAGGTTTCAGGGCCTTTAAAGCCTTCACTGCTGGCCTAAAGTCAACCAGAAACACTGACCTATACTCACAACCTAAACGCTTATTTTCTTCTATCCAAAGATCTCATGACGAGAGTGGACAGTCAGAGGGAGGAAAGCTTATGATCGTATCATGCACAAGGAAAGAGTTTTATGCTTTTATGTCACCAAAGTCTCCACTAACGCAGAAATAGGTTGCTAGATATGGGGCTATGTGTTTTTTTAAAATAAAGATGGTATAGTTAGAGTGGCTGAGGTTAACCTGAGCTATCGCTATAGTTCTGCTGCTATAGGCTTAGACTGCTGGAGGACATAGGGACCCCTTTTTCATCATTCTGCTTCATTCTATCTCTATTCTCCCACTCTGCAGAATCTGTTAGTTCAATCTCTAACGTTCTGCTCTCTCTGCTTTTTCTCATAGTAGCTTCATCTGGTCTGTTCCTGTTTGGCTGTGACTCCATCCTGGAGAGAAATATCAGCTGTGCTGCTGCCATCAACACCTTTGTTTCTAGATGTTGGAGCTTGGCCTGTTTTACAGTGTAGTCCTGTTTCTCTGACTGTGACTAACTGGATGTGCTCTCTTCATCCTCTGACATGGGAGCTGGCTCGGAGCTCGTCTGCCTGGCTGTGTGTTTCCTGGACGGGGCCGCCTGTGGAGCTGGTTGCCTTTTGTATCTATGCTTCTTTTTCTATGTCTGCTTCTGTCTCCTTGAACCCCAGTGGGCCTCAGCAGATGGCCGCTCACACCGAGCCTGGTTCTGCTGGAGGTTTCTTCCTGTTCAAAGGGAGTTTTTCCTCTCCACTGTCGCTACAAGCATGCTTAGTGTGAGGGATTGCTGAAGAGTCAATGAGTCGATGCAATCAGCTGGTTTTCCTTAGAGAGAAAACTTTGAATCAATCTGACTGGATGATCTGGTGAACTGGAAAGTGACCTGAGATGACATGATGTGAATTGGAGCTATAGAAATAAACTGAATAGAATTTAATTGGTAGGGGGTTCTGAAAATGTGCTAAATTTAGTGACAAAAACGCTACGTCGGCAACACTACCCGAGCAGATCTGACCACCTGAGCAGATCTAGTGACTTCAGTCGTATTGTTATGCTACAAGCATTTAGCTAGCACTAGCTAGCATCATTACACTAACTACAAGCATGTAGATGTTTCAGTTTTTTCATTACCTCTAAAGCTTGTTTGTCCAAAGTCCAATTTTTCAGGACTTTACTGTAACGTTTTTTTGAAAGGCACTTACTTCTACTGCATGCATAGATCTGCATGCTAGCTGGAAGTTTTAGTTCTGTGGTAGGAAACCCACTTTAAACTTACTGCCACTTATTTAATGTAACAAAATCCAAATTGTTGGCTTCTGTAAGATTATATTGGAATTGCCCAGCCCTTCTCAGGGCTACAATTAAATCGAAGAATAGCTAAAAAGAGTAGAAATTACTGCTCTGCTGGAACTCAGTTCACAGCTGAGCAAAAAAAAAAAAAAACTTTTAATAAACTTTTTCAAAAATGTTCTGCTACATTTTCCCTGTCCAGCAGCCAAATAAAAAAGGGCATTAAAAGTAGAAACAGTCCAGAGACAAGGGCGGATTTAGGAAATTTGGGGCCCTAGTCAAAAACAGGCAGGGGGCCCTCTGAACTGAGAAGACAACACATAAAACAGACCCGTTATACAGATAGAGAAATGTTAATAGAATAGACATCCATTATCTGTTCTAGGTTGTGTCCCTCTCTTCTTGTCCCTTTTCTTCTTGTTTTCCTCTCTATGTTTTGTACTCAGCTGACTTTTCATGCTGTCTCTAAAGGAATGAAAGATTTTTTCCAAGCACTAAGCTCACTTAGCTGATTGCTCCTTCCTGTGTTTCCAAAAAGGCCAAAGTAAATAACCCAGTCCTTCTTTTCACTGTAGACAAGCCATGATCTGCTTATCTGTTCTCCATTTTTCATTTGGATGAAATAATAGCTGCATGAATCATGACAGCAGACAAGATAGAGGAGAGCAGGAGGCGGGGTTACCAACCTACTCGCTCTGGAGAGCAGAGTTCGCTGCTTTTAGATGTTGTCTCCAAAGTCTCCAGTAGCAGAAAAAAGTCTCTAGATTTGGCGCTAGGAGCTTTTTAGAAATCAAAGTGCTAGAGGGGTCTGAAAAGTGGCTAAATATAGCGACTAAAGCGCTAAGTTGGCAACACTGCTCTTTGCATGGTTTGTTTTCAAATGGTTTGCTGCTGTCTGTTTGGACCTTACTGAACATGTGCAGCAAATGGACTGATCCAATATGGTGGACACTGATGGGGGGGGCTGAGACACACTTAATATTATAAGTTGTATCAACCATATGTAAACAGAGTTTTATGGGGCCCCCAGGAACATGGGACCCTAGGCAGCTGCCTAGTATTGCCTAATGGTAAATCCCCCCCCCCCCCCCCCCCCGCCAGAGGGTGATAACTTTAAAGGAGCTGCAGAGCTCCAAGAAAAACATGAGTCTTTTGCCTTTGTAGAATCGTTGAAAGACTGGAAAGACCGTTCTGACACAAAATCCAAGTGAATGAACTATTTGGTTGTAAACTTCAAAGCTAAAAACGTTTTTCAGCATCTCTTGTCATCCTATGTTTACTCCTCTATCCTCACTTTCTGCTCAGGTTTCTCTACCAACATTGACCAATATGGCATTGAAGCCAAACTCCAAGGTGAGTGCTAACTGAAACATTTTAATCATTCTGAATAGAGCTCCAACAACCAGCTAGCTGCTAACAGTGTTCCTCTTGTCAAGCTAAAGTCTGATTACTCTGTCTTCTTCAGAACTGTGTCTTAAGAACCTCAACTCTCTGTCCTCCATTGACTTGATCAGCATGGATGAGGATATCAACATCAAAGCAACTGGTAGAAAACCTTTAAGTCTCAATTTAGTGGTTTGAAAGAGCTTTTCCTTGTGTTTACCTGGAGACGCTTGTTTTGTTTCGACAGAAGCGGGCAGGCTGATGGCGAGGTATTGCGTTGCCTTTGAAACCATGCAGCTGTTCAGCAGAGTGACTGGCACAGAAACCCTGCCTGAGCTGGTAGGCTCTCTAACCTCTTAACATCCACCTAATTTTGGGAAATTCTCACCTATTTTGCATCCCAAATGCTAAAAGGAAATAACTTAGGATCTCTAAGCCCAAATTACATTATTTGGAAACTGACAACTTCTAGTTTGAGGTGAAAATTGGTGAAAATTCTAGATGAAAATTGGGTGAGTAAAACACAGTCCAAGCTGCATCCGTTCAAACCTGACTCAAAGTAGTTTTTTTATTCTAGAAAATAATAAGTCTTCTTTGAACCGCAGTAATAAAGACCTGCTTGCTTGTTGTGGCTGCTTTGTCATGTTTACATTCTGACATGCTGCTATGTCTGTGTTAATTGTGCTTTGCTGCTCACTGTGTCCATAAAATGAACTAGGTGGTTGAATTGTGGAGAATCTAAGTTTTCCAACGATGTCTAACATGTCTATTGGTAAACGTTTTATAGGTGTAAATTTCATGCATTCTGAGTTATTAGCTGCAAACGCTTTAAAACGCTTTTTTGAGAGGCTAAACAACAAAACTGGTTTTGTGTCAAAATGGTTAAAATGGAACTCCTGTTGGTGCAGATGCATGACTATTTTTAAGATTTGATGAAAACAAAAATCCAGACTAAAGTCGTTTTATGTGCAGGTTGATCTGGTGTCAAAGAGCAAGGAGTTCAGAGACGTTCAGTTAAGGGTGAATGAGAAGAGGCCGCTGAACACTCTGAACAGAGACAGGAACAGGACAACCATCAGGTCAGAATCACTTCAGATCACAGGTGTCAAACTCAGAGCCTTCCTCTGCAGTGTATCCATCCCACAAGAGACAAAAATGGGATTCATGTCATAAAGCTGAAGTAATGTTCTTTTAAAGCTGCATTCACGACGGGCGCGTTCTGGGCATCGGGTTTACATGCAAATTCTATGGGGGGCGGCGTTAAGGGGTCCAGCATCGCATCTGAGCTTTGGTAGAGACGCATTTCGAGTGTCCTGGCATCCGAGCATCTGAGCATTCGATGCTGGACTTCAGTAAATTCAATCTGACTAAATCACACGAAGAGAAAAGACAATTAGAAGAAATTTATTGATACAATTAATGTCATGATGTTCTAAGAGATCTGACCCACATGCAGGAAACCACTCAGAGAACCAGAGTAAAAGTTTAACAGGTTTATTGAAATAATCAATAAGGTTGATCCAGGGTAACTCAGAGAGCTGGTGAACCGGAACTGGAAGTGAGAAGGGAAGTTCAGAGGTTAGTTCAGGGTCCGTGGGAACTTTGAACAACGTCTTGCAAAAATCAGAGATAAACGGGACTCACGTTAGCAGAAAAAGGTTCTCTTCCCAGAATCCAGTCGGTGTGGGTTTATCCAGAGATTGGGGGGCTCGTTGGAGGGCGGACAGGTTTTAGGTTGAGTTGGTTCCTTGAGGAGCAATGAAGCGGACTGCCACTAAGATTTCCAGGAGAACTTGAACGGGTCGTGTGGAGATTAATCCCCTGCTCAGTGTGAAGCTCAAAACAATCCTTCCAGGGGGAGAAAGAGAAAATTCCAGATTACAGGATGACTTCCTGTCGAAAAGGCAAAGACAAAAACAAAGTTAGAACTCAGCTAAACTCAGCTTGGCTAGACTACCCAAAACTGGCAAACACTCTGGCGACGAGGTAGTGGCAGTCCACCGATTAAGAGTCCTCAGATAATGAGGCAACCAGCCGCAGGTGTGTGGGAGGACCAACGAGAACAGGGTGCCACCTGGTGGTGGAAGGAGAGAACACCAAAAACAAAACACAGCCCACACACACAGCTTGGATAACACAGGTTGAGAGAACCTGTCCATGATGAGCAAGCATGAGGCGACAGTGGAGAGGAAAAACTTCCCTTTGGGAAGAAACCTCTGGCAGAACCAGGCTCAACATGGCGGTCTTCTGCTGGACCGGTTGAAATGAGACAGGGAACGCAGTAAGAGTCCAACTTAAGCTACGATGGTGGGGGCGGGGCTGGAGGGGGGGTTGAAACAGGTTCATCTGAATGAAGTCACAGAGCATCCACCGCCTGCACACAGGAGCAGACGTGTTGAAAATCGGAGGCCTTTTAAGATGAATTTTGGATGCTGATTGGCTTTCGTGGAGGCCTGGTTCAAAGCTGATTGGCTGTCGCAGGTCGATGTAGGAGAGCAATCAGTTTCTTCAGTTATACTTCCGCCTAGGCTCCATTTTAATTTTTGCCACTGGACACCGGGGCGTCAACCAATCAGAAAAGCCGATCTAGCAGTTTTTGGGAGAGACGGACACTACCTGCAAGCTGTCATCGCTTCTGCAGACATTCTGCATAGGAAAAATAAATAAATATCAAGGTGTTCCTCTGCACCAGACGTGCCGCTACGAAGGGAAGCGGGAAATCCGCCAGAGGCTGGCCACAGGAGAGAGCATTCAGGGGGGGTTTTCAGCGCTAATTCCCGACGGTATGCTGGAGGTCTGGTGCTCTGAACAAAAACTGCATAAAACCTCTCACTATCTCGTAATTATGACATCTTAATTATGATCTCGTCATTATGAGATAAGATTTTTATATATTTTTTTATGAATTAAATATGCTTCCATACTTTAGTTTTGTACGAAAAATAGACTTTAACCCACCTTAACGGGTGTGTATTCCTTTAGTCATGTACAAAAAAACAATTTAACTACTTACTTTTTGGTGTTTTTTGAAGCATATAGTGATCTGAGCTTAAATCACTAAAGGGTTACACGCCTGTTGAGGTAGTTTAAAGTCTATTTTTCATAAAAACTAAACAGATAAATGCAAATCTGACGTCTTTCGCATTGACTATGGATACGCTGGTCTGATGAGGTATGCACTGCAAAAAATTGAAGTCTAAATAAGTCATTTGTTCTTAAAATAGGTGGGGGGGGGGGTTCCGGAACTGAAGATGTAAGTTTGACACTTTGCCAATGGAACAAGACGATTTACATTTAAAATAAGACAAATAAAGTGTAAATGGACTTAATTTAAGAAATTTGTACTTATTTCTAGAAGGTTTTTGCAGTGTGCTCATTTGACAGAACACTGCACTGGAAAAAATCGAAATCTAGTTCATTTGTTCTTGAATTGAGGAGATAAAAGAGACATTTTGCCAATGGAACAAAACTATTTAGATTTAAAATAAGAAAAACAATTGCATTGTCTTATTTCAAGTGCATATTATCTAATTTTCTTATTTTAAGGGTAAACATTTTCATTCCATTGGCAAATTATCTCATTTAGCTGCTCAAATTCAGGGTAAATACACTTAAAGGAATAGTACACCCAAAACATGATTAGCCTTCATTTTCTACTCACCCCCATGCTGAGCAACACTCTGGAGTACTTTTTTGATATCTCAAATGCATCTGGAGATCTGGGAGGCTTCTTGCTGTCTGCTGACATTCAAATAATGGAGGTCTATGGTGACTGAGACAGAAAGGTCCATAAAAGTCCACAAAAAACGTGTCAATATTCCTCCATACTGCTCGTCCAATGTATTCCAAGTGTCCTGAGTGGGTAGCATCCAGAATTTACTCAAAACGAAGTCATTTAGAATGTTTTTAGAGCATAAACAGTAGTGTATAGGATTTCCTGAAAGCGCGCACACGCGCGCTCACGACGCTACGGAAGCCGGCAGACCAAACCAGCGCATTCAGCTCGGCAAAGAACTCATGCTCTTCCTCAACACTGAAGTCCTCAGATATTTTTCTTTCGTTGTTTCTTTCTTTGCACAGGTAAACAGCACATTTCTTCTTCTACGCTTGCATTATTAGCAGAGCAGACGCTGAATGCGCACTTTCATCTGGTTTGGTCTGCCGGCTTCCGTAGCGTCGTGAGCGCGCAGCTGCGCGCTTTCAGGAAATCCTACACACTACTGTTTATGCTCTAAAAACATTCTAAATGACTTCGTTTCGAGTAAATTCTGGACGCTACCCACTCAGGACACTTGGAATACATTGGACGAGCAGTATGGAGGAATATTGACACGTTTTTTGTGGACTTTTATGGACCTTTCTGCCTCGGTCACCATAGACCTCCATTATTTGAATGTCAGCAGACAGCAAGAAGCCTCCCAGATCTCCAGATGCATTTGAGATATCAAAAAAGTACTCCAGAGTGTTGTTCAGCATGGGGGTGAGTAGAAAATGAAGGCTAATCATGTTTTGGGTGTACTATTCCTTTAATTTAAGAAATGTTTCCTTATTTCTAGATTGTTTTTCCAGTGCGGCCCTTTTAATGACTTGATAATGCCGATACAGAAATGAGTTAAACCAGATGAAATAGTGGGCTGGTAAGAAACGAGACTTATTCACTTTAACTGGTTTGTATTGTTTTCAGATTTCCTCTAGAGGGAAAGATCAAAACCAGTGAGATGAAAGTGAACTGGTAGGTGTGACGTCTTATAAAATCGTTCCTCTCAGTAACTTTGGTGGAAATCAGCCATGCTTGTTGTTGTCTTGCAGCCTGATTCAGGCTCAGCTGAGCTCCATCCCAGTTCAGGACTTTGGTCTCACGCAAGAGACGGCAAAGATCTTCCGGATCGGGATGCGCATCAGCAAATGTGAGGCTTCTGAATTGGAGAAAAAAAGCTAGGAAGATTCAGATTTTTCAGGTTTTATCTTGTGTTTTCTTCTCAACAGGCCTGTCAGAGTTCCTCATTCATCAGGCTAAGGCCGGTTTCTCTGCTGTGCTGAACTCCCTGATCTTGGCTAAGTGCTTCAGAGCTAAAGTTTGGGAAAACTCTCCTTTTGTTTCCAAACAGATCGAGAAAATAGGTCAGTTTGTTGCCACTATTAATGGCAGGTTTAAGGCCTCCTTATGCCTACATTTCTAAAATGGGATTTTCCTCTGTCAGGTAATTTGCTGGTAACTTTTTGTGTTTTAAGGTCTGACTCTGTCTACTGCGATGGTGAATGCTGGACTCACCAGTTTCACGAAAATAGAGCAAACCAACCCCAGAGAGCTGGAGCTGGTCAGCCCCACCAGCTGATTCACAAAGCTTTTTTCTCTTGTCAATAGTCATGAAATGTGTTTTTATTCGACTCTTTTGCTTGATTTTTACTCACCTCCATTTAGATTCTTAACCGACATCCACCATTTGGAAACCAGATCAGAGACTCTGTCATACATCTCCCAAAGTACGACGTCAACCTGGAGCAGGTGGGCGCCACTGCAGACAAAGGAGGAAAAAAACGTTTGCATTTGTTATACGGTTTCATTCTTTCTGTTTTTTTATGGCTATGAATAGGCAGACATCTTCTGTATTCATTGAAAATATTTATATTCACTTCAGGAAAGAAGTCTAGAGCTGCATTTCTCCTCCTGTTGTTAATCGTCTCTAGATATTAAATAAATTCTAACTTTTATCATTTAGTGGGGGAATGATAATGAACACAGTCAGATAAACACAAACCAAATGAACATTTTGCCAAATAACACAAAATAACCTCCATCAGAGCCAGCGGTCCTTCACACATGGCTATGGCTAACGTTAGCCCTGACTGCCGTTACCCTCGGAGGTCCGCTGGTTTTCGCGGTCCTCAACTTTGGAAAAAACTATTTAATTATGCAATAAGTCAGTAAATGGGCCTTATGGTGACGCTTAAAGTAAAATGTTCTCGTCTCAAATGATATTAAAATGTACTTTTATTGAACAACAGTAACTGAAAAGAGAACTTTTAACTTAATACTCTGAGCTAAGTGAGCGCTAACCTGGAAGCTGCTGCTGCTGCAGTGCATGCTGGGACAGCTGGCAGTCACAAGAATGGACAAGTCTGCTCTGATGCATGCTGGGTAAAGAGGGAGGGGCGAGAACTACATCTGGGGACTTTGTCCGTTTGCTGTTGTTCTTGTGAATTGGAACAGTACTAGGGCTGAGGCTGATGACGTTTCACGAGTACACGAGAGAAACGGCCAATGTCACCATTTATTGATCTCTGCAAAGCATGCTGGGTTGATGATGCGGTTAGGTCCTACTGAGTAAACATAGGAATGCTAACATCTGGTCTAAATGTAAACAGTACCACACTAAGTTGCTGCCTCAAGAGTTTTCATGAACTGTTATACATGAGATATCTATCTACTGTTTTCTATATCAGGCAGAGCTAACACGTTAGCAGAAGCTAACGTGAAATCTGAATCAAATAGGAATATAATGAACAACTGTTTAAAGTGACAGTGAATCGTCTTTCAGTAAGATGTCGTTCTAATATACCTGAGAAAATGTTTGGATCCTGATGCTAACTGCTAACAGCTTTGCAGCATAGCTCTCCATCTTGGTTAGCGTCTCCAAGCAGCAGCAGCATAAACACCAGCTTCAGCCAGCTCTCCCCTCTTCCTCCACTTAGTTCTCCTCATCTTCATCACCTTGTTTTATTCTCATCAATTAATCGCACTCTGGTTCAATTTGAAAAGCATTTTATCATTTAAGCAGAACATCAGGTTACTAAACAGCTTAGATGTTTTTGGTCTATTCATACATTGAAAAACAGAAATACTTTTCTTTCTTTCTTCTACGGCTTCTTGTTATTCTTTTTAGGGAAATGATGGATAACTTGGCCACCTTTACATCTATACGTAGATAGCTAATTTATCTCCAATTATTATTATTATTTTTTTAATGTAAGGCTGTGTGATTGTTTAAAACATGTTTTCTGTGCTGCTGTCTTTACCAGGACGATCTTTGAATAGAGATTTTAGTTTAAGTAAGATTTCCAGGTGAAATAAAAGTTAAAGCAATAAGAAAATATTAAAGCTGTTTGACTGCGATGGCAAAAAAAACAAAAGAACGCAACTTTTTTCACATCTTCTTACTGCAAAATATGATTTTGAAAATATTAAAGTAAGTTTCATGATGAAACTTTCAAAAATTATCTTTGATTTCAATCCTGATCTTAATTTAATGCTTGTAAAAAAAATGTTACTCAGAGAAATGGAAGCCTGATGAGTGGATTTTAGAAAGAGATCAAGAATTTCTGAAAATGTAATTTGATAAAATCTCTACCTTCTTGATTACTTTATAATAGCTTTATAAAGTAAATCTGGTTTTCTGTTTTTTTTTTACTAGCTGCCAAGGTACAGCAGCTCCACAGCGGAGATTTTGGTCAAGGTGACATTACTGAACCGAGCCCAGCTGCAGTCCAAGAGAACAGCTCCAGCCAACCACTGTGTGTCTTTGATCGTCGGCAACTATGAAAACAACGTCATCTTTCTACAGAAACTCATGTGAGGAATACTCGTCTTAATCCCTCTGCAGTTAAAAAATAGTTTGTCTCTAGGTCCGTGAGGCAGACACCCTGTCTACTTTTAAGGCTAGGTTTAAAACTTTCCTTTTTGATAAAGCTTCTAGTTAGAGTGGCTCAGGTTATCCTGATCTATCTCTATAGTTGTGCTGCTATAGGCTTAGACTGCTGGAGGACATAGGGACCCCTTTTTCATCATTCTGCTTCATTCTATCTCTATTCTCCCACTCTGCAGAATCTGTTAGTTCAGTCTCTAACGTTCTGCTCTCTCTGCTTTTTCTCATAGTAGCTTCATCTGGTCTGTTCCTGTTTGGCTGTGACTCCATCCTGGAGAGAAACATCAGCTGTGCTGCTGCCATCAACACCTTTGTTTCTAGATGTTGGAGCTTGGCCTGTTTTCCAGTGTAGTCCTGTTTCTCTGACTGTGACTAACTGGATGTGCTCTCTTCATCCTCTGACATGGGAGCTGGCTCGGAGCTCGTCTGCCTGGCTGTGTGTTTCCTGGACGGGGCCGCCTGTGGAGCTGGTTGACAGCTGCCTTTTGTATCTATGCTTCTTTTTCTATGTCTGCTTCTGTCTCCTTGAACCCCAGTGGGCCTCAGCAGATGGCCGCTCACACTGAGCCTGGTTCTGCTGGAGGTTTCTTCCTGTTCAAAGGGAGTTTTTCCTCTCCACTGTCGCTACAAGCATGCTTAGTGTGAGGGATTGCTGAAGAGTCAATGAGTCGATGCAATCAGCTGGTTTTCCTTAGATAGAAAACTTTGAATCAATCTGACTGGATGATCTGGTGAACTGGAAAGTGACCTGAGATGACATGATGTGAATTGGAGCTATAGAAATAAACTGAATAGAATTGATGAGGTTTGATAAAACATCAGTGAGGTTGAAGGAGGGGGGGGGGGTGGGGGGGGTTTCTCCATGTCTGTTTGTCAGGGACTCCCTGTTGCTGAAGTCTGGCTGTTGGACCAAAAAGATCGATGTGCCAAAAGCTTCCAAAGGAAATGAGATCAGTGTCCATCTCATCAGCTCAGAATATGGTAAACTGTGGAAATGATCTTCCTTTACATACATTCATATGTTTAGTTTAGACATATATTAGCAACATACAGCAGGTTTCCATGTGCCTCAATATCCTTTACTTTGAACATATTGGTTCTGTAAATGAAAAAATCCCATGTTGAGAAATAATTTATTTTAATATAATAATTGGTTATAAAATTATTGGTATTCCTACTATCAACACTTTCTATATGGAGTGAATTTTTTCCATTATTTATCCGACCAGAGAACTTTTTTTTTTATTAAAAATTTAAAATGTTTATTTTAGAAATCAAACTTTTAAAAACTCCTTAATGATATTTTTTCAATATTTTTTATTTTTTTTTATTTAGATTTTTAGAAATATTTTTTTAAATTTAATTTTATTGTTTTAAAATTTCCCTTCGTGGAATCGTGATTCTCTTAGCCTGAGCCTGAGGATGTTATCCGAGGCTCTACCTCCGACACCGAAACAAGGCCATAAATATGAAGCCTAAAAAAAAACTTTAAGTTCAACACAAAATATTAGCAAGTTCCAAAAACATACAAAAACAAACAAACTTCAATCCGTCAAGTTATTTATTCTTTTTACAAAACTATTGTCTTCATGTTTAATTTTCTCTTTTTTTTAACAAATGCTTTTTTTTATTCTTTTAACAGACTTTATGTCCCCAGTTTAGCTCCATACAAATGCCAGCTGAACAACTGTATTTCAAAAAGAGAACTTTGAAAAGATAAAGTTTAAAAAGAGAATTAATTTGAAATAATAAGCATCTAAAAAATGAATTATTTGACAAAGACTTTAAACCTTCCGGGAAAGAATTGGAGACCTAATGTCTGAGGAACATTTTGGGTACGATTAGAGCTGATCTGTGGAAAAACTGAGGTCCGTTTCAAGCAGGAAACTAAATTAACTCCTTTCTAGAAAATACATAACATGCTATATGTGTACTTTATATTATTTATATTTGCCAAAGCTGCCATGAAATGAGGATTCATCAAAGAAGACCCAGTTTTATTCAAACTGCATGCGCTTTGAGCATCAAAAAGCTTCTGCTGCTTCATTTCCGATGCTTGTCCGCATTAAGGTCAGCCATCCAGTAAAGTGAGTCCAGATGCTTCTGCTGCTCCTGTGTTCGATGCCAGAGAGCAGCTTTGCTATATTAGCTGTGATCAGCGGGTAAAAAGTAGTTAGAATCTATGTTGAAGTGAGAAAGTCCTCCTGAAAACATGGTCTGTGCAGTCAGTTCATCCAGATTACCATCCTGCCTTCAAAGATTATTTCTCTGTGGGAGCCGCTCAGACCCCCACATACCGGCGCTGCGCTGTCACTGGGAATCCCCAGCAGCAGCTGCCTCAGGCCGCTCGCCTCTTGGGGGTTTTCCCCTCCTGTTGGTGGCGGCTGGAAGTAGATGTTAGCGTTTTTCACGTAGGTAATCCTACGGAGCCCCTAAAGGGACATGGAGGAAAAAATAAGCTTTTGCGTTGTCAGCGAACCGGAAGTAAAACAGACACACAACAGTGGAGGGCAAAGTGTACTGCTATGGGAGAATAATACGCCCATGTGTCAGCTACAACCATGAAGGATGATTTGGAGAGGTTCTTAATTTCTAGAGAAGTCCAAAAACACAACATTACACGAATAAAGAGAGACAAGCTCAGTATGCAATCCTACGCAGCCCCTAAAGGGACATGGAGGGAAAAAAAACTTTAGCGAGATCCCGCAAAACCTTTTCAAAATCACAGAAAAAATAAACTTTTGCGAGATCCAGCAATACTTTTGTGAGATCTTGCAAAACTATTGCGGGATCTCGCAAAAGTTTATTTTTTCCGTGATTTTGCAAAAGTTTTGCGGGATCTCGCAAAAGTTTTGTGAGATCTTGCAAAACTATTGCGGGATCTCGCAAAAGTTAATTTTTTCCGTGATTTTGCAAAAGTTTTGCGGGATCTCGCAAAAGTTTTGTGAGATCTTGCAAAACTATTGCGGGATCTCGCAAAAGTTAATTTTTTCCGTGATTTCGCAAAAGTTTTGCGGGATCTTGCAAAAGTTTTGTGAGATCTTGCAAAACTATTGCGGGATCTCGCAAAAGTTTATTTTTTCTGTGATTTCGCAAAAGTTTTGCGAGATCCCGCAATACTTTTGTGAGATCTTGCAAAACTATTGCGGGATCTCGCAAAAGTTCTTTTTTTCCCCTCCATGTCCCTTTAGGGGCTCCGTATAATCCAAACTGCAGGCAGCAGAATATAAAAGCCAACATATTCTGCCGGCAGGTTTCTACATTTGAAGTTAATTTAGGCGTTAATAAACTGTTTCAGAGGAGTGATCATAGCGCTCTGCATCAGCAGTGCTGCGTCTGACTCCCTGCCAGCTCCCAGATCAGCTTCTCTCATTGGTCGATGTGCCGACGAGCAGCAAAAGTTCATTTTGTCCATCTCCAGCAGCTGCTGCTCCTGCTGCTCTACACGCTGCAGGACCTTTCGATGAGCCTTTTGATGAACCATTGACTTTGCATGTAAAGTGGCTACTTCTGCTGCCAAAAGTACATTAGATGTGAACGTAGCTTTAGGCTCAATCCTAATACCTCAAATTTTAGCTCCAACCTCCTGTTCCTTCACCATCCGCAGGGCTAACAATTTTAACACTATCCAGGGTAGGAAACCAACTCCAGACTAGGATTATGTCTTATAGAGGTGGAGTGGCGGCATTGTGGTCAGGGCATAGAGCTTTAAATCCTGAGGTTCTGAGTTCAAGCCCGACTCCCACAGACTGCCACTCTGGGTCCCTGAGAAAGACCCTTAACCCCACACTGCTCCTGAAAGGAGATGTGTTAAATGTAGAGTTATTTTCTCCATTGTGAGATCAATAAAATTCTTTTTATTTTTGTTCAACTCTGTGAGGTGGGCTGTTCCTCTATGTCACGCAAAGGATTATGGGTAACCATATACCTCCTCGGTGGCTTGGAACGTCAGGAGGTCCTTATGATTAATGGATTGGTGCAAGGAGGCATTCCTGCTTCCTGGTCCTAGCTCCTTCCTAACTCCCAACAGTATCGGGATTATTATGATGAGCGTGGACGAGGTTGAGTCGGCTCTAAACTTGGACCCGGCCAGGCTCCGTTTACTGGACCAGTCGCCATAGTAACCGAGTCCGACTCAGAGGGACCCAGCTTTATGGAACCCAAATGAGAACAAAATATGAAACTAAACCAGTTTTATGAAGCACTCCTCATGTGACTGGAGGCACAATATGATGCATGCCCTGAATTAGCAAACAAGGAAGTAATAGAGCAGAGGTCATGGATTAGCGGACCGCGGTCCGGATCCGGACCCACCTGCCGGCTAATCCGGACCAAACCTGATTTAAAACATTTATAAATTACTGCATGTTGTCCAATGACTGTGTCTAATTTCACTTGCTCCTCTTCTCCTGTTAATACGGTAAAGCCCTGGGGAGCGTCCGGCTCCAGGCTGCACGTGATCCAAATGAGCCAATGAGCTGTCAGTCTGGGTTGCTGCTGCTGCTACTTTTAGACACAGCAGGCAAACCTGTGGCAAGCCGGGCGATGGGAAAGAAGGAGAAGACCATGAGAAAAAGAGAGCAGAGAAAGTGTGGACTGCTGGAAGAACTGCGGTGAACTGGTGAAAGAGAAGTGAAATGGCGTGCTCAAAGATGACCCTGCACATTTAGAGGATGTTTGGCTCAACCTGCTGCTGTGAAGCAGGATTCTCCACCATGAACAGAATCAACAATAAATCTGGATCCAGGCTCAAAATGAGCTCCTTGATATGTGCTTGAGAATGGCTTAGTCTCCGGTTAAACCCAGGTTTAAAGCCTCGCAGGGCAGCCTAAAGCCCACTGCCAACATTAAGACAGAAAAAAGAAAGAAAATAACAAACGCTCAGTTCAGGTGGTTGAGAAAATATGGGAATCAGGAAATTGTCTATAAACCAAACTGAATGATTGTTGTTCTCTACTTAAAAAACAATTTAGATTCTAAAATAGAAAAATTTTGTATTTATTTTTTTAAATATTTTTTCATTTAAAATGTCAATGTATAACATGGATGGAAAAACACCTCATTTTATTTCAGTGTTAAATTCTGTTTAAAGTAACGGATTATAATTAAAAATGTCTCCGGACCTTTACTGGTGGATGATTTTCTTTATTCGAACCCCGCTGATTTTTTTATTGGTTATCACTGCAATAGAGCAAAGCAACCTTCAGCAGAGATGTGAAAGGAGAGGAAATATTGAAAATCAAGTGTGAAAAAGTTCCGCAAATTATGGCTACAGGATTATGAGAAGAGTAGAGCTCAGAATATGTTATGATCGTTGGGGTTCATTGTCAGGAAAATGCTTGGCACATACTCCGTTTTTCAACATGAATGGATGGTTTTTAATGATTTTTTTTATGTGTTTTAGTACATGATAGGAATCCTTTGAAGGAATTGCTAGTTTCCAATAATTTGTCCGCTGTGATTTTGTTAAAAACAATATTTACTCAACAATATTCCCATTAAAGATTACTTTTCTTTTAGGGATATTGGGATTTTGGCCGATATCCGATATGCCGATATTTTGAAACTCATGTAGCCGATAACTGATATCGATACCGATGTTAAAGCTGGACAAAAATAAGTAGTCATTGAAAATAGCAGTTTTGTTATCCATTTCTGACACTTTGAAAAATAATATACTCAAATATATTTTCATATGCTGATATCAAATAGATTTTAAAAAACGCGGTATCGATCTATTTTACTTTCAAAATCTGGTGAAATTTCATCGTTCTGTTACAAACTCTCGTGATATTTTGCAAATTCTTGTGAGATTTTGTTAGTAAAATAGATCGATACCGCGTCAATATATCAACATATAAAAATATGGCAACATTTGGTGAATTTTCGGGGGATTTCGTAGCATAACGATGACATATAGCAATATTTCATTAGTAAAAGAGATTGATATGGTGTTTTTAAATGGCAATATATCAGCATATGAAGATATTGGGATATTTTAATGGATCAATATTTTTTCCCTCGTCTTTAGAAGTTTTTAAGTCTGTAAAAAAGAAGTTTTTGAGGAAGAAGAAGAAGTAGTATTTTTTTTTTTTTTTAGACTTTAGAAACTCAGAAGCTGATCAAATATCGGGTTAAATATCGGTGGGGTGGCCGATGTCCGATATTCAGTTTTAAGGCCGATACCGATAGGGGGCCGATTATATCGTGCATCCCTATTTTTTTTTCACAGTGAGATTATGCTCCAGTAACGAAAGATAATTAAATTATGTTTATAATTACATCTATTTCAAGTCATATTAGATATTTTTCTACTTTAGAGTGAAATGTCTTATATATTTTTAAGAGGAGGACGTTTTTGTCTTGTGTTTGTTAAACTTGACCTTTACCTGCTTTGTAGTGGGGCTTGACATCCAGATGAAGTTTCCTGTGTACTACTCTGCAACCAGAAGGTTTGGGACTGAAGTTGCCTTCAACGTAACAGACGTTGCTGTTGGACAGAGACCCCAACGTTTCGATCTGATGCTGCAGGACGCAGCGCAAGGAGAAAATGTCTCATCCACCAAAGAGCAAGGCAATATGAAGCGGTTTTCTTATGTATGGAGTGACATTTGTTCCATTATTGTTCCAAGCGAATAATAAAACAAAAAGAAATGAAAGTTTGAGAAACTTCATAATCAAAACTATGTAGGTTTTAAAGCAAATTTGATGTTTTCTCCAACAGTTTGAGAGAAATTTGATAAGAATTAAATTCTTAAAACTTAATCTGAAAAAGAAATTTGGAATAATTAGATATACGGTATTAAAATAAAAAATATTTGAAATAGCAAAATGCTGGCGAGGATTCTCAGTCATCCAGGTCATAGTCATTACAAAAAACAAAAAAAAAATCCACTGGATTTTGGACTTTTTCCAAGTTTGAAGACGTTTCTCTTCCATCCAGGAAGCTTTTTCAGTTCAAATTTATAAAGTATCCCAACAAAGCCTTGTTTTGACATAAAGAACATGCAAATTGAGCCTGACAAATGGGTCCGCCCCTTAGGAATGTGGGTTGTTTGGGTTCTTTGTTAGCCATACCTGTTTGTTTTGTTTTTTTTACTTTTTTGTAAAGAAATAACAAAATATGAGAAAAAAGCAAAACAATATTTTGATGTAGATGTTTTTAACTTTATTTCCTAGGTTTCTTTTTTTTTTTTTCAAATTTCCATTAACAAAATGGGTTCAATGTTTGCAACAATATTGGAGCACAGTTGACTCCATAATTATGATGACACTGTTCAAAGCCACACAGTAAAATTCTTCACATCCCTTTTAGAGTTAAAATAAGATATCGACATGATTTTTCTTTTTTATGTTTGATGTTGATCAGATCCAGCCAGTAAAAGAAACAAGCCAGTAAAAGAGTGCAACCATCTCTGCAAGAATAAAAGTCTCTGTGCTCATGGCTGCTGTAAGTAGAACAATGTTTTGTCTGCGGGTTTATGTTTCAATAATCTAGAAGCTCCCACACTGGGAAAAAATGGAATCTAGACAAGTCATTTTTTCTTAATATAAGTGTATTTGTTCTTGGTTTGAGGAGGTAAAAGAGACATTTTGCCATTGGAACCAGAAAAAATACACTTAAAATAAGAAAACACAACTGCATTGTCTTATTTTAAGTGCATGTTATCTAATTATCTTATTTTAAGAGTAAAAATACTCATTCCATTGGCAAACTGTCCCATTTACCTACTCAAATTAAGGGTAAATACACTTAATTAAAGACATTTTTTACTTATTTCTAGATCGTTTTTCCAGCTGTTGTGCCTTAAAGCTCCTCTCTGTTTCCTCCTCAGGTAAAGTAGGTGTTGCTGTTCCACAGAAAAGGTCGATGAACAATGAATCCAGCTTCTCCTCTTACCTGGAGGACCTGAGGAGCAGGTCTGAAGTACTTGAACAAACGCCTGTCAAAAGACTAAAGGTTAACACAAAGGATTTTGTCTTCTTTCTCAGCTCATATCTAAAATAATCTATGCAAAAATAATCTAGAAATAAGTAAACATTTCTTAAATCGAGTGTATTTACCCTAAATTTTAGTAGTTAAATGGGATGATTTGCCAATGGAAAGATTATTTTTACTCTTAAAAGATAATTAGATAATATGCACTTGGAATAAGACAATGCAGCTGCTTATTCTTGTTTTAAAAGTAAATTGTCTTGTTCCATTGGCAAAGTGTCTCACTTACCTCCTCAATTCAACTACTTAGTTTAAGAATCAAATTGTTTTTATTAGTTTTTCATATTAAAGCAACAAACACCCCATCCAGGGCGTACAAAACAAAACAAAACAAAAAGACTCCAGAATTACATCACAACGACATCACACAAAAAAAAAACTATCAACAAGAGAATTACTACACCCGCACATACAACCCATGTTCCAGACATCCATGGATTGAAAACCAAAAACATAAGTATGAATAATAATCATAATGATAATAATTCCGCCAAAAAAATAAATAAATAAATAAAAAAAATGCTGATTATGCTGAAGCAGATTGAACCTCGGATTCAAAATAGAAAATAAAAGGTTGCCAAATCTTGAAATATCTCTTAATGGTACCCTGTGACGTAAATTGAAGATGTTCTAGCTTTAGGTGTGCCGTTACCTCCTCTATCCATCTTTTCTGTGCTGGTGGTGCTGCCTTTACCCAATTAAATAAAATCAATCTCCTGGTTAACAGTGAAGAAAATGCCATCTCCTTCCTTTGAGCTGTCGTTAATTCTATCCCCCCCGGTGCCACACCAAAAATGGCTACCAGAGGGACGGGTTCAATATCTTTCCTGAAGACAGATGAGAAAGTTTTAAAGATTTCAATCCAGAATTCTTTGAGTTTGGGGCAGGACCAAAACATATGGGATGTGTTGGCTGGCACCTGTTTACATCTAGGGCAAGTCGGATCGGCTCCCTGAAACATTCTCGTACTTAGTTTAAGAAAAATGTCCTTTTTTAGATCTACATTTGTATATCAGTACACAATAAAATATACAGAAGTTCTTTGAGGTTTTGACAAATCAAAGGATATTACCCAGATCACAATCTAATGATGTTTACATGGAAGAGAAATTTTAACATTGGATCAGACATTTAATGAACAGATGAACCAAATGTTTGGTCATATGTGGAACATGTGACCAACATGTGGAAGGTGAGCATCGCATGTGAAAATCATGGTGTTGTTTTGTAAGGGGATGAATTCAGTCTTTGATATTCTAGGATTTCTGGGAAGATTCTCAGTCATCCGGGTTAGGATTACGCGTGAAATGGTTCAGTTTAGGCACATGGACGTGGAGTTCTCTGGAAGACGTTTCTCCTCTCATCCAAAAGGATGAGTTCTAACTAGTGGAGGGGAGCACTTTCTGCGCAATTCATGTGATTTAGGAATCTCTGGCGTTAGGAGATGGAAATTGTGGAGTAACTTCTATCCTTAATATCTCTAGGAAAAATGGTTGTTTATCTTTTGATATGTTGTGAATAGGTAGTCTTCTGCTCATGTTCTCTGACAAAGCAGGTGAACATGAGCAACCGGCCACACTGCAAAAAATCAAAACCTAGATAAGTCATTTTTTCTTAAAATAAGTGCCTTTGTTCTTGAATTGAGGAGGTAAAAGTGACATGTTGCCAATGCAACAAGACAATTTACACTTAAAATAAGAAAACACAATTGCATTGTCTTATTTCAAGTGGATTGTATCTAATTATCTTATTTTAAGAGTAAAAATACTCATTCCATTGGCAAACTACCTCATTTACCTACTCAAATTAAGGGTAAATACACTTAATTTAAGAAACTTTTACTTATTTCTAGATCGTATTTGCAGTGCACAAGTCCACCTCAAACCACATCACAGCCTGCTGTGGAGCTAGGAAGCTGAGGCAGAAGCATTTCTTGCAAGAAACATTCAAATGTATTTAACGTCCTCAGACGGAGAGATAGAGCTCTGACTGAGGAAACCTCAGTACAAACATTTATACCTTCCAGAAATCCCAACACACACACAGTCCCCCCAGGGGAACCAACCCACCCCCTGCATAAAGAACTTTCTCACACTTTGAACCTTTGGAGGAAAAACAACTTTGAGTTGATCAAGGCCGTTCGCTGTTAGGTTAATCTATCTTTCCCTGGTCAGATGGATCTTCTAATAACAGCAGTCCTCCCCTTCATGCCATGAAGGAGGCTGTGACTCATTCTTATCTCTCATGACCTTCGTTTGGAGCCTGTGAGGCTAAGAACAAACATATCTCAAAATTTTTTACTCCACACAAGGGTCAGAAAATAAACATTTTTCAATCTGAAAAACTCACAAAGAAAGAAATTTATTGATACAATTACTTTAGTCTTTGGCACTCAAACCTTAGCAAGAAACAGTAGAGCTGAATTTACTTTAGGAGTGGAGATGGATGAAGTTGGTCAGTCTGTAGACTGCTGGTTGGCAGGACAGTGTGCTTGAGCTTTATGGGGAGATCCAGTGGACCGCTTGAGCCGATACTAGAGCTTCACTCAGGGACCTGGAAGATGGAAGTCCAGCTTGGATAACACAGGTGGAGAGAACCTGTCCAGCATGAAGCGACAGTGGCGAGGAAAAACTTCCCTTTGGGAAGAAACCTCTGGCAGAACCAGGCTCAACATGGCGGTCTTTTGACTGACCAGTTAAGATGAGACAGGGAACGCAGTAAGAGTCCAGGAGGAATGACGCTCTGATGAAGCTTTAGCTACGATGGTGGAGGAGGGGCTGGAGGGGGGTTGAATCGGGGTCATCTGAAGTCAGACGGCGCATCCACCGCCTGCGCTTTGGGTAGCAGACTGAGATGTGGATTTGGAAACCTTTTAAAGTTGTAGAGAAAAGGCCGTTCCAACCGTTGCATTTCCGAATTCTCCCGAGTGGTGAACGACTTTACACGAGTGAATAAAGTGAATGTGATTGGTCGATTATCAAGGGCGGAAGGTTGGCAAGCAAGTTTGGTTGTGGCCGGTTTGTGGGAAGCATCTTGCTAACCAGTTAGCAACTTAGTGCTAGCAGGTTCCCAATGGGAAATTCCATTGGGACCAATTAGCACTAAATTGGTGACTTAGAAACGACGCTGTCAAGGAACGCTATGGACAGCGGAAACATGCAAGAGGAGGAGAGTTTAGTGTCGGAGGTCGTGGATGAGTCTCCTCCGTCATCCATTTTTTATTTAGAGGAGGAAAGCGGGGACGAAGATGTTCTGGAAGAGGACGCCAGGGCGGCAGAAGCTTGGTTTGGTGTAGAAGGCTTCCAGCCGTACATGTTTGAGCCCTCGCCTCGCAACGCTGCCAGTTCTGTTAGCTCTACGCCTGCCGAAGACACAGACGTCCATCCCCGTGAACACTGGGACGCAACTCAATGGGAAAGGAAAGGATTCTGATTTCAACCGTTGCGTATATTAGCTGCGACACATGAATCAAGATGCTATGACCGAAAACATTTGATTGACAGATGACCGTTGATATATGATTGGCTGAATTTAGGCGTTCAGGCTGACGTTGAACTAACTGGCCTGCAGAAGATAATGAAAAAAAAAGATTTTAAGAAATGTTCTAAATTCTGGGACTGATAGAGAGTACATTTATATACCTTTTTAAGCCACAATGATTTGACGTTTTAATATAACTTCCCTACGACTTTAACATGAACTATGGATGCTGATTGGCTTTCATGGAGGTATGGTTGAAAACTGATTGGCCCGTGCGGAGGTCGATAAAGGTAAGTAATCGTTCCTTCAGTTGAACTTCCGCCCGAGGCTCCATTTGTCTGAAAAGGTCTGAGTTAGAGTCTTAAATTCAGTCGGCAAAAGTGTGGAACTTTTTCTAAGCTCCTTTAAAGTTCCTCTCTGTAAAAGGTTAATATGTCATGTCTTTCACATGTGAAATAATGAGCTCCATGTTACTTCATCTGCTTAATGAGTTGATGTTCATGTTCTGTGTTTTTCAGATGAAAATGAGTGAAGAGGCTGTCAACATGCAGAAGTTTGCTTACAAACCCAAAGGAACGCTTCCCTCTGTCTCCTGGTATTCACCTTTCACTCACCTATTCATGCAGGGCTAATAAAACCAATCAGAGGGGGTTATTTCTGGGCCCGTATTTAAAAATATCCTCAGAAAGTATGGAGGGAATTCTGTTCCAGCATTAATGCAGGCAAAGAACGTGCTTTGCACATTGAAATGTGGAAAGTTGGAAGTTGAAAACAAAAAATGTGTTTTTTTTTGCTGTCATTTCGATTTGTTCTGTTTTTTTCTATTTTCTATTAATTTTTTTTAAAATATACATATTTTTACAAACTCACCTCATTGCATTTTATAGATCACATTCCTTTCAGTTTAAGCACAATACAAAGTTGACTGATAAAAATGTCGTTAACTTCAATGTTGACCAATAGAAATGCGTCTTCGCTCGTCAATCCAGAAGCGGAGAAAATCTGGTCTATTTACCATAATTTCAACAAAATGAGATTTATAAAAGTCAATGTGAAAAAGAGAAGTAAAAAAAAAAAAACTTGAAATATCAAATCTGCAAAAAAAAAATCTACAAAAAGAAAATAAATATATGAAAAAGACGTTTGAAAATGATTTCTGAGAAAACGTCTGATTAATTTCTGATTAAGACGTTACTTTCTGGTTTGCTTTTTTTTTTTTGCTTGTCAACAATAATGGAACAAATGTGACGCCATAGATACGGTCCCTAATCATTGACCATGGTTCAGCAATTCAGCTTATTTTGATCAGTCGTTAGAAATAATCAGGGATTTGTGTGTAAATAGTTTTAATCGTTAGAAGGCTGGTTTGCAACATCTTAATGGACCGTAGACCAGAAACCATAAGAAAATAAGGAAAAAAGAGATTATTAGACTACAAAATAATATATGATCTTTATTTATTATTGGGTTGAATTTATTCTAATCGTATAAGCTGGTGTGATAGAAATGTCTTCTCGATCTGCAGCTGTAGTAGATCTTTGTTTTTCTTACTTAAATCGGAATTTTTTATTTTTGCTAACTTTAAGACACTGTCCTCTATATTTTGTATTATTTTGTATTTTTAGTTAGAGCGTGCTCTTTAATATTTCTATTTTTTTCTGTATGTTTGCTGCTCAGGCGTGCAGAAAATGCGTTCAGAGCTGCAGACCCTGAGCTGACAGCAGCAGACTGCGCTCAGCTGCCTGATGTATTTTGTCTGGATGATCTTGACCGAGGTAAACAAACTGCAGCCTTAACCTTGTTTTTAACTCGATACATTTTCAGACAGAACGTGAGAGAATAGAGAAACGGTGACGGATGTGGTTGTTGCTGACTGGTAGCTCTCAGTAAGGGTTTGTGTACGCACTGGAAAAAATCTAAATCTAGATTAATCATTTTTTCTTAAAATAAGTGCATTTGTTCTTGGATTGAGGATAAAAGAGACATCTTGCCAATGGAACGAGACAATTTACACTTAAAATAAGAAAACACAATTGATTTGTCTTATTTCAAGTGCATATTATCTAGTTATCTTATTTTAAGAATAAAAATACTAATTCCCTTGGCAAACCATCTCATTTACCTACTCAAATTAAGGGTAAATACACTTAATTTAGTCATTTTTTTTACTTACTTCTAGATTGTTTTTCCCGTGCAGAACCTCCCTTTAAGGTCTCAGTTCAGGATGTTTCAGGTTCGTTTTAAATGATCATAATTCTCTTCCAGACGACTGCATATATGTTGCCAACGGTCCTGAGGGGAGGGCAGAGTCGCCCCAAACTTCTGCTGCAGCGCCTGCTCATCACAAAAGTATAGTGATCCATGTTCTCTACACTACTTTCCTTTCCCTCTCTGTTTGTTTCCTTTTATATATATTATAGATAGTATAGTATAACCAAGAGTAAGATTAGTGAGGGTGAATAAAGAGATCAGTTAAGCAAAAAGCCCAGTTAAGACATCAGATATCCTCCACTCTCTAACCGCAGCTCCTCCTCATTTACTTTGACAGATTTATTTTTGACATTTTGAAAACACGAGTGTAAACAAAAATAAATTTTTTTAACAGTTCTCTAGACCGGAGGTCTTCAACAGGGGGTCCGTGACCCCTAGGGGGTCCTTGGAGGTACTGCATGGGGGTCGCGAAAGTTTGGTTGATTAGACTTTTTTTAACATTCCATGCTGCAATTTTTTCCTCTAATTTAAATGTTTTTAAATCCACATAAACATGAATCCAACAGACTGTAGTAAACAGATAAATGGAGGCAGAAGATGTCTTTCAGTCATCAATGCTCACATTCAGCGACACACAGGAGCTCTTTCAAGCTGGACACCGTTTCATTCACAACACCTGTTCCATCAACCAGGAATCAGAAATACTTTAATAATCCCAGGGAGGGATTACTTTAGTTACATTACTCCATCTGTAATAGAACAACTATAGGACCAGTTTTATATAACACAATATATATATATATATATAATTAGGGGTCCCCGCTCCATCTTGCCATCAGTTAGGGGTCCTTGGCCTGGAAAACGTTGAAGACCCCTGCTCTAGACAATTTCATTTTTTTAAAGTGCAGCCTTGAAAATAGTAACAAAAAATACATAAAAACAGTAATATAAACATATTGTCAGGATGGGTTTCTAAGAGAGTAAGCCCAAGATGCAGAACACACACGGAGACTCGGGTAAAAGTCCAAAGAGTTTATTAAAGGCACAAGCACATAGATAATAAAGTGGAAACAGTTCAGGCAGTGGACTGGTTCACTGGGGTCTGTGCAGGGAACGGGAGATGGCTGGTAGCAGAGTTCAGGTTAGGCTAAGCATCTAGCTTTGGCTTAGCCTGGCAGTCCTGGGTTTTAGCTTCCAGCTTACTGCAGAAAACAACAGGGGAAAACACGAGGGATCTTACAGGCTGAGCTTCCAGCTCACCGTAGGGAACAACAGGGGAAATCCACATGGGAACCTCTAGGGAAGTCGTCAGGTTTCATCCACGTAGAAATCTTCGGGTTGGCTCACCAGGTCAGATTAGCTGGTTAGGCTTTTCAAGAGCTTCAGGCTTGAGACTGGTTTCCTAAGATGCAGCTCCACCAGAGCTGCAGACCAGAGACTGGGTTCCAGTGAGGGTGCTCCTCCTGAGCTTCACGAGGAGACAGGAGGTTAAGCTCATCCAGAGCTTCACGAGGAGACAGGATTCCTGTGAGGCACAGATAAAGGAGAGATTAGAATCTGGTCTCGACCTAGGAACAACCAAGACTCAGTCTATAGCAGAAGGTTCAGGAAGCTAACCAACTAAGATCAACAGTGCAGGGTGGAATCAAGGTTTGAAGGCAGCTTAAATACTGTGGTCCTCCTGATTAGTAGATCAGCCACAGGTGTGTGAGAGGCTCAGCTCAGGAGGACCCACGGCGCACTCTGCTGGAGGCAGAGGGTAAACTCCAGAACCTTAACAGTGACTCCAGCCCTAAAGAAAAGACAAAGAGAGCAGAAGAGGATCCTCGGCGCCCTCTGGTGGGCAAGCCTGAGGATCCCAACACATATGGCTGTGTATTTACAGTTCTAACATTTCAGTTTTTTTTTCTTTTTTTATAATAAATATAATAAAAAACAATAAAATAACCCATTTTATTCAACAGTTATCAGTGTGATGGTGGTGGGGAAGAAGCTGCTGCAGAACCTGCTGGTCCTGCATTGAATGCTGTGAAGCCTCTTCCCAGAGGGCAGCAGGGAGAACAGTCCATGGTGGGGGGGTGAGGGGTCATTGATGATGTCACAGGCTCGGGACACGCAGCGCTGGGATAAAATGAAATTTACATCATCAGGAGCCGTTCAGATTCAATATGCATCTAATTACCAGATAAAACGGAGCATAAAGCATGAAAATCAAATCTATCATCCTCACCAGAGATGAAAGAGAAACATTTCGCTCTAACTGACCAATCAGAGGACAGAAAATGCTGATGTAGGGGCGGGGCCTCTAGCTGGTCCTGTGGAGCAAATCTGAAATCTGTTTCATTGAAGAAAACGATCCTCACTAATGTTGTTAAGGTAACATCAGCAGCACTGCTGATCCTGAAGGCCCTGGGCAGATTAGACTGACATAGCAACAAACACAGGCTGAAATCTTACTGGACAAAAAAATACAGCAACCAGATAAAAGTAATGGAAGCAGCAAAGCCAAGAGAAACGCTACAGAATGAAGAGAATGGATTGTTTAGATTGTTAGTTTATTTTCTGCCTGTTTTTGGCGTGCTTCAGTGGCAAGGCGGTTAGCGCACGTGACCCATGTCCCCATTTTTTAAACAATTTCTGTTTCCAGATTCCTCCTGGTTGACGCCCCTGCCTCTGAGCTCCCGACAGAGAATAGACCAGAGCAGCACGGGCGACTGTGCAGCATTTAACCGCTCCACTGTGGCTTCAGAGCAGAGCCGTTTTTCTTCTGTCCAAATACCAACCGTGACCTTTGACCTGGGAAATGAATGGGATGAATGGGGAGATTTCGACGACGAAAACTTGCTGAATTCCAGCGAGACGCCTCCGTGTACGACCAGCTCCCAGCCTGAGGTGCAGCAGAAACACCGTATGTCAGGTATAGTTAGATTAAAGTAACATTTTAAGGCTTTTTTTATTACATAAGATAAGTGATCATTATTATTTGTGGAATAAGTGTTCACAATTGCATTTGTCTGTGATAATCATACTTTCAATGTTTCTATAGGTTGTGCTGCAACATCATCAGCAGTGTTTATCAGCAGCACACATGTCAAACCCAGTCTCACCACACCACTCAGGTTAGGCCTCTAACCGCCCAGCGCTGGGCTCTACCGGCCCAAAGGGTTTCAGACAAAGCTGACTGCTTACACACATTCCAGTGATTCAATAAAATCTTTCAATCCAACGTTTGTTTCAGATCAGTTCCAAGACCTGAGGTCAGGGAAGCTGGACCCTCTGATTCCAGTCACTCCCTCATATCCCAGAACAGAATCACTTTGGACTGGATCCAACAGGTTTGTGCATCCAGGAACTTTTGACAAATAAATCACAAACCCATGTACCACATGCAAAACATGTGAGCGGAGCGGTGGAGAGGAGGGGAAGAAATATGGTTGAAAGCAGAGCGTTTTTTTTTTTGTTTTTTTTACAGTGTCCTGTCTGGAAATGTGGCAATAAGAATAATTGTCTTGATGCCAAAAGGAGCCCAACAGATTTTACTTTCACAAGTGTAGCGGTATCGCAATTGCCATATTGCTCCACTTGTTTCATGCATATAAATTGCTTTCTTATAATTATGCAGGGAGTTTTACAGTTCATATGGACACTGCAATGTAAATAGAGCAGAAAAACAGAAGAAAAAGGGAAAAAGAAAAAAAAAAGGACAAAAGATGAAAGAAAGAGGAGATAGAAAGGAGACAATGACCAAACATTTTCAGTCTGCTTCATCACCTGTAACAAGATGAAAAAAGAACAGCACAACCAAAGGACATGGTACGAGATATACAATAAAGCAACACCTTGAAACTATCGCTGAAGTAATATTATTAAGTCTGACATGCGGAGCGGTTTTAAATTTAAAGGCTGGAATGAGGATTTCGTATGGAAGAGGATTAGGGCCATTAAAAAAAAGAAAAGTTAACTGATTTTTACATTTTATTTCAGTATAATATGACAAAAAAAATCTGAATTCTGACTTTAATCTTAGAATTCTGACTTTTTTTTCTCCATAATTCTAAATTAATTATGTTAGCTAACAAAATGTTAGCATCAAGCTGTAGCCATGTCTGTTATAGAGACTAAACTAGCTCTCTTGTTTTAATCACCTTCTGCTCTTCCATTAATGAAATAGGGCACCTAATTCATCCTAATTCCATCATTTTCCACCAACGTGTTCCTGTCAGTGAAGCTGAGTGCTCCACATCTCTGCCTTCATGGGGCCCATCTACATTAAGAATTCTGAGATAGAGTCAGAATTCTAGATTTTTTTCCCATATTAAATTGAAATAATATTTAAAAATCAGTAAACTTTTTTTTATTTTTCAGTGGCCCTAATCCTTTTCCGTAATTTGGCTCCGCTCCAGTTCGCTCCGACTATTTAAATTAATGCTTGACTTAAAACCAAGGCCAATGCCTATGCTGTAAGCTGTGCCAATAAAATCTGTCATAGTCTAAGTTTCAACCTTACCACAGAATCGCCAAGACGAGGATTGCATATTGTGGGATAAAAAGTGGGATAAAATATCATAAGAAACACTAATACACCAACTATACTGAACAATACAGAGTGGGTTTACAGAAAGTGATCGTTATATTAAGAGCCTGTTTTTGAAAATGGATCTCATACATGCATTAAACGCCATTATCTCATTTGCCGTGGGATGCCAAGTGACCTTTTTTTAATGTAGTCCAGTAAAATAAATGAATAATTAAATAGGAAACGCGGGGCAACATGAATGGAGCGAGGTGTTACGTTCACAGCTGGGAAACAGTGAGATAATTTAACAGTTCAATAAGACGATCCACATGTATCGGTCGCTTCATTAAATCAGACGCCGCGTGTCCCAGGGCCCTGGCATCATTACAGGAAGGAAAAATGTCAGAAAATGCCTTCTCTTGAAATTTTTATTGAGCGTGGAGCGATTTCGCCGAAGCGGCGGGAAAATGTAGGTGAGCGTGGAGCTGATTTGGAGCGGAGCGTCCTGGAGCAGCTTTGAGTGGCGGAGCGAATGAGTGAACGTCCTCCTGAACGGGGAGCGGGAATTGCTGGGCGCTCCTCTCCGTTCACATGATCTGACCACATGTGAAATTGGTTCGGCAGCTTTCATGCGGTAAATAAATGGGGGGGTCGATTAACCCATGAGTTAATTAACCCCCCCATTAACCCCCCGTATTTCGCACTCTGTTTCAAAGTCATTTTTGCAGTGTATGTGGTTCACATGTAATAAATATGCGATCACAAGTTCCACGTATGATCAGATGTTGAATAGAACGTGTGACCAAAATACTTGATCCTATGTCAAAAATATTGCCCACATGGGAAAGATGAGAATCACATGTGGAATTCATGGGATGGTTTTGTAAAGGAAAACCCATCTTTCACATTTACGAATGAAATCAATCTGACTGACATACATGGGGCTGTATGTCGTGGCTTCTTCTTCTTCTTCTTGTGTTCTTTACATTTGTGGAAGTTGTGCGTTTCCTGTGTTCTTGTGTTTCTCTTTGTGCAGAGACCAAACATTTACAGCACTGGGCTCCCAGTAATAACACCCCAAAAGCTCCCAGCACAGACTGTGGGAGGAAAGGTCAGCAGAAGGTTGGATTTCTTCTCCACGGTGACGCAGCCACCCGGTTCCAGCTCGGCTCTTAATCCGAGGTACGGTTAAAGATGTCCTGCTCATGTTTAAACTAGGGAGGTTCCAACCAGGACTTTTTCCACCGCAAATGTGTTAAAAGTCACCTGAGGTCTGAAGCTTTGTTCAAATTATGTTTGATTTAAAAAAACATCAGTTTAAAGGAAATCATTATTTATACCTAAAACTAATACAGTCGCGATGATTAAATTAATTTAGCTTTAATCAATAAAAAAATCTAACTAATAAAGTTTGTCGCGATAACTGAGTCTGGGAGCGGCCATTTTTGCCCAAATATAGTAGCCCCTCCCTCCTGCCATCTTCCAGCAGTGACGTCACGGTGCGGTAAGCCTAGCGCCATTCTCCCTGCTTTACAAGCTAAATCAATGGGAACTACTAGACACATCTGCAATCAACAACAATTATTGAAGATTTCCAGAGGACTTCACCATTGAAATTCACCAGAGCTATAGTGAAACTGACAATGCCCACGTGCATGGCAGCTGGATGCTGGAATACATCGGGTAAAAGTGAAAAAAAAAGAGTTATTCCACCTTTCTGATTCCTGATCCTCCACGGACGGGTTGGTCGTTGGATCGCCAACTTGAAGAGGGAGGATTTGCCATCGAACTTCTGGCCAGAGAAAAAACCCGTAATATGTAGCCAACATTTGGAAGAAGAATGTTTTCAAGATGACTTGGATAATAGCGCGTTGTGACAAACACCAGATACAGCACTGGGACTTGATCAACAGCCGATACCGCACCGTGACGTCACTAACCAGTAGGTGGCAGTAGTGTTCTTTGACAAACATGGATGCCTCCAGTAAAGCACATTCACATGAAAATTACTCTGAATTAAAAACACTTATTTATTGAACAGTGTGTAATAATTTCATATTTAAAGTACTTTAAGAAGTTTGAATTCTGAATATGAGCGACTTTTCCTTTACAGTGCAGTAAAATTACTGGTCATACTGGTTTACATTAGTAACGGGAATCTGTCCCACTGACCAATGACATTTAAGATGCTGCATGTTTTTATATCAGATATTTTTCCAGTAAATTTTCATAGACAAACCTTTCATATAAACCTCCCAGTTTTCTTCTAAATTCATAAAAAGACACAAATGTCTCTTTAGTTACACCGAGTTGTTAAAAATGCTGTTTTTTTTAAGATAACCTGAGGAAAAATGTGTTTTTAAATAACTATTTTATTTAAATTGATATGTGACTCGGTCACCACTAAGCCTGGTTTTAGTCTTTAGGTTATTCATGGAGGGATGAGCTGAAATTCAACCTGTTGGCCAAACGATCTCCTGCACATAGTTTCAGACCGAGTTCTTCAAAGCATGTTGGAAAAAATAAAGCAAACCTTGTTTGTTTGAAAATAAATTTTGTAAAACTTTTGCTTCAGTTGCAGCTGAGATAAGCTCAGAAATGGTACGAATATCGAGTTCTGAGTCAATAACTCCAGTAATGGTTGTTAAAAAATGCCACTGGGTCGGACCTCCCTTGTTTTATCACATTCATTTTGTTTCTCCTGATCTGATGAATACGGAGCCCCTGAAGGGACATGGAGGGGGAAAAAAGAACTTTTGCGAGATCCCGCAATGCTTTTGCGAGATCTCGCAAAAGTATTGCGGGATCTCGTCGTCGTCGTCTCACGCTTTATCCGGAACCGGGTCGCACTAGTGGTATTGCGGGATCTCGCAAAAGTTTATTTTTTGCGAGATCTCGCAATACTTTTGCGAGATCCCGCAATACTTATGCAGGATCTCGCAAAAGTATTGCGGCATCTCGCAAAACTATTTGAGGATCTTGCAAAAGTTTTGCAGGATCTCGCAATACTGTTGCGATATCCCGCAATACTTATGCAGGATCTCGCAAAAGTATTGCGGGATCTCGCAAAACTATTTCAGGATCTCGCAATACTTATGCAGGATCTCGCAAAAGCATTGCAGGATCTCGTCGTCGTCATCTCACGCTTTATCCGGAACCGGGTCGCACCAGTGATATTGCGGGATCTCGCAAAAGTTTATTTTTTGCGAGATCCCGCAATACTTTTGCCATATCCCGCAATACTTATGCAGGATCTCGCAAAAGTATTTGAGGATCTTGCAAAAGTTTTGCGGGATCTCGCAATACTTTTGCCATATCCCGCAATACTTATGCAGGATCTCGCAAAAGTATTGCGGGATCTCGCAAAACTATTTCAGGATCTCACAATACTTATGCAGGATCTCGCAAAAGTATTGCGGGATCTCGCAAAACAATTTCAGGATCTCGCAAAAGTATTGCGGGATCTCGCAAAACTATTTCAGGATCTCTCAAAAGTATTGCGGGATCTCGCAAAACTATTTCAGGATCTCTCAAAAGTATTGCGGGATCTCGCAAAACTATTTCAGGATCTCGCAAAAGTTTTGCAGGATCTCGTAAAAGTTTACTTTTTCCCTCCATGTCCCTTTAGGGGCTCCGTAGATGATTAATTCTAATTATTTTTTTTTTTTCCCACAGCGCAGAGGAGGAAGCTTTCCGGGGCATATTTGATGGAATATTCTAGAAACACTTGTTTTTCCTCAGATATCAAACTATCAATTGGATGCTTTACCTTTTCTCTTTCACAAATCTACCAGATTTACATTTCTACGCCGAGTTTTACTGTAACGAGTTAATCCTCTAAGATTTAACTAGTTACTTTAGTTATGATTGTTAAGCTATTTGTGCATTTCCTTGTTAAAAAAAGCATATGTTCGTTGTTTATTTATTAAATTTACTGTTAATTAAAACATTTCATATTTATTAAGTGTTTTTATTAGTCTTTTTAAAAAAAAAAAGGTTTTTGCAGATATTTAAATTTAAACCATAATATTTTTTACATGTGTTTTAAAAACAGGTTTTTAATAATGCTACGTTCTGACCGCAGCAGCAGGAGGAGCATAAAGGCGCGTGCTGCTTCGTTTCTGGAGCTTTGCTGCTCCAGCTGAGCATCAGAACTAAACTTGTACAGGTTTAAAAAATGAAGCAGCTGGCGCCTTTTTGCTGCCTTTGCTGCTTTTGGTGTGAACGTACGTAGCATAACAGTAAACAGTAAGATACAAAAAGCTAAATTTAAAAACGGGGAAGAAAACAAAATTTTATTTAGATCAGAAAGAAAAAGTTTGATCTTTAATTCATGATACATATCAAGTTTATTGATTTCTTTAAGTGAAGATGGAAAAACCAACGTAAATAATTCAGGCAGTGAAGAAGTTACTAAAAAGCTTTTCATTTTCTTGTATTGTTAATTTGTTTTGTTGAGGGTTTTAAAGTCATCATAGGTTCAAAATAAGTTAACATGATCTATTTTTATATGTGAGATATAACAATTATTTATTCTATTTATATTCTATTTTATTTATTTTTTGTTGGTAAAAATTTACTTTGGTCAGTTGCCTTAATAATTAACAAGCGTTTAGTTAAACTTTGTTTATTACTGGTCATTTTATTTTTTCTAGATCTCAATCTTCTCCATTAACTTTAAGCATATATTTTCATCATTCTGCACTGGAAAAACGATCTTGAAATGAGTAAAAATTTCTTAAATTCAGTGTATTTACCCTTAATTTGAGTAGGTAAATAAGATAGTTTGCCAATGGAATTAGTATTTTTACTCCTAAAATAAGATAATTAGATAATATTTACTTAAAATAAGACAATGCAATGTGGACTTATCTAGATTCCAATTTTTTTCCAGTGTGGTAATAATTAAATTTCTGTTCATTTTTATTTATGCATACCAAATTCACCACACATTTAATACCAAGCCTCTTTACAGAGGTACTTCAACTAAATCTTCCAGACAGATTGGCTAAAAGTTTCCAAAGTAAAATCAGCTGACTGCATCCAGTCATTGGCTTTGCAGAATTAGCTTCTCCTAGATGAACATGTGGAGACGGTGAAGGGAAACCTTCCCTTTCAGAGAACTATCAAACCCAGAACCAGGTTCTTTGTGAATGGTCTTCTGCTGAGACCGACGGGCGATTTGAGACGACAGAAGCAGACGTACTAAGGGAGCAAAGAAGCACTGATCCATAAATACTTTGTATGCTAGTGTAGGCGAGTATCAACCAAATATTAGTCACTGAGAGGAGAGCAGGGATCTGTTCGACGCGCTGAATCCAAGGATGAAACATGAAGCTTTACTACAGTTAGGGATGTTTATTGTACCCTTTTTTCTATGAAGCATTGTACAACAGGTAGATTTGCAGACTTATTTTGCTTTAAACTTGCGGTCAACAGAAATATTGGCACCCTGCCTTAGCCTCTTTCTGAATCAAACAAACAAACAAACAGCCTCAGAGCAGATCCAGGTGATATTCATTAGAGAATCACTCAGCTCCAGACACATGCCAACACCCACTTATAGCTCCACCCACACATGCCCATGCATATCTTTAACACATGCATCCTACCCTTAGAGAAATGACAAAAATGCATCCTTGCCTCTACAGCTAGAAAAGGTAACAATAAATTGGCTCCAATGGTTGCCTCTGTCTAGCTGTTATCCTACACTGGAAAAACAATCTAGAAATAAGTTAAAATTTCTTAAATTAAGTGTATTTACCCTCAATTTGAGCAGGTAAATGAGATAGTTTGCCAATGGAATGAGTATTTTTACTCTTAAAATGAGATAATTAGATAATATGCACTTGAAATAAGACAATGCAATTGTGTTTTCTTATTTTAAGTGTAAATTGTCTTGTTCCATTGGCAAAAGGTCTCTTTTACCTCCTCAATCCAAGAACAAATGCACTTAACTTAAGAAAAAAATGACCTATCTAGATTTCCATTTTTTCTAGTGTACATCCTGTCACCCTCCACTCCAGGCCGTCTGCGCAAAGCACAGCCTTCAGCCTCTGCTGTTCCTCTCACTCACATTATCTGGTGGCTCCAATAACCTGCTTGGGTGCTGCGTTTTCTTTGCGGCTTGTGAAACCACATTATCGAAGGACCAGAGGCAGTTTTCTACCTAAATGTAGCGGCTAAAATCCTATATTCTAGGCAAGGGTGTAACTTTGTGATGAAAGGTGGTGGGGACAATCTAAGAGTGGGGGCTGATGGATCTACAGTTACGCGACACAAACGCTTTCAACAGGGTTTGCATTTTCCAAAATTGAGCTCACACATATATTTATTGAATGCTTTCCTATCGTTGAGAACACAATAGAACCAAAATAAACTCCTATTTATATTTATGGATAGTTAGACATTCATTTATATTAAAAAGGGATGAATAACAGCCGATTCTGATGCCAACAGCAATGCCTCCCTAATATGCACACAATTTCAGTTTCCTTCATCCCTCCATCCAGGAAAATGTTGATTGATTGATTGGATGTTTTTCCTTTCAGCTACATCAGTGATTATCCTCCTTCAAAAGCAGCAAAATCTTATTTAGAAATTTGTCCCAAATATTGCCAAGAGCCCATAAGTCTATTGAAACTAGAAAAATAGCTGTTCCTGAGAAACAGCTGTGAGAATGCTGGACACTAAACTGTAAGCTCAAAATGGCAGGAACCACTGAGAGGACATGAAATAGAAGAAAAGATAAATGCTTCATTTCTTTATTGAAATAAAGAAGAAGCCGACAGCAGAAACAATCGGGCATGTTATGAAATTTATTAAATTAGCAGAATCAGAAAAGAAAATTGCAAGAAAAACATTAATTTTATCTGGTTGAAGAAATAAAGGTTTGGTGAAAATGTTGAAGAATGTGGTATTGAATGAGCAGCTTAGTGCTATATAAGAAACTTGATTAAAGTGTTGAAAAGTTGAAGTTATGTAAAATATGGACAGAAAGTTGATATTGAAATAAGCTGAACTTGGAAACAAAAAAGGGCAAAGTTTTTAAGGTTTTTCATTAATTTCTCTGGGCCGGCAAAAGCTTAATATTTAAACAATTATAATAATTGAAAGTACCTAAAGACATAGCATAACCCTCCAGAAGAAGCTGATGGTTTTGATACCAAAAATTTTTAAATCGGCTAAAGTATGCGGGACTACTTAGAGAAGGAAACATGAAAACAATGCATTAATTTATTCTCAGTGATTATTGGTGGGTTAGGGCCCCCACCAGTCCTTCAGAAAGTTACGCCAGTGGATTAAGATGAGATCTGAGCAGCCTCCTGTTCATTCTGACAGCAGCTGTCTGATCAGCGGTCCGATCCAAGATGGCCGCCCTCTAGGCACGTCCAATGAGACGTCTACGTATTAATGACGGACTATGAGTAACGCTAACCTCACTTTTTCCTTCAACCAATAAAAAATCAAAAAGAAGAACGTGGCCTACGCCGTTTTATCGCGAGAACTGCTGACGTCACTTTTAGCGCGGAGTTTGTTGTCGGCGGAAAACAATCTGTCAAAGTTAGAACAAAGTGTTTTTTTCCGCTTCGTTTCGCTGAAGTTCGAACATTTAACATATTATTGACTCCGTGGCTTCATGATGGATTCCTGAAAACCTTCCCGTTGCTTCTTTGGCGCCAAAAACCCAAACGAATCTGAGTTTCTTTGTGTTTAGCTGCAGGCGCTACGGTTAGCTTGTTCGCTAGCAGCACAAACCAAACTGGTGAGTTTTCTTCTACTTTTTATCGCCGTATTTACTTTATATGTTTTAGGGATGGCAGGTTCTCATTCAGACCAGCTTAAATGAATAACTGCTTGATCTGACATGAAGTGTAAGTTAATAAAATGAGCTAACTGGAATGTTCTGTGGTTTTCAGATGGAGTTTCCTGCTGTTTGCTCAGAGGACAGCAGCTCAGAGGCAGCCATCATGGAAACAGCTCATAAAAAAAGGAAAATCTCAAGTGAGTCTCGATTAAATAAAACTGTTCGCTGTCATTTAAGTGTTAAGGTATAATGTGATTACATCCATAGTATTGTTTTTTATGGGCATAGATTCTTCTGAAAATATTCTCACTTTATTCTGTTTGTGCATCCAGAGCTTTTCACCTAAATCTACTGGTTACTCCATACAAACATTGAAACTGAATATAAGACAGATTTGGGGTTTTATTATTTATATATAATAGAGATAATTTGGGCTGAAACAATTAATCTGAATAAACTATAAACTATAACCGCCAACTAATTAAGTAAACAATCATTACCTGGAGTATGGAGACTCTAAATCAGGCATTTAACTGTCACTGCGACCCACTTAGAGCAGAAATTATAACAAAATTGTACAAAAATTATATAAACATTTATCAATTAAGAGAAAAATCTTTTTCATCTGTCAGTCTGCTCTATCCAGAACTCCTTAAAGGAATAGTACACTCAAAACATGATTAGCCTTCATTTTCTACTCACCCCCATGCTGAACAACACTCTGGAGTACTTTTTTGATATCTCAAATGCATCTGGAGATCTGGGAGGCTTCTTGCTGTCTGCTGACATTCAAATAATGGAGGTCTATGGCGCCCGAGGCAGAAAGGTCCATAAAAGTCCACAAAAAACGTGTCAATATTCCTCCATACTGCTTGTCCAATGTTTTCCAAGTGTCCTGAGTGGGTAGCGTCCAGAATTTACTCGAAACGAAGTCATTTAGAATGTTTTTAGAGCATAAACAGTAGTGTATAGGATTTCCTGAAAGCGCGTTCACGAGTCTACGGAAACCGCGGCAGACCAAACCAGATGAAAGTGCGCATTCAGCGTCTGCTCTGCTGATAATGCAAGCGTAGAAGAAGAAATGTGCTGTTTACCTGTGCAAAGAAAGAAACAACGAAAGAAAAATGGCTGTCTGTGTGTTCGTCCTTCTCGATTCGGTGCCGGGGCACGCCATTTTTAAAAACTAAAAAAATATTTTCTTTATTGTTTCAAGTAACATATAAACAAAAAAAACATATATATTGTCCTTTCATTTAATTTCTCCTTTAATCCCAAAAGTTTTCCTCAGTTCCTCACTGATACGAGCCGTTAAAGTCACTAATGGACGTACCTCCATCCAGTTTGGATTAGTTTGATTTAGGGCTGGGCGATAATTCAATAACGATATATATCGATCGATAGACGTGTGGCGCAATAGAAAAAAAGAGGGTCGATAAAAGTTCGATAAAAAAGAAAAGCAGCTTTCCTTCCTTCTCATTGTAGCCTAGCAAGTAGGTTTATGCTAGCCACTGCTTCCTCCCAACCAATCACAATCGCGGACCCAGGCACGCCGTCACAAAGCGCCGCCCTCTCAAACCACAACACAGAGCACATGAAGATGCAGCAAGGAGAGGCGGAGGAAATTGTTTCAAAGAAGGGTTTTTGTAGTTCGGCAGTCTGGCAGTATTTCGGTCATGGCAAGTCGGACCAAAAACAAACCACAGTCATCTGGAAAATGTGTCGGGAACCAGTGAAAACCAGTCTGATAACGAAACCAACTTTTTTTTTATCATCTCAGCCGCTCACAGCCCTCAGGAGTACGAGCTGTGTAGGCCCCGGTGCGGCTCTCCTCCGAGGAATCTTCGGAAAATATATATATATTTTCAGTTCTGGGCAGTTTCCCACGTAGTTCTAACAATTGGGATAAAAATGCCGAGGGGCCAGAAACTTCAAAGTGATGACTCAGGTTAAAGCAGGAAACGGGGGCGGTGGTGGGGGGGCATTTATTTATTTGTTATATTTATCTTGGTCACTTTAGTTTATTCTTTGTCAGTATTTAATAACATAACTCAGGTCTCTTAAGTTATTTTTCTTTAAAACAATTCTGTTATGGTTAAAAAAGTTGGTTAAATAAAGATTTAATTCGAAGTCTGTGTTTGTGTTTTTTATTAAAATTAAATCATTTAGCAATTTTATAAAAAGTCCAGGCAGAGCTGCACATAAAATATGGTTTCAAATCTTTTCAATAATTATCGATATTGATCAATATGCATTTTTTTTTATCGATAAGCTTTTTTTCTATATCGCCCAGCCCTAGTTTGATTATCTAAAAGATGATGATCTAGTCGTTTTTTCACCCGTGCCAGGCTGAGTCGCTGTAAAACAGGCTGCTGGAGACGTGACATTTTCTTTCTTAATGTGTCCATGTCCAGAGGATGTGCAGCTGGATATAGAGGACCTGTACAAAGCCGTCCCTCAGCTGGCTAAGGTGTTTCGCATTGTGGATAAAATTGGAGAAGGTAGATGTTTAACTTCCTTCATAACATTCGTTGCAAATAACTGTTTAGTGTTAAACTCATCCGGGTCTCTGTGTCTCTCAGGCACGTTTAGCTCCGTGTACTTGGCCGAGGCTCGGATGCGAGACGGGAGGAGAGAGATGTTTGCCTTGAAGCACCTCATCCCAACCAGCCATCCCACCCGCATTGCCGCCGAGCTTCAGTGTCTGACGGTGGCAGGGTGGGTCCCTGAAACCCTTTCAGCATCACGTCAAGGAATTTAGCTGAACTATTTCCACATGGTTTTATCTTCTTTAACCTTTCTGGCCCCTCTTCCTGCAGCGGCAGAGAGAACGTGATGGGAGTGACGTACTGCTTCAGGAAGGAGGACCACGTGGTGATCGTCATGCCCTACATGGAGCATCAAGCCATTGTGGTTCGTATGGCTGAACTCTAGTTTTATCTAAACCTGTTTGATGGTGTTTTTCATCCCTGCATACATTCAACCTATCATAGATGCAACGTAGTAAAGGTTTTTAAAGGGGTCATAGATGCAAAACAGAGTTTCCATTGTCATAGATGAATAACGATGGTTCAGAGGGTGACATGGACGTACAGAGAAGTTCAAACTACATCAACTCCTACTTTCTCTGCAAATCTCACAATTCTAAACTTCCACCATAAAACGGGCGAATCTAAACGACGCACAGAGTTGACGTAAACTCGGGGATGTTGCTTTATTTGGTTCTGGCCTGGACTTTTGTCACGCCTGAAATTGACACCCAGCCCACTGGTTCACGGCCCAAGAACATGAATAGAGGAAGATGGAAGACAGCAGTTTAGCTGTTTAGCCTACAGTTGGGTTTTCTTCTACTAGAATTACAAAGCAGGAAGTTTCTCTGTTGAAAATGAGCCAAAACCACGGGAGGAAATGCAGCGTTCCAGGCTGACCGGAGAAAGGGGAACATTTTCACAGTCTTTCCAGGGATCCGAAGACTCAACAGGCATGGATTATTTTAGTCTATTAGAGGATCCCTGCAATGTTTGATGCTCAGCTGTTCGTTTGCTCGAAGCATTTTACAGAAGACGGCTTTCAGAATCTTGGACAGTTCAAGGCAGGATTAGCTAAACTTCTACAGAAACGAGGGACTGTTCCCACCGTAAGGCCGTCACAACTGCAAGCTGGAAGCGTGATTCTGTCGCTAAGCTGTTGATAGCAATGCTAGCAGATCCATGGTGACCAGATTCGTGTTTCTGAAAGGAAGACAGTTTTTCTGGGGAGACCAGACCGGGCATTCGAACCGAGCCTTCAGCTCCAGGGCTGGTCCAACGCTCCCCCCCCCCGCCTGCCTTTCCGTGCTTCGGGGCTGCCGTTGTCCAGTCTACCGTCACCGGGTCGGGTTCGGTTGCTTCTTCCCCGCTGGCTCACGGCTCGGTTCTGCTGCACTGTAGTCGACCAAAATCCCGGACGATTTTGAAATTCCCCCCGGACATTTTTTTAGGTCTGAAAAGTAGGACATGTCCAGGAAAAAGAGGACGTCTGGTCCCCCTACCATATAAACAATCTGATGTTTCAGTGAGTGCTTGTTGCTATGATGCGTCTTTGCTCAGCAGCTTCACTCGCTGTAAACCAACCAATCAGTGCACAGCTCATCTAAATATTCATGATCAAACCATAAAAGGAAGAAAACCTGTGGTTTCATTCTAGGGCTTTTAACCAGGCCGCATTAGGGCTCATAGAACAGCTAATAGGACATTTTCAGCCCAACCAATGTTACACACCCTATTAGAGACCTGAAGGACCAGATACTCTATAGAATCATTCTATCACCCTATTAGAGACCTGAAGGACCAGATACCCTATAGAATCATTCTATCACCCTATTAGAGACCTGAAGGACCAGATACCCTATAGAATCATTCTATCACCCTGTTAGAGACCTGAAGGACCAGATACCCTATAGAATCATTCTATCACCCTATTAGAGACCTGAAGGACCAGATACCCTATAGAATCATTCTATCACCCTATTAGAGACCTGAAGGACCAGATACCCTATAGAATCATTCTATCACCCTATTAGAGACCTGAAGGACCAGATACCCTATAGAATCATTCTATCGCCCTATTAGAGACCTGAAGGACCAGATACCCTATAGAATCATTCTATCACCCTATTAGAGACCTGAAGGACCAGATACCCTATAGAATCATTCTATCACCCTGTTAGAGACCTGAAGGACCAGATACCCTATAGAATCATTCTATCGCCCTATTAGAGACCTGAAGGACCAGATACCCTTTAGAATCATTCTATCACCCTATTAGAGACCTGAAGGACCAGATACCCTATAGAATCATTCTATCGCCCTATTAGAGACCTGAAGGACCAGATACCCTATAGAATCATTCTATCACCATATTAGAGACCTGAAGGACCAGATACCCTATAGAATCATTCTATCACCCTATTAGAGACCTGAAGGACCAGATACCCTATAGAATCATTCTATCGCCCTATTAGAGACCTGAAGGACCAGATACCCTATAGAATCATTCTATCGCCCTATTAGAGACCTGAAGGACCAGATACCCTATAGAATCATTCTATCGCCCTATTAGAGACCTGAAGGACCAGATACCCTATAGAACCATTCTATCACCCTATTAGAGACCTGAAGGACCAGATACTCTATAGAATCATTCTATCACCCTATTAGAGACCTGAAGGACCAGATGCCCTATAGAATCATTCTATCACCCTATTAGAGACCTGAAGGACCAGATACCCTATAGAATCATTCTATCGCCCTATTAGAGACCTGAAGGACCAGATACCCTATAGAATCATTCTATCACCCTATTAGAGACCTGAAGGACCAGATACCCTATAGAATCATTCTATCACCCTATTAGAGACCTGAAGGACCAGATACCCTATAGAATCATTCTATCGCCCTGTTAGAGACCTGAAGGACCAGATACCCTATAGAATCATTCTATCGCCCTATTAGAGACCTGAAGGACCAGATACTCTATAGAATCATTCTATCACCCTATTAGAGACCTGAAGGACCAGATACCCTATAGAATCATTCTATCACCCTATTAGAGACCTGAAGGACCAGATACCCTATAGAATCATTCTATCACCCTATTAGAGACCTGAAGGACCAGATACCCTATAGAATCATTCTATCACCACTTTAATCATGGGAACAGATTCCTAGGGATCCCCCAAATAGAAATGTCCTGCTCAAGTCCTTCATTACAGCTCAGCTTGATCAGTTAAAGCTATAGAACCTGCAGTACTGCCACCTGCAGGTGACATTAGGTGAGACCAATCCATAGTTCCTGGATTAAGTGTGAAAATATCTCACCCAGTAATTAACTGGGACCAATGAAGGTCCGCGGTGTGTTTGATCAGGCAGAGACGCTGGCAGATTGTTGCTGGTGGTGCTTTAGTGAGCTATGCAAATGGAAACTTGGTTGCCATCAACCATGACTCAGAAAAGCCTGGATGGCGACTGCTGTGTGCCATATTCACTAAGAGACACTTGATAGACTTGGACAAGTAAGAAACTCTCCTGCTGTCGGTTCAGGTAAAGAATATCTATAGATTTTGCATTTGAGATAAAAAAAACTTTCAATCTGCTCTATCCAGAACTCCTCAAGTGGAAAAGTTTTATTTTCAGCTGGTTTAAATTATTAAAAAGAATCCTTTAAGGAACCTTTGGCTATCTGATTATTAATCAATTAATTGAAAAAAAATGTTCTAGAGAATAATCGAATTGGTAAATAAACTTTAGTTGCAGCTCTAGATCAGACAGCAAATTCAAATCTATGTAGAAAATATTGGTTGAACTATCTATGTTATTAGGAAACAATATTTTAAGTAGGCGGAACTGAGTAGGGGAACAATTGTAGTAGAATATTTTATTAATGTGTTTTATAAAGCTCCCAGACCTAAATGTGTAAAAGAAGGTACAATAGGTCCCTTTAATCATGTCCCAGACCCTCAGTTTACCTCTATTGAACTGATGTCATGTGTTATGTACGTTAAATAAGCTCATTTTGAGGTGACGCCTGTTTTGTTTGGACCATTCTTGCTGCAGCGGTTCTGAAACTGTAACGTTTTCCTCAGGACATCATCGGGTCGCTGAGCTTCGAAGAGGTCCGTGTCTACATCTACCACCTGCTGAAGGCTCTCAGACACATCCACCAGTTCGGGATCATTCATCGAGACATAAAGCCCAACAATTTCCTCTACAACCGGAAGAGCAGAACGTACGTTTTCAGCCCTCCTCATAGCAGTGGGACGAATGGTTTGGTTTGGGTTTGATGGTTTTTCTACTGGGATTATTGAGGGAAAACTGCAGCTGCATCGCCGCGTTAATCAGACGCTGATTTCAAGTGTTTATGGGGTGAGATAAAACGTATGTGTCTCAATCTGTAAATGTAAGTCAAAACATGTGAATATATTTAAGATTTTCTATTTTTTAGCTGTGATATCAGATGTTTAATCGAATTAAAAGTTTAGAAGTTGCAAAGTTCAAGGAAAAGTCAGATCAATGGATCATTATTTATACCTAAAACGAATACGTTTGGGGTGATTTAATTAATTTAGTGTTAATCAGTAAAAAAAATAAAGACCATCATTTTAGTTGCGATCACCGAGTCTGGGAGCGGCCATTTTTGCCCAAATATAATAACCCCTCCCTCCTGACATCTTCCGGTTTAAGTACCAGATCTACTCAGGGTCCTGCCTCTTCTTATGACGTCAACATACAAACTGCATCGCACTCGTTTCCTAAGGAAGTCTCAACATATTACTCATATTTGCTATATTTTACATTTCCATGGCGATCTAAAGTAGCCGAGAGTAGAAAACAATCAGCCTGGAAGGAAAGTACTGCGTTCTAACACTGAGCTCTGACATTTATCAAGGCGACACAAAAAGTCTCAGCTTATTTTTATTCTTTTTAAGATCTGAGGGCAGAGGAGGACAAATGGAACATCTTAAAAAATGAATTTCATAGAGACTTTAAACAAATAAAACTGTTATTGTACTTATAGGAAACAAACGGTTGTTGTTGACATAAGTTTAAAAGTAGTATAGCTAAATATGGCTAACTGACCGAGCTAATAGAGGCGACCCAGCTCTCCCCCTTTATATCAGGGTCTAACAGTTACTTTGTTCACCAGAAACTGATTTATTTCAGTTTTGTTATCGATCAGGTAAAACTTCATCTGTCATTAGACGCGCTAACGGACGCTGCGCAACGTTATTATAGTTGCCTAGGCAACCACAATGTTTTACATCATGTGGCAACGTTCAGCCAAGCCGTTATGTCACTGGCATGAAGCAGGATCCGAGCAGATCTGGTAGCTACACCGGCAGTGACGTCACGGTGCGGTAAGCCTAGCGCCATTCTCCCCGCTTTACAAGCTAAATCAATGGGAACTACTAGACACATCTGCAATCAACAACAATTATTGAAGATTTCCAGAGGACTTCACCATTGAAATTCACCAGAGCTATAGTGAAACTGACAATGCCCACGTGCATGGCAGCTGGATGCTGGAATACATCGGGTAAAAGTGAAAAACAAAGAGTTATTCCACCTTTCTGATTCCTGATCCTCCACGGACGGGTTGGTCGTTGGATCGCCAACTTGAAGAGGGAGGATTTGCCATCGAACTTCTGGCCAGAGAAAAAACCCGTAATATGTAGCCAACATTTGGAAGAAGAATGTTTTCAAGATGACTTGGATAATAGCGCGTTGTGACAAACACCAGATACAGCACTGGGACTTGATCAACAGCCGATACCGCACCGTGACGTCACTAACCAGTAGGTGGCAGTAGTGTTCTTTGACAAACATGGATGCCACCAGTAAAGCACATTCACATGAAAATTACTCTTAATTAAAGTTGCAGGGAAGCAGCTGTTCCAATTGTTGCATTTCCGAATTCTCCCGAGTGGTGAACGACTTTACACGAGTGAATAAAGTGAATGTGATTGGTCGATTATCAAGGGGGCGGGGTTGTTGTGGCGGAAAGTTCATCAGCAAGTTTGTCAGAAGCATCTTAGTGCTAGCAGGTTCCCAATGGGAAATTCCATTGGGACCAAGTAGCACTAAATTGGTGACTTAGAAACGACGCTGTCAAGGAACGCTATGGACAGCGGAAACATGCAAGAGGAGGAGAGTTTAGTGTCGGAGGTCGTGGATGAGTCTCCTCCGTCATCCATTTTTTATTTAGAGGAGGAAAGCGGGGACGAAGATGTTGTGGAAGAGGACGCCAGGGCGGCAGAAGCTTGGTTTGGTGTAGAAGGCTTCCAGCCGTACATGTTTGAGCCCTTGCCTCGCAACGCTGCCAGTTCTGTTAGCTCTACGCCTGCCGAAGACACAGACGTCCATCCCCGTGAACACTGGGACGCAACTCAATGGGAAAGGAAAGGATTCTGATTTCAACCGTTGCGTATATTAGCTGCGACACATGAATCAAGATGCTATGGCCGAAAACATTTGATTGACAGATGAGCGTTGATATATGATTGGCCGAATTTAGGTGTTCAGGCTGACGTAGAACTAACTGACCTGCAGAAGATAACGAGAAAAATACAGATTTTAAGACAGGATTTTTTTTTTTTATTAGACATTTTCTAAATTTTGGGACAATATGGTCTGATAAAAAAGTACATTTATATACATGTTTATTCCAGAATGATTTGACATTTAACTTTACTTTAAAGGACTGGACTTTTCCTTCAAAACTTTGCAACGATATGAGAACAAATTCTGGACTAATTACAGAGAGGAAGCTTTTAGACTCCTTACCAGAGGGTGGGGCTGCATAAGGAGTAAAAATATCCCGACCAAACAGAATGTTATGGTGATGAGCTGGTTAAATGTAGGGATGTCAGCGTAGCAGGAAATGTGTCCCAGTTAGGCTCCTGTTGTCCGTTTTGACCGTGTATGTATTTGCAGGTACGCTCTGGTGGACTTCGGCTTGGCTCAGGGCGCCGCAGACACCCAGATCGAGCTGCTGAAGGTGGTGAGACAGAAGGCGTCACAGAAAGTTGCAGGGCTTTCAGGGAAACGGGAAGCTGCGCCTCCTCTGAAAACCAGCAGCACAGCTCCTCTACCTTCCTCCTCCACCTTCTCCTGTGTCCCCCTTCCCCCCACAGCGGCTGGGAGAGCACTGGTTAAAAAACCCTGCACCAGCGTCACCTCTTACACTCGAACAAAACTCACCAAGGTGTTTTCACGGAGACGTTCAGTTTGCTTCTTCGTGTTTTGATTTTCAGCCTGTGTTGCATCATCCTTCCTGTTTGGTTCTCCTTCCGGCGCCCAACGGCTTGTTTCTCTGTTCGTTTAGGATCTGGCAGGGCTGCGTAAAGTTCCTCGACCCGTGTTTGGAGAGAGAAATCTGAACAGCTGCACACCAGCGCCCCCTACCTCCAAGTCTGATGTAAGAAAGCAGATGTTTATGTTTGATCTACTGCAGGCGGTTTTATCGTTTTACTGAAGTTTCTTTTTATTTCTTCATCATTTGGTAAAGGTCAAGAAATCCGAGGAGGACGCCAGCGTCAGATACCCATCAGCCAATCGGGTTCCTCTGCCTGTCAGGGCTTCTGGCAGCAGCCAGAAAACCCAGAGGACCCTGCAGCAGGGTCTGACGTGTAACTGCTACCTCACCGACCGCGTCTGCAACGTCTGCTTGGCCAGGTTGAAAACGGAGGGGCGGAAAAACACCCGGCGTCTCTCGCAGAGCTCGTTTTGATTAACTGCGCTGCTGTTGTGTTTGATCCAAGGAAGCAGCAGGTGGCACCCAGAGCGGGGACCCCCGGGTTCAGAGCCCCAGAAGTCCTGAGCAAGTGTCCCGACCAAGGCACAGGTGGGTCCATTAAAGAAGGGTTACAGCAGAACCGTGATGTACTGAAATATTTTAGCATAGAAAACGCACCGTTTGGTTGATTTCTTTAGGATTTATTGCAACAAACAACGTAGAGCCTTATTATTAGCTTTATAAATGAATTATTGATAAATATTCCACAAAAATAAATAAATAATAAATATGAGAATAAAGTAATAACATTATAGGAATATGCTGGTGAAGATTCCCAGTCATCCAGGTCATAGTTATTCCAAAAGAGTTAAAAACAATCCACTGGACTCTGTTTCCAAGTTTGAAGACGTTTCTCTTCCATCCAGGAAGATTTTTCAATTCAAAATGTCAGCCAACAAAGCCTACGACAGAGAATTAGGGCCAGGCTGGAGATTTTTTTCCTTCTATTTCGAGAATAAAGTCGTAAAATTACGAGAAACAAGTTGTATTTTATGATTACACTTTTTTCCCTAAAATGAGGAATGTGGAGCATCATGTGAAGTTCTACTTTAGCATCGGTTTGAGAAATCAGGAAATCTTTTAGCAGCAGCATCAAACTGGGCAGGATGTCGAAGTGGACTCTGGTTGCTGATTGGTGGAGCTGGTCGCAGTGTTGCCAACTCAGCGACTTTTCAGACCCCTCCAGCGACTATTTTTCAAAAAAGCGACTAGCGACAAATCTGGCGGCTTTTTACGGTGTCACTGGCGGCTTTTGGAGACTCTTACATGAAAGCATGTATCATTCCTACTAGGGACGCAGGATATTGGGATTTTGGCCGATATCCGATATGCCGATATTTTAAAACTCATGTAGCCGATAACCGATATCGATACCGATGTTAAAGCTGGACAAAAATAAGTAGTCATTGAAAATAGCAGTTTTGTTATCCATTTCTGACACTTTGAAAAATAATAAACTCAAATATATTTTCATATGCTGATATCAAATAGATTTTTAAAAACGTGGTATCGATCTATTTTACTTTCAAAACCTCGTGAAATTTCATCGTTCTGTTACAAACTCTTTTTGTAACAGAACATGGATTTGCTCCGCATATCCATCTGGAAACCTTCCGTTGAAGTAATTTTGGGAAGGGGCGAAAATACTGGTTAGCTGATTGGCCTATGTTGGTGATAGACGGGCCAAATAAACCAATCAGATGAAGTACTAACAGAGCGACGACGAAAACACAACCACAAGCCAGGCTCCTCTTGCCGAAACCAGTCGGGAGAAGAGCAAAAACATCTTTTCCTCTGAGAAAAGCCTCCAGAGCAGTGTTTTGCTCTTCTTTCAGTGAAGAAATACTCTGTAATTCCGATAAAACTTGCTCGATAGCCACGCTAACGCTAGTTTCATCGGCTGAAGCTGCCATGTTCTTTAGACTGAACTGTCGCGCTTCTCGTTGCGTCACACCTCAACCCGCCTCAAAGCCAACGCTGATTGGACGTTCGTTTGGTAAACGGCTCCAAAGTTTTTGAGGAAGAAGAAGAAGTAGTATTTTTTATTTTTTTTTGACTTTAGAAACTCAGAAGCTGATCAAATATCGGGTTAAATATTGGTGGGGTGGCCGATGTCCGATATTCAGTTTTAAGGCCGATACCGATAGGGGGCCGATTATATCGTGTATCCCTAGTTCCTACTCTTGTCCTCCAGCGGCAGCTGCTGCCGCCGTGGGGCGCCTCCCCCATCCCAACCCCGTTCTCCCGCAGGAGTCCCTCTCAGCGCTGCAGTCGGAGCCGCAGGATGTTTACCCTCAGCGTCCAGACTGCAACATTGACGGCTCAAATTGATCACGCGGTGCCGCTCCGCTCTGACTTACATTCAAGGCGGGAGCGAGTGGGATGTAAATGTAAAATGTTATTCGGTCTAAAATAAATAACTGAATTTGAAATATTTTATCTTAAATAACAGCATCTGATTCACACAGCCACAGTCAGTCACTTAATCACCTTGTCCATTGTGCTTTCCTCTCTAAGATTAACATTGATCTGCTGCTGAGAATCATTATGTCTCAGTCTAAACTGTACAGTCAAAAATACAGAAAAGAGTGGGAATCAAACCCTGAATAAAGTAGCTCTATATATTGTTTAGTGAAGTGAGTAAAAACACTATATAATAGTGTTTTTCTCACTTCTTGTCTTTCTGTAACGACATTATTTCTCCCACAGCATCAATAACATGCACATCACTTCCTGTAGCAGATTATGCAAATCAGGCGATGACGTCATTTAGCGACTTTTAGCACAGCCAATAGCTACTTTCCTTACTGAGGAGTTGGCAACAACTCGGCCGTCATCTGCTGGGCGGAGCTCCAAGCCTTCTTTCTGAAACGGGTTGTTGTTTGATGACTTTGGTCTCCTAATATTACGACTTTATTCTCAAATTAAGAAATAAATAATCTCTAACGTGGCCCTAATTTTCCGTGGGCAGGAGGTCTTTACAAAAATATGAGTTGTTTTGGGTTTTATTAATATTGTTTCCTCCCATCGGCGGTGGCCTCTCCTCCTCTCTTCCTTGGCTGCAGCCATAGACGTGTGGTCGGCTGGTGTGATCCTGCTCTCCCTCCTCAGCGGTCGTTACCCCTTCTTCAAAGCCAGCGACGACCTGATGGCGCTCACACAGATCATGACTATAAGAGGCTCCAGGGAGACCATTCAGGCCGCAAAGACGTTTGGTACGCATGGAGCTCCTTTACCTGGAAACGCCTCCTTTTTAATGGATGTTTAAGTTTTATATAAGGGGGGCTGTCGGTGTTTTACCAGGAAAAGCAGTGGTGTGCAGTCGGGAGCTTCCGCGTCAGGACCTCAGGACGCTCTGCGAGACGCTGAGAGGGAAGAGGTGTCCGGCAGGTGATGTCACCGGGGTCCGGGAAGCAAAGGGAGAGACGGCCGGAGGCCAACTGAAGCAGCTGCTCAAGCAGCAAGAAGAAGAGCCTTCAGGAAGCAGAGTCCCGACCAATCACAGCTCCCCGTCAGAGAGAAGCGAGGACAGCAGAGGCTGGGACAGGGTTCCTGACGCGGCCTTCGACCTGCTGGACCGGCTGTTGGACCTGAACCCTTCCACCAGGATCACAGCCGCCGAAGCTCTGCAGCATCCTCTCTTCAAGGACCTTTGACCCTAAGCTCCAGCCCCCCACGGCTGAGGTTTGGTCATATCACTGTTAGGTATGGAGTCAATTCTGTTCCATTATTGTTGCCAGCAAACAAATTTGGAAACTGACATTTAACAAAAAAAAGCAATCCAGAAATGAAGCTTCTTGACTAAAAAAAACATTTTGAGTGTCATTTCCTTTATTATTTAGTAATTAAATATATTATTGTTTTTCAAAATAACCTTTTTTTTTACAGATTATAGATTTTAACTTATTTTTCGCCAAAATTTCTTTCAGATCGAGTTTTAACAAATTGCGCTTTTTCCAATTGAGTTTTTTTACATGGCATATTCTTAAACTCACGTCCAAATCCAATGCTCCCTCTTGACCAATAAAATGTCACAGATGTAAAACTGACCAATAGAAAATGGTTTTGACTCCATAGAAAAGTGAAGAGAATCTAGTCTGGAAAATCTAACTTTAAAGCAACTCCTTAAATTCAGTCTAAGAAAGAAACTTCTAGAAAATATCAAAATATAAAATCTGTAAAATAAATACAATTAAAAAATTTAAAACAAATAAATTTTTTTATTAAAACTGAAAAACAAAAATTTTGAAAAAAAAAGTTGGGAGGGAAAAAAATGACAAAAAGCAGTTACATTCAAATCCTGTTTTTATTTAATATATATGTATGTTTGCGTGTGTACAAAAGATCTTTTTCAAAGTTTAGTTTCTAGATTGCATTTTTTATTTTCAAAGCGTTTTCTTTCTTTGCAACAGTAATGGAACAAACTTCACTCCATAGTTGGACAGGGCGAGAAATTATATGTTCATAAAGAGTAAAGAAATCCAGAAAAAAAAAAGGTAGTTTTACCTCCATGGTGCTGCAGATCATACCGGGCATTAAAGTCGACCTCAGGAAAAACTTTCATGTTAACTTAAAAAAGGACTGCTAATGGGAGTTAACTTTAAAAAGGGCTTTTAATTTGAAGGCATGCGTTGTGATGTCATTGGTGCTGAAAACTGCAGAATGTCTGAATTTTTCCTAATAAAACAGAATTGTTCCTTTTAAAGCTACAGTGTGTAATTTTCAGCGACATCTAGCGGTCAGACTGCAGCAACATGAACGTCTCCCCCCCACCGCTTCTCCCCCCCCAACAGTACGGCGAGCGTTACGGGACAAAATGTCTTCCACGACTTCCGCATCACCTACCTTCTCAAGTGATGAGGTTTGTTTACATAGATAATTTTACAGATAGTATTTCATTAGTCTGTGTAGGGTATAGATTTCATGTAGACTTAAGATAATAAATATACCCGTTATTTTTTCTACGTCGTTGTGACGTTTTGGTGAGCTGCTTTGCATGGTGATATAAACAGACGAAGTAATTGTAGTCATTAGTTTAACAGCGAGATTGTGTTCGCTGGAAGAATATATATTCCCCGTTTACAGAGTCCAAGTCTTGTTTGTGGCACGGGGGTTACAAGGCAAGGAAGAGGGAGAGGAAGAGGGCAGAGAGGCCGGGGTGAGCGTGCAGCTGGGGCCAGGCGAGGGAGGGGAGCCAGCGGGGTGAGAGCAGAGGAGGAAAGGCTTGAAGATCTCCAAAGGAGCCGGAGAGAAGTAACCGAGGTATATATCCAGAAAATTATTTTACAGAAAATTACTGAATCATTACCTGTGAAACGTCAGGGACGTTGCTGAATAAGTATACTGGAGAGTAACAGCATCATCACGCAGCATGTTATTGTTTTAGACAGGTCTGAGCATCCTGTACTCCAAAAACTGCAGTGATATTAGACAATTGTGTGTGTAGGATTAATTACCTGTCCAAGAGAAAACTGGCAACTTGAGCGTCACTTTGAAAACCTTTTTCCTCCATCAGTGACTTCCATCGTGTAAATGCCGTGCCAATGTTGATCCGTGTTTTTTGTCGTTTCTTGTCACGCTTGCGTTTATTCTCGTCGTGTTTCCGCTTCTTAGATGACGGGGGTTCGGTGTCCGCCGCTTTTCGTTGTGATACAGAGTAGGCATGATCCTCCATTCGTCTGATGTTTGGCCACACAGTGCCAAACAGTTTGCAAAGTCACTCACGCCTGCCGCCTTGTTTACCTTTCTTGTTACCGAGGCGCAGTATACCTGCTTCTTCTTCTTCTTTGGTTTCAGGCAGACTAAACGCTTCTCAGGCATAATACTGCCATCTACTGTTCAGTACCGTCTCAGTTCATCTCTCTCAACTTGCCGTAGTTATTTTCGAGCGTCATGGGAGATCTCGCAATCGCTAGTTTGTTGCCTCTGCGCTGCCGTAGCGCAAAGATGTCAGCCTCCATGGCTGCGAGACCCGCTCCTATGTAATTATAAATAACGTATTCTAAGGCAACGCAAATGTTATGGTTAAAAGGCTGAGCTCATAGGTGATGATAAATAACATAGTTATGTATAATATATTAAATTTCTGACTTTATATGCCTGTAATTATTACACACTGTAGCTTTAAAACCTGTTGCTGCAGACGACTGGTTCATGATCAGCCAATAGGAAGGAAGAAATATGCAAACGCATCCAGAAATATTTGGTAAGTGGGCTACATGGTATTTATAGTTTGTGTTAAAAATGTTGTAAGTTTAGCAAATTCCAAAAGTTTCAAAACCAGTTTTGATCTTTATTCGGGATTGTTGATCTGTGTCCCAATTCAAACATCTGTTGCTTTTGAGGTTAAGTGACAATTTAGAGGAGGTAAGATGCAGAACATGCACTGATCATAATACTACCACCACCGTGCTCGACGGTTTAGTCATTGTTGTCAAACTATCATTGTCCGTCAGTTTGTCCAGCACTTTTCTGTGTGGTTAACTGCAAATCTTATTCAGTTCTAAAGATGCTAAAAAGCTAGTGATGGGTCCATTAACAGCGATGCGTCGGTGGGTGGAGCCCATAGAGCGAAACGCTGGATCGGTGCGCGTTTCCAGATAGTCATGTGACCGATACAGGAGTTGTTTCTGACTGACCGACTCAGTAAACTGTTTAAAATCTGTCAACATGATGCATCTGCTACAAAAATGTCTCATCTTTTGAGGTTTATCATTGAAAATGTCAAGAATTTTGGAGCCTAAAAGGAATAGGAACGTTTCAGTCGTTGTGTTTTTATTTTAATTTTCTCATGTCGTACTTTTCCTCTCAGTTAGCACTCAAATTATCTGAATTAAAGTTAATTTCAAATTGACTTTTAGTTTATTTACTGTTTTTACTGTACTTATTGTTTTAAAATTATTTAAAACCCTAGTCCACATGCATCCTCTGTCACATTTTACACGTTATGTTTACATTATTTATTGGCTGCATCTAAAAATATCAAATATTTTGAATTTAAACATAGATATGAAATAATATAACTTACAATAAATTAAATCAGCTGCCATTTTCCAGGCCAAGTACCCCACACTGATGGCAGGATGGAACAGGGACCCCCTAATTATATATATTGTATGAAATAGTGTTCTATCAAACTGCTCCTGTAGTCACTCTATTACAGATGGAGTAATGTAACTAAAGTAATCCCTCCCTGGGATTATTAAAGTATTTCTGATTCCTGGTTGATGGGACAGGTGTTGTGAATGAAACGGTGCCCAGCTTGAAAGAGCTCCTGTGTGTCGCTGAATGTGAGCATTGATGACTGAAAGACATCTTCTGCCTCCATTTATCTGTTTACTACAGTCTGTTGGATTCAGGTTCATGTGGATTTAAAGACATTTCAATTGGTGGAAAAAATTGCAGGAGGGAATATAAAAAAGGTCTAATAAACAGAAACTTTTGCGACCCCCATGCAGCACCTCCGTGGACCCCCTAGGGGGCGCGGACCCCCTGTTGAAGACCTCCGACTTAAATATAATTTTACTAGGCCATCAAATCACTTCAGTTTAATCTGTTAAATAAGCTAACTAAAGTTCCTTTAAATGTCCAGCAGGGGTCAGTATTCTGTGAGACAGTTTTAACACAGCATCAATAGTCTGGCTTTAAGATGCCTGATTAACCATCACTACTAACAACCCACCAGCTTTTATAGGAGAACCATGTTCATCACAACTGGACCAGTGTTCAGTCAGACCAGCAGACCCAAAGTCAACACCCGTTTATCCCTTTAGTCTATCCCTTTAGCTTATCCCTTTAGCTTATCCCTATCGTTTATCCCTTTAGTCTATCCCTTTAGTTTATCCCTTTAGTCTATCCCTTTAGTCTATCCCTTTAGTCTATCCCTTTAGCTTATCCCTTTAGTCTATCCCTTTAGTCTATCCCTTTAGTCTATCCCTTTAGCTTATCCTTAGCGTTTATCCCTTTAGCTTATCCTTAGCGTTTATCCCTTTAGTCTATCCCTTTAGTCTATCCCTTTAGTTTATCCCTTTAGTCTATCCCTTTAGTCTATCCCTTTAGCTTATCCTTAGCGTTTATCCCTTTAGCTTATCCTTAGCGTTTATCCCTTTAGTCTATCCCTTTAGTCTATCCCTTTAGTTTATCCTTAGCGTTTATTCCTTTAGTCTATCTCTTTAGTCTATCCCTTTAGTTTATTCCTTTAGTCTATCCCTTTAGTTTATCTCTTTAGTCTATCCCTTTAGTTTATCTCTTTAGTCTATCCCTTTAGCTTATCCTTATCGTTTATCCTTTTAGTCTATCCCTTTAGTCTATCCCTTTAGTCTATCCCTTTAGTTTATCCCTTTAGTCTATCCCTTTAGTCTATCCCTTTAGTTTATCTCTTTAGTCTATCCCTTTAGTTTATCCCTTTAGTCTATCCCTTTAGTCTATCCCTTTAGTCTATCCCTTTAGTCTATCCCTTTATTCTATCCCTTTAGTTTATCTCTTTAGTCTATCCCTTTAGTTTATCCCTTTAGTCTATCCCTTTAGTCTATCCCTTTAGTCTATCCCTTTAGTCTATCCCTTTATTCTATCCCTTTAGTTTATCTCTTTAGTCTATCCCTTTAGTTTATCCCTTTAGTCTATCCCTTTAGTCTATCCCTTTAGTCTATCCCTTTAGTCTATCCCTTTAGTTTATCCCTTTAGTCTATCCCTTTAGTCTATCCCTTTAGTTTATCCCTTTAGTCTATCCCTTTATTCTATCCCTTTAGTTTATCTCTTTAGTCTATCCCTTTAGTTTATCCCTTTAGTTTATCCCTTTAGTCTATCCCTTTAGTCTATCCCTTTAGTCTATCCCTTTAGTCTATCCCTTTATTCTATCCCTTTAGTTTATCTCTTTAGTCTATCCCTTTAGTTTATCCCTTTAGTCTATCCCTTTAGTCTATCCCTTTAGTCTATCCCTTTAGTTTATCCCTTTAGTCTATCCCTTTAGTCTATCCCTTTAGTCTATCCCTTTAGTTTATCCCTTTAGTTTAGCCCTTTAGTCTATCCCTTTAGTCTATCCCTTTAGTTTATCTCTTTAGTTTATCTCTTTAGTCTATCCCTTTAGTCTATCCCTTTATTCTATCCCTTTAGTCTATCCCTTTAGTCTATCCCTTTAGCTTATCCTTAGCGTTTATCCCTTTAGTTTATCTGTTTAGTCTATCCCTTTAGTTTATCCCTTTAGTCTATCCCTTTAGTCTATCCCTTTAGTCTATCCCTTTAGTTTATCCTTAGCGTTTATTCCTTTAGTCTATCCCTTTAGTCTATCCCTTTAGTTTATCCCTTTAGTCTATCCCTTTAGTTTATCCCTTTAGTCTATCCCTTTAGTCTATCCCTTTAGTCTATCCCTTTAGTCTATCCCTTTAGTCTATCCCTTTAGTTTATCCCTTTAGTTTATCCCTTTAGTCTATCCCTTTAGTCTATCCCTTTAGTCTATCCCTTTAGTTTTGTATAGAAAAAATAGACTTTAAACTACCTCAACAGACGTGTTTCCCTTTACTCATGTATGAAAAAAACAATTTAATGACTTACTTTTTGGTGTTTTTTTTTAAGCGTATGGTGATCTGACCTTAAATAGTTGTTTTTTGTACAAAACTAAATCAATGCACGCCTGTTGAGGTAGTTTAAAGTCTATTTTTTTGTACAAAATTAAAGAGATAAACGCAAATCTGCCGTCTTGCATTTTGACTATAGGTATGCTGGTCTGACGGGGTATGCTCACCTGACAGAACACCTGTACATCTGAAAATAAAGACTGCAGTATTTTTTATCATTCATTTCAGAAATTGAAATTTAATTTTGTTGGAGTTCCACCAAACCCTGAGTTTAACATTTCTAGCTTTTAAATCTTGTAATGTAGGTGATTATGGTAACAGGTTTAGATGCACCAAAACTCTGAACTCTTGAAACTCTGGGATGATAGTGATGCCCAACATTATTGCAGATGACTGATATTTACCAATATCTATACGTTTACATTTGGTCTGACTCAGCACTGCTATCAGCTTCCATAAAACACCCACAAAAAAAACCCACAGCCACTTCGGAAAGAAAAAATTAAATTAACTGGTCCCAGTTTACTTTTTGGACCAATGTGCTTAAAGTCGTAGAAAAATCATATTTAAATGTCAAATCATTCTGGCTCAAACATGTATATAAATGTACTCTTTATCAGACAATATTCTCAAAATTTAGAAAATTTCTATAAAAAAAAAAAAAAATCTTGTTTAAAATCTTTTTTTTTTCCCGTTATCTTCTGCAGGCCAGTTAGTTCTACGTCAGCCTGAACACCGAAATTCGGCCAATCATATATCAACGGTCATCTGTCAATCAAATTTTTTCGGTCATAGTATCTTGATTCATGTGTCGTAGCTAATATACGCAACGGTTGAAATCAGAATCCTTTCCTTTCCCATTGAGTTGCGTCCCAGTGTTCACGGGGATGGACGTCTGTGTCTTCGGCAGGCGTAGAGCTAACAGAACTGGCAGCGTTGCGAGGCAAGGGCTCAAACATGGACGGCTGGAAGCCTTCTACACCAAACCAAGCTTCTGCCGCCCTGGCGTCCTCTTCCACAACATCTTCGTCCCCGCTTTCCTCCTCTAAATAAAAAATGGATGACGGAGGAGACTCATCCACGACCTCCGACACTAAACTCTCCTCCTCTTGCATGTTTCCGCTGTCCATAGCGTTCCTTGACAGCGTCGTTTCTAAGTCACCAATTTAGTGCTACTTGGTCCCAATGGAATTTCCCATTGGGAACCTGCTAGCACTAAGTTGCTAACTGGTTAGCAAGATGCTTCCAACAAACCAGCCACAACCAAACATGCTTGTGAACCTCGCGCCACAACAATCCCGCACTTTATCCACCTGTGTAATGTCGGCCACCACTTGGGAGAATTCGGAAATGCAACGGTTGGAACGGCCGCTTCCCTACGACTTTAAAAATGACCAATATTGGCCGATATTGATATTATTGCTGCATCCTTGCTTACAGGTAAAGGAAATATAAAATTCAGCGTCTCAGAATAAGAAAGTTAACTTAGACCCATTAGAAAAAAGATTTGGGTAGATATTCACTAATATGGCGTAAATATTGACATTTGGACCAATATTGAAGAAAACTATCTGTGAAAATGGGTCTAATCCATAGAGGCAGATGTATTCAATGATTGTTTTATTCATATAGTGCAAATTCTTCATCTCAGGTGACTTTATAGAGAGATTTTAACCAATATCCAGCTCAGGCTGGTTTCCTGAGGAAAACCAGCTGATTGCATCCAGCAGGATCTGTTCCTCCTGGATGAGGAGGTAGAAACAGCAAATATTCACGTTTAGTTTTCTTTTTTGCAGTAAAAGATGAAAAACAGACCCAGCTGTATCCTCTATACTAGTTATTTTATGATCCAAACGCGACCAGATGAAGTGGCCATGATGATGGAAAGCAGGGAGAACAAAGTTATGGGTGGAAGTAATAAATACTGAAGAATAGAGATAGAATGAGGCTGGATGGGGGTCGGGGCCCCCCAGTGTCACTAAGTAAGACACCATGGGTGGGGGGGGGGGATTATAACTTTGGGTGTATGTATGGACTTACATTTATTAAACTGTTGTTGTAAATTCAAATTAAAAAAAGAGATGCAATCCAGAAATTTCTTAGAATTTTTGTTTTGTTTTTCAAAATTGGTTTTTCATTTTTTTAAACAAATTTTATATTCTCTTTTTTTTTTAGTTCTCTTAATCAGATCAATTAGTGTTTCCCATTTCTATCAATAAAAAAACATGAAAAGAGAAAAACAAAAAGTAAACCTACATACTCAGTTTTATTTTCTCCATGCAAAAACTGAAAATACCATTATTTTTAACCTTATATTTAAAATAATGTTATGTTAAAATCTAACTAGTGAGAACAATTTCACTGCAATAAAGTATATTTATTATTTTACTGTGAAGCTGCAGATGTAAACAAACTTTTTTTCTTAACTTTGTGTAAAGTTACGGCTTTATCAGAAGAGACACAAAGGAAGTTTAAGGTGATTTAATGATGCACTTTAGGTTGTCTATCTGTTTAGAGTGACATCAACCTGGAAATAAGGAATATTTACATTGTCTAATGTTCAGGAATATTCATTTATTTTTCTAAATAACTTAAAAATGGAGATTTAATTGTAGAAAATCTTTACTGAATATCACAAATCAGAAATGGAGAGAAGAAGCAAAGATCTGAAACGATGCATTCGCTGTCCGTCAGGCCCTGAGATTAATGAGGCTCCGCTGCAGCTTCCTCGCCGTCCTTCACCTCGATCAGCTCCTCTATCCGCACCAACACGCTCTCCATCATGTCGAACGTGTGGAGCGCCGAGTGCAGAGCCTGAAAGGACCCACAGAAATTCATTCACGCTGCTGCGGTCAAAAAAAGCTGCTGGTTACGGCGTCTAGAGGCGACTGACCTGAATCTGAGAGTCTGTTGTCATTTTAGGCAGCTTCTCCCCCCCGACTGATACAGACAGCACCGCCTCCTCTGTAGAAAACACACAGCGTGGCGTTAGAGAAACACGCCGCCTCTGCTGGGAAAGCTTTGGGGACTCTCACCTTTAGTTTTCTTCTTTTTGTTCTCCATGGTGTTGTGCAGCTCCCGCTCATAATGAGCCCTCGACATGTTCAGCCCAACGCGCAAAGGCTTCATGAACCCGTCTTCTATTTTATACAGTTCTGTCCAGATGCCCGTCTGCAGGACCCATATCATTAGTTATGCCTTAAATATTTAAAACACCCCGATGAAAGTGTCCAGGCTTCCTTTAGGCCCGTTACTGGGCCGCCCTGCCGCAGCTGGTCTGCTGTCCGGACTCACCTGGTTCTCTGTAACTTTGTCTCTGATGACCAAGTAGCGCAGGAGGTTCAGAGACTCCATGATTCTGTAGGAAAAAAATCCACAGGAGAGTCTGAGACGAAGACGAGGTAATGGGAGCTGCTGGATTTGCTTTAAAGGGTTCATAGAATGATTCTATAGGGTATCTGGTCCTTCAGGTCTCTAATAGGGTGATAGAATGGTTCTATAGGGTATCTGGTCCTTCAGGTCTCTAATAGGGCGATAGAATGATTCTATAGGGTATCTGGTCCTTCAGGTCTCTAATAGGGTGATAGAATGATTCTATAGGGTATCTGGTCCTTCAGGTCTCTAATAGGGCGATAGAATGATTCTATAGGGTGTCTGGTCCTTCAGGTCTCTAATAGGGTGATAGAATGATTCTATAGGGTGTCTGGTCCTTCAGGTCTCTAATAGGGCGATAGAATGATTCTATGAGGTATCTGGTCCTTCGGGTCTCTAATAGGGCGATAGAATGATTCTATAGGGTATCTGGACCTTCGGGTCTCTAATAGGGCGATAGAATGATTCTATAGGGTATCTGGACCTTCGGGTCTCTAATAGGGCGATAGAATGATTCTATAGGGTATCTGGTCCTTCAGGTCTCTAATAGGGCGATAGAATGATTCTATAGGGTATCTGGTCCTTCAGGTCTCTAATAGGGCGATAGAATGATTCTATAGGGTATCTGGTCCTTCAGGTCTCTAATAGGGCGATAGAATGATTCTATAGGGTATCTGGTCCTTCAGGTCTCTAATAGGGCGATAGAATGATTCTATCGGGTATCTGGTCCTTCAGGTCTCTAATAGGGCGATAGAATGATTCTATAGGGTATCTGGTCCTTCAGGTCTCTAATAGGGCGATAGAATGATTCTATAGGGTATCTGGTCCTTCAGGTCTCTAATAGGGTGATAGAATGATTCTATAGGGTATCTGGTCCTTCAGGTCTCTAATAGGGCGATAGAATGATTCTATAGGGTATCTGGACCTTCAGGTCTCTAATAGGGCGATAGAATGATTCTATAGGGTATCTGGTCCTTCAGGTCTCTAATAGGGCGATAGAATGATTCTATAGGGTATCTGGTCCTTCAGGTCTCTAATAGGGCGATAGAATGATTCTATAGGGTATCTGGTCCTTCAGGTCTCTAATAGGGCGATAGAATGATTCTATCGGGTATCTGGTCCTTCAGGTCTCTAATAGGGCGATAGAATGATTCTATCGGGTATCTGGTCCTTCAGGTCTCTAATAGGGCGATAGAATGATTCTATAGGGTATCTGGACCTTCAGGTCTCTAATAGGGCGATAGAATGATTCTATAGGGTATCTGGTCCTTCAGGTCTCTAATAGGGCGATAGAATGATTCTATAGGGTATCTGGTCCTTCAGGTCTCTAATAGGGCGATAGAATGATTCTATAGGGTATCTGGTCCTTCAGGTCTCTAATAGGGCGATAGAATGATTCTATCGGGTATCTGGTCCTTCAGGTCTCTAATAGGGTGATAGAATGATTCTATCGGGTATCTGGTCCTTCAGGTCTCTAATAGGGTGTGTAACATTGGTTGGGCTGAAAATGGCATATTAGCTGTTCTATGAGCCCTAATGCAGCCTGGTTAAAAGCCCTAGAATGAAACCACAGGTTTTCTTCCTTTTATGGTTTGATCATGAATATTTAGATGAGCTGTGCTCCGATTGGTTGGTTTACAACAAGCAAAGTTGCTGAGCAAAGACGCATCATAGCAACAAGCACTCACTCACTGAAACATCAGATTGTTGATATGGTAGGGGGACCAGACGTCCTCTTTTTCCTGGACATGTCCTACTTTTCATTAACCTGACTCCGCCAGATGGATTTTCTCCGCATATCCATCTGGAAACCTTCCGTTGAAGTAATTCTGGGAAGGGGCAAAAATACTGGTCAGCTGATTGGCCTATGTTGGTGATAGACGGGCCAAATAAACCAATCAGATCAACGAAGCATATGACGTACACTGCAAAAAATCTAAATCTAGATAAGTCATTTTTTTCTTAAAATAAGTGCATTTGTTCTTGAATTGAGGAGGTAAAAAAGACATTTTGCCAATGGAACGAGACAATTCACACTTAAAATAAAATAAGAAAAGACAATTGCATTGTCTTATTTCAAGTGCATATTATCTAAATATCTTATTTTAAGAGTAAAATTACTCATTCCATTGGCAAACTATCTCATTTACCTACTCAAATTCAGAGTAAATGTACTTAATTTAAGAAAATTTTACTTATTTCTAGATCGTTTTTGCAGTGTACTAACAGAGCGACGACGAAGAGGAGCCAATTGATAGATCAAACTCTTGCCGAAACCAGTCGGGAGAAGAGCAAAAACATCTTTTCCTCTGAGAAAAGCCTCCAGAGCAGTGTTTTGCTCTTCTTTCAGTGAAGAAATACTCTGTAATTCCCATAAAACTTGCTCGATAGCCACGCTAACGCTAGTTTCATCGGCTGAAGCTGCCATGTTCTTTAGACTGAACTGGCACGCTTCTCGTTGCGTCACACCTCAACCCGCCTCAAAGCCAACGCTGATTGGACGTTCGTTTGGTGAACGGCTCCAAATTTTCTTCAACGGAGAGTCTCTGATCTGCGAGTGAAACCTTGAAAGCTCGCGAGATCAGGATGGTCTCACCAGGCTAACATTTCATACCTTAGAAAAATGACCGGGGGGAATTTCAAAATCGTCCGAGAGTTTGGTCGACTGCAGTGCAGCAGGACCGAGCCGTGAGCTCCGGGGCTGGACCGGGAACCCCAGCGGACGGAATCACCGAAAACGACCCGCTGACGGTAGCCTGAACACCAGCGGCCCTGTGCTTCCCCCCACCTGCCTTACCGGCGCCCAGCCCCCCTCCTCCGGCTGAGGACAGGCGGCTCATGCTTTTCTGCTGAGGTCCGGTGTAGTAAGCGGCCCAGCAGTCACACTTCATCCCGGTTCATGGTGGAAGTTTGGAATTGTGAGATTTGTGCTAGGCTAACCGCACCGTGACATCACTGCCGGAAGATGGCAGGAAGGATTCCAGTCTCTGTGATTGCGACAAAACTTATGTCAATTTTTTTTTACTGATTAACGCTAAATTTATGAAATTACTTCGAGCGTATTAGTTTTAGGAATAGATATGATCCGTGGATTATTCCTTGCTGACCGGACTTCTCCTTTAAATGGAGCTCAGACTAAAATGGCGCTCTGAGCGCCAGCAGGGAGCATCAATACGTGGAAAGAGATCAATATTGACCTGAAAAATCCAATTAAGCAAATATCTTGGTAAAAACTTCTGAGGTTTCCACTTCCAAATGATGCACGAGTAATACCTCTATTTAAGTCTTTTCAGTCTCGTTTGGATGCAACATCAGAGACTAAGCAAAGCTAGAAGTAGGCGTGTGCACACCTGTCCATGTACTGCAGCAGGTCCGTCTCTGGGCCGTCTGGAAGCTTGAACACCTTACGGAGCAGAGGCAGCAGGTGACTTCCTTCAAACCAGACGTTGGCGTTTCCTGGCTGAAGACAGAAAAGAGCGACTGTCAGCGACTCAGCACAAGCGGCAGGACCGGGAAGCTCCGACCTTTACCTGCAGAGCGGCGTCTATCTGACTCCGGATGTTTTTAATGGTGTAGCCCTCTACTCCAGAGTGATTACTGGTCCTGAGCAAGTATCTGAAACAGTAATCAGATTACATCAGGAGGCGGGACAGGAACTCTGGCTGTCTGAGTGCAGAGGGGACTGGCAGCTCACTCGAAAAATCTGTACTTGGCTTCAGTGCTGAACTTATCGATGCTGAGCTGGAACACCTTCAGTCCTTTAGTCCTCTGAGGACAAACGAAGAAACGCCTCATTTAAACCTCATTCAAACAGAAAAAACACAAGGAGACGCAAAACAAAAAGCTCCTACCAGATCATGCTGAGGGCACATCGTCATGACTTTTACCAAGTCCTGAGAAAAAGACAAACATGAATTAACTGCAGATCAGGTAGACGGTTGGAGGCGACACGTGGAAGGAGGTTTTTATCACCAAAGGGACGGTTAGGAAGGTTTTGATCTCCAGCAGATCCGCCGGCAGACTGCCAGTCTCCACCCGCACCAGACTCTTCTCATACAGCTCCTGTCAGGATGGAAGACCTTTCCTGGTTACGGCTGCGGTGGTTGGACTCAAAAGGTGAGATGGGATAATATCTTGAATGCGCACGCTCGCTTCGAGGCGGAAAAGCCCAACAAATTGGGAATATTACTCGCCACTTAAAATTAGCTAGAAAAGAGTCAAGGCTGATGGGAAATTCCTGTGCAGCCTGACGCAGCAGGCGCGACAGAAGCAGCGAGTTTACATGCGAAGTCAATGGTTGACGCGCGTCAAGGCGCAGCAAAAGGTCCCGCGGCGCGTTTAAGCATCTGACGCGCCACAAACGTGCTGCTGCTCGAGATGGAAAAATTTAATTTTTGCTGCTGGACGCGCCGCATCAACCAATCAGAGAAGCTGATCTGGGAGCTGGTATAGAGAGAGACACATCGCTGATGACACAGAGCGCTGTGATCACTCCTCTGAAACAGTTTATTGACGCATAAATTAACTTAAAATGCAGAAATCTGCCGGCAGAATATGTTCGCTTTTATTTTCCTGGATTTGGATTATTTAGATGAAAAACACCTACCAGCCGCCACGGTGAACCGCGAGGAGGCGACCCGCCCACAGGCTGCTGTTAAAGGGATTCCTACTGACAGCGCACCGCTGGTATGTGGGGGTCTGAGCGGCTCCGACAGAAATAATATTGAAGGCAGGATGATAATCTGAATGAACTGACTGCACTGATTACGTTTTCAGGTGTATTTTCTCACTTAAAAACATATTAAAACTACTTTATTCCCACTGATCACAGCAAATATAGCTGCAAGGCAGAGAAAGGATAGAGTAGCTCCGCCCAACGCGCGTCAGACACACTTTTGCACCGCGCAGCCAGAGCAGCAAAGCTGCTTCAGCCGCGCGTCAGAACTAACTGGTACAAGCAGCAAAAAGGAAGCAGCAGACGCGATTTTGCTGCTTTTGCTGCGTCGGTCTGAACGTAGCATAAGTGTTATAATGGATTCGGCCCCCGCCCCCCCATAATCTCCCCTGGATGTTATGGCGAGAGGACACAAAAGAACTGCTCCCCCTAACCACGAAGCATCTGTGGACGCGCTCAGTGACTGTTGATAAACTTCCATCTTATCAAGGACGATGGCCTGCGGACGGCGTTCACGGACAAACTGACCGCCATCATCATGCACACACAACTAATGTCTCAAATGTCAGATTAACTTCATGTGACTCCGCCTCCAATGTGACCCTCTGCTGAAATGTCTCGTGTTACATGTGCTTTTCTTCTGCTGAGTTTTTTTTATATCTCAAACTATCAAGGTTAAACTGCGAAATATGTTGTTTTTCTCCCCCTCCTTCTCCCCAATGTGGCTCCTATCTTTCCACAGAGATAAAGGCAGCGCTATAGGGAACCGCCTCGGACCTGGGCAACCAGGTAACCAGTGGGAACCTGGCACGCCGTAAGAATGCGCCACAGGCAGCGTTTTGCGGCACGCGTGGCCTCAGTAAAACAGCCTCTCAGCCCCCCCCGACCAATCTATGCGATGTGTTGGGATGAACGGTTTGTAAATAGTAGTTGACATTAAAGGAAAATTCCGGTTTTTAACACTTTTAGCCCATTTTCTGTAGTGTCCAGGATGAAATCGAATGATCGACACCAAAATTTTGACAATTGGTCCTGTCTCTGCTTTTTGGCTCATGCAGAATCCCCCCCTGGCTGCTTCAGAATGGCTTCCATTGTGCATGTCCGATAATGTCCTTAAAACAACCTTAAACGTTCTTTTTTTAAAATATGCTACTCACCGGGTCGTCAGCGCTGTTCAATGACGTTCCAAAAAAGTTTCGTAAAGAAAAAACGTTCCTGTAGTGTTTTATTTAGCATTTTGTAAATCCCATTGAGTTCTGTTGGAATAGTCAATATCCCTCCGCCACCGGAAACGGAAATGGGGCCTGTTTACACAGTTGTAGTCTTTTCGCAAGGCCCAAGTGTTTCTGCTTCACTCTGTGTACTCCGACGTCGAGGTGCTAACGTCTCTGTTAAACACTTTAAAAAACTCTGAAAATGGAATACGAAAGGTGGATTCTTGAGGAGGACATATTGGACTTTGAGTTTGACGGTAGAGGATACCGTCGCCAACTAGTGGTCTGGAGTGTGCAACGCTTCAGATTCGAACGGGAAGCGGAAGTTTATAAGCGGTTGTGATGTATCGGAAAAAATAGTTCTGGGATTTACAAAATGCTTAATAAAACACTACAGGAACGGTTTTTCTTCACGAAACTTTTTTTGGAACGTCATTGAACAGCATGCAGGTAAACAGCAGGAGGATGAACTGAGTCCTGGGATTTATTGAGACGGAGGCGGCCGCCCAAACAAAAACTCCTCAAGCCTATTGAACGAGAAATGTCTGAAAAATACACAAATAAAATAAACATACAAATAAAACAACAAATAAAAACCAGACTCACCAATCCTTTCTGTAGCCTGGCGTCCTCAGTTCTAAAACAAAAGAAAAGTTTAGAAACACTGTTTAGTAACTAAAGGTCTAAAGGTTAGCCCCAGGCAGGGGCGGATTTAGGGAAATTTGGGGCCCCTCTGAACTGAAGTCATAAAACAGACCCGTTATACAGATAGAGAAATGTTAATAGAATAGACATCCATTATCTGTTCTAGGTTGTGTCCCTCTCTTCTTGTCCCTTTTCTTCTTGTTTTCCTCTCTATGTTTTGTACTCAGCTGACTTTTCATGCTGTCTCTAAAGGAATGAAAGATTTTTTCCAAGCACTAAGCTCACTTAGCTGATTGCTCCTTCCTGTGTTTCCAAAAAGGCCAAAGTAAATAACCCAGTCCTTCTTTTCACTGTAGACAAGCCATGATCTGCTTATCTGTTCTCCATTTTTCATTTGGATGAAATAATAGCTGCATGAATCATGACAGCAGACAAGATAGAGGAGAGCAGGAGGCGGGGTTACCAATCTACTCGCTCTGGAGAGCAGAGTTCGCTGCTTTTAGATGTTGTCTCCAAAGTCTCCAGTAGCAGAAAAAAGTCTCTAGATTTGGCGCTAGGAGCTTTTTAGAAATCAAAGTGCTAGAGGGGTCTGAAAAGTGGCTAAATATAGCGACTAAAGTATCTGCAGAGGAGGCGGGGACGTCTCTGCGTTCACGCAGACGACCTAATTTTGAAGTATAAATCAGTCTTAAGGGAGTGACATACCGAGACAGAAGAATGGAAATGTGCTCCATGTTGCAGCGTAGACAGAACACAGGGCTGTAGAGAGAGAACACATTTAGGCTCCAAATAATCTTCTAATAGTTGTTAGAAAAACAGCCAAAGACCACCAAGCAAAGGTGAAACCTTCACCTGAAGACGCTGGGGAATGTATCAGCAGCCAGGTGATGGACAAACAGCAGGTGGGCCAAGCTGGCCAGAGACGTTTTGGGATAACGGACCTCCTCCTCCAGGAAGCCTGGAACCTCCTTCTTCTTCAGCAGAGGGTGGAACACCAGACCAGGGAGGGACTCTCCAACGGCGCCCAGAATGTCCTGCACAGAATCACCGGCTGTTAATCTGACCGATTTACAAGCTTCAACCAAGATCTGAGGGTTTGGATTTACCAGAACTTTTACGGCAAAGGTCCTGAGAGGAGACCGAGGCAGCGTCTCCACGTCCCTGATCTGTACGTCCAACAGAGGCTGGCTCAGAGTCTTCATGCAGCTGCAAACAATTCTATTCAGTTTATTTCTATAGCTCCAATTCACATCATGTCATCACTTCCAGTTCAGCAGATCATCCAGTCAGATTGATTCAAAGTTTTCTATCTAAGGAAAACCAGCTGATTGCATCGACTCATTGACTCTTCAGCAATCCCTCACACTAAGCATGCTTGTAGCGACAGTGGAGAGGAAAAACTCCCTTTGAACAGGAAGTGGATCACGCCCACGACCAGCAAACTTCTTAGCAGACATGACGCTGAATCTGCTGCCACTGCAAACCTTGTTTTTCTATTTTCATTTATTCTTTTTTAGGGGGGGGGCAGGTGGTATCGGAGCAGTAACGCTCCTGGGGGGGAGCAGCTTTAACTGATGCAGCGTAATGCCCATGAAATGATGTATGTGCATCGTTTCCTGGGCATTACGCTGCCGTGCGTTATGCAGAAGTTAGGCTGTCGTTGGACAGAAGTTCTGGACTCGTTATGAATCCTCCATGTAAACGCCCAAAACTGAAACAATCCATAGAAAGTTCAGCGTATCCCAGAGTTTTAGGAGATTCTGGGACATCAGGCAGACACTGGATAAATCCGGCAAGGTGTGACAGAGACTTTAGTTTACGATTATTTCCTCTTTTTTATTTATTTTTTTTAACAGCGTCCTGTCTGGCGATGTGGCAATAAGAATAATTGCCTTGATGAAAAAAGCCCAACAGATTTTACTTTCACCAGTGGAGCAGTACGGCTATCGCCATAGCGTTCTGCTTGATTTATGCATATAAATTGCTTATTATAATTATGCAGGGAGTTTTACAGATTATATGGACACTGCAATGTAAGTAGAACAGGAAAGGAAAAGAAAAGGAGAAAGAATAAAGAGATAAAAGGGAGATAATGATAAAAATCTTCAGTCTGCTTCATCAGCTGCAAAGAGACGTAAAAAGAACAGAACAACCAACAGACAAGGTATAAGAGATATAGAATAAAGTAACAGTTTGATGCTATCGCTGAAGTATAAATAGTATTATTTAATCTACATAGGTGATGTCATCTGTAAGAGACAGCCTCTCTAGAAGTTGATGGTTCAAAACCTGTCTTGGACTTTGGGTGAGTGGCGGCCTAGTGGTTAGGGCATAGGGCTTTGAATCTTGAGGTTGTGAGTTTGATCTCACAGACTGCCACTCTGGGTCCATGAGCAAGACCCTTAACCCCACACTGTTCCCCTGATCCCCAAGGGGAGGGGTTAAATGCAGAGAATTCATTTCGTTGCTCTGTACTTGTGACAGTGGAATGACAATAAAATAGAATTATAATTAATATAATTTTTTTTTAATCTGACATGTGCTCTGTTAACAGAATATGGGTTTTTCTGTATGGAAGTGAATCTCTGAGTACCTGGAACCAAGCACCTGTAGTTGATTGTGAGAGTGAACTTGTGCACAAGTGGATGATTATTTAAATAATCTATTAATCCGATAAATAGTTTCAGCCCTAATTTCCTCACAATTTCAGTAGTTCTGTCCGCAGCTCATCCTCCGATCGGGTCGCACCGCTCGGATTCAGCCTCGCCTCCACGACGAAGGGCCTGACGAACTCTATCAGGTGGGTGCAGCAGCGGCAAAGCGAGAAGACGTCGTCCTCTTCCTGCTCCTTGGTGTTGGGGACGGGCAGCTTGGCCAGCTGGTCCAGCAGCGAGGACAGGGTCATCCCCAGGGAGGACGCCTTCCGGCTGCCCAGCCGCAGCAGCACTGAGGGGGACGGCAGTTTAGCCAGGGACTGTGGTGGTGGTGGGGGGGGTTAAACATGCCGCCTACCTTTCTGCAAAGGGTTCAGAAGCAGATGGAGACGCTCCGCGATTCCGTCAGGATCGTCGTCTTCCAGCTGCTCCAAAATGCCGATCAGCAACTCTTTGGGTGTGCAGGTCTGCAAAACCGACGAGGTGAAAAGTTTCAGACGCCAAACTTCTGCCCACCGTAGGAAAGGTTTGATCCTTCAGCCGCCTGAGGAGCTTCACAGACCTCCAGCAGATGGTTAAAGATGGCCATGCACTGAGGGAGGTGCTGCTCCTCTTTCTTCAGCAGCACCTGGATCAGCGGCGGCAGCAGATTCCAGCCCATGCTCCTCACTACGTTCTGCAGTGGAATCAGAAAAGCGGCGTTGGCGTTACGGTGAGCCGCACGCGGCAGCGGCTCCTCCCAGAACGCTTACCTGGTTCCTTTCATCCAGGACGATGCTGAGGACCTGCGGGCTGTTGCCCTCCTCGATGCAGGTCCGCCCGGCGATGGTGAACACGTCATGATCCTCTGAGGTGTAGCTGTCATCTGGGAGCGCCTCCTGTTGGGAAAAAACACAAAAACACATTAATATGCAAAGAAACCAGAAACCAGTCAGGACTTTGACTGTGTAATAAAAAAATCCCAAACAGATCAGTAAAGAAATTTGCTAAAAAATTATAGAAAGAAAAAAATACATTAAAAGGAAAGGAAATTTAAAATACAACAAAAAAATGTAATATAAAAATCTCAATTAAAAAGGTTTGGAAAGTAATTTATAATGTATATTTTTACAGTTTTCCATTTTTTCTGAGTTTATTTCCTAGATTGGTGGTTCCTAGAATTTCTAAAAGTAGAATGGGAGGCAGATCTTTTAGTTCTCAGGCTCCTCTCCTGTGGAACCAACTACCAGTTTTAGTCCGTGAGGCAGACACCCTGTCTACTTTTAAGGCTAGGCTTAAAACTTTCCTTTTTGATAAAGCTTCTAGTTAGAGTGGCTCAGGTTATCCTGAGCTATCTCTATAGTTCTGCTGCTATAGGCTTAGACTGCTGGAGGACATAGAGACCCCTTTTTCATCATTCTGCTTCATTCTATCTCTATTCTCCCACTCTGCAGAATCTGTTAGTTCAATCTTTCTGCTTTTACTTATCATATTAGCTTTACCTGGTTTGGTTCTGTTTCGCTGTGACTCCATCATGGAGATAAATAGCTGTGCTGCTGCCATCAACACCTTCGGTTATAGATGTTTCTCTCCAAGAAATGTTCTCCTTGACTAACTCTATGCCCTCTTTCATGCCTTTTGACGTTAAAACTGAGAGTTTGTCTGTTTAACCGTTTTTTTTCCCCCAGACAGAGCCACCTGGGCAGATAGTTTACCTCTACTTTATCTAACATAGAAAGTATATTATAGATCAGTACTTCTATGTTCCTTTTCTATGTCTGCGTCTGTCTGCTTGTTGAACCCCAGTCGGCCTCAGCAGATGGCCGCTCACACTGAGCCTGGTTCTGCTTGAAGTTTCTTTTTGTTAAACGGGAGTTTTTTTCTCTCCACTGTCGCTGCATGCTTGCTCAGTGTAAGGGATTGCTGAAGAGTCAACACCATGCAATCGCTGTCTCTACCTGCAGCACTTACACATCTCTGGACCACATCACTGAGCTGCTCCAGAGCCATCTCTGCTGTCCTCACGTGGGCAGAAACTTCATGAAGCAAAACCTTGAAAACAGAAAAGCGAGTCGCAGAGCGCGCGAGCTTCGATCCACAGGGAGCCGTTTAAAACAAACCCATGGCGGATTGATTTAAGGCCGACTATAAACCAGTCCGGCTGCTTCTGACGGATCTCAGCTTTTTACTGAAGCTAACTTAACAAACCTTCACACAAAGCGCCGAGCTGCCCCCAAAATACCCGGTTAAAAATAAAAACTCTCACAATCTAAGCCACTTTCTAAATCCAACGTGAACAAGCGGATTGGTCGTGCCGTACGCGAAGCTGAAGCCAGCCTCTGATTTGTAAAATGTCTAAAGGGCCATTCCACCAATAGACATGATCCCACTTCCTGTTTCTTCAGATTTAGGGGCTTTTATTCAGCTCTTCCTTTAACCCCTAGAACCCTACGGACCCAGCGGTGGGTCCAGCTGCTACATGACCTCGTAATTTTACAAAACCCCCAGTATTGATGTAAAAAACACGTTTGGCACAGTTTGGTGACATTTATGGATAAATGTGCCAAAATGGCCTCTCCGCCTAAGAAATTTCTCACTAATACCATTCTAAAATAAATATGATTCATCTGATTGAGTCCAAATTTGGTATATTTTTACAGAACATTTAGATTTAAAAGTCTGTACTACTTTTTTGTGCTATAAATAATATTTTGGTAGTGTTTTGCAATGTTTATTTCAAAGAAAATTTTGGCGAGGTTCAAAAAATGCAAAATATTTTGTATTTTGTCCCTAATATTTCAGGCAGGGTCAAAGCTACAATGGTGCTGACACCAGAAAACCATTCTATGACATCTTACCTTTACAGACGTACCAAAAGTTTCTTCTTAAATCTAATAGCTGTGAGGCTATAAGTTATTTACTTTTGTGTGTTTTTGTCAGGCAGAAATTTATTTATACCCCCTTAGGGTGTAAGAGGTTAAAACTATTGTACTTTGACAGTTTAAATCCGGTCTACATCATTATAAACTAAAAGCAAAGTATTTAAAACTCATTTTTGTTTGATTTATTAAATCTTTATTTGACTTTTGGAATGCGGTTTTCTTTGTTTGGACCATGTTAGACCTGAACCAGCTCAAACACTCTATTACTTAGATGTTACAAACCTGGCCTACAATATTCTAAAACAATAGCAAAATCTTTAAAGCAAAGGTTAGGAATTTTAAAACTTTGATATAAACTGGAAGAGTTCAGTAAATCGTAGTGTTGCACTGATGCCATTTTTTGGACCCGATACCCAGAGATGGGAAGTAACGAAGTACAAATACTTCGTTACTTTACTCAAGTCGATTTTTCTGATATTTTTACTTTACTTTACTACTTATTTTTATGGCGACTTTTTACTTCTACTCCTTACATTTTTACACAAATATCTGTACTTTCTACTCCTTACATTTTAAAAAATTGGCTCGTTACTTTAGTTTTGAATCATTTCAATGGAGTTACCGTTATTATTTTTCACGTCATCAATACCAAATTCAATCTAACTGGATGGGAATCTACGTTGCATTTGACGCACCACTACAAGATGAATCGACAGATTCGGCGGTATTCATTGGTGGCAAATCATTGCAGCTTGGTGGCGGTGGCGTTAGCATAGTAGCATGGACGACGAGATGATTGAAAATGAACACAACGGAGATCTAGTCCTATTGGCAGACATCCATTTAAAATGTAGGCAACGGCATGAAAAAAGTGGTTTCTACTTTTACTTTTATACTTTAAGTAAATTTACAAGCCTGTACTTTGTTACTTTTACTTGAGTAAAGAAGTTTAATCAGTACTTCCACTTTTACCAGAGTATTTTTTAACACAAGTATCTGTACTTTTACTCAAGTACGGAAAGTGAGTACTTTTGCCATCTCTGCCGATACCATCTGCTTGAAATTGATGTGTGTGTATCTGAAGAACTGCAGACTACCTGGATGTAAAATAATCACCATCATGGCTTCATGTCAAGCTGCTGCCTTCCTTTGTTAAGCAGGAAAAAGACTAAAACAAAGTGAATCCAGTAGAACTTTTTATTACCTACCTGGAATGGGGGACAATAGTTGAAGAAACTTTTGGCTCTCAAAGGCCAAAATAGTGCAACATTCATAAAATTATAACATGTATAATAGTAGTGCAACAGTAAGACAGTAGAATTACATTAATAACTGAATAATCTATTTTAAACCTTGAATTTTGGCTCTCAAATGCCAAAATAGTGCAACTTTCATCAACTTACAGGTGCTGGTCATAAAATTAGAATATCATGAAAAAGTAGATTGATTTCAGTAATTCCATTTAAAAAGTGAAACTTGTATATTATATTCATACATTACATACAAACTCATATATTTCAGATGTTTATTTTGTTTAATTTTGATTATTACAAATGACAACAAATGAAAATCTCAAATTCATCATATCAGAAAATTAGAATATTGTGAAAAGGTTCAAAATTGATGGCCCCTGGTGCCACACTCTAATCAGCTAATTAACTCAAACCACCTGCAAAAGCCTTTAAATGGTCTTTCAGTCTAGTTCTATAGGCTACACAATCATGGGGAAGACTGCTGACTTGACAGTTGTCCAAAAGACGACCATCGACACCTTGCACAAGGAGGGCAAGACACAAAAGGTCATCGCTAAAGAGGCTGGCTGTTCACAGAGCTCAGTGTCCAAGCACATTAATAGAGAGGCGAAGGGAAGGAAAAGATGTGGTCGAAAAAAGTGTACAAGCAAGAGAGATAACCGCACCCTGGAGAGGATTGTGAAACAAAACCCCTTCAAAAATGTGGGGGAGATTCACAAAGAGTGGACTGCAGCTGGAGTGAGTGCTTCAAGAACCACCACACACAGACGTATGAAAGACATGGGTTTCTGCTGTCGCATTCCTTGTGTCAAGCCACTCTTGAACCACAGACAGCGTCAGAAGCGTCTTGCCTGGGCTAAAGAGAAACAGGACTGGACTGCTGGTGAGTGGTCCAAAGTCATGTTCTCTGATGAAAGTAAATTTTGCATTTCCTTTGGAAATCAAGGTCCCAGAGTCTGGAGGAAAAGAAGAGAGGCACTTCATCCACGTTGCTTGAAGTCCAGTGTAAAGTTTCCACAGTCAGTGATGGTTTGGGGTGCCATGTCATCTGCTGGTGTTGGTCCATTGTGTTTTCTGAGGTCCAGGGTCAACGCAGCCACATACCAGGAAGTTTTAGAGCACTTCATGCTTCCTGCAGCTGACCAACTTTTTGGAGATGCGGATTTCATTTTCCAACAGGACTTGGCACCTGCACACAGTGCCAAAGCTACCAGTACCTGGTTGAAGGACCATGGTATCCCTGTTCTTAATTGGCCAGCAAACTCTCCTGACCTTAACCCCATAGAAAATCTATGGGGTATTGTGAAGAAGAAGATGCAATACACCAGACCCAACAATTCAGAAGAGCTAAAAGCCACTATTAGAGCAACCTGGGCTATCATAACACCTGAGCAGTGCCACAGACTGATCGACTCCATGCCACGCCGCATTGCTGCAGTAATACAGGCCAAAGGAGGCCCAACTAAATACTGAGTGCTGTACATGCTCATACTTTTCATGTTCATACTTTTCAGTTGGCCAACATTTCTATAAATCCTTTGTTTTTATTGGTCTTCGGTAATATTCTAATTTTCTGATATGATGAATTTGGGATTTTCATTTGTTGTCATTTGTAATCATCAAAATTAAACAAAATAAACATCTGAAATATATGAGTTTGTATGTAATGTATGAATATAATATACAAGTTTCACTTTTTAAATGGAATTACTGAAATCAATCTACTTTTTCATGATATTCTAATTTTATGACCAGCACCTGTATATAACATGTATATTACTAGTGCAACAGTAAAAAAGTGAAATTTGATCAATAATTTAAAAAACTCTTAAAAACCCAGAGTTCTGTCATGATCTGGCCTGTTTGCTCTCCCTTAATTAGTCATTCCTTTCACCTGTCGTTTTTCCTCCCTGCCTCAATTATAATTTATTCCTCTCACCTGTTTCCTCTGGTTTATATTCAGTTCAGCCTGAGCATTCAGTGCCAGATCATTGCTTGTCTTTCTGTTCAGTTTTATTTGGTTCATGTCCTGGATCCTGTCAGCCAGTGGAAAGAGGGTTTTGTGTTTGTCTCGTCCCCTGATCGTCCACTGTTCCTCCCCCACGGAGTCTTCTGGGTTTTTTGCTCAATATGTGGGGAGGCTCAGTTTTTATCTCAGTAAGCCTGGCTCCAGGAGAAAACCAGTTTAAAGTCCTGCATCAAGTTCTGGTTCCACGTCCTGTCTCGGCTGCCCTCTTCCACTGAGCCTGCTCATCTGCACCTGATCCTGTCTGCTCCCGTGCGTGACCACCTGGTCACGCTTCTGGTCCCAGTCAGACTCTGAACCCTCCTGGAAGCCAGTGGATGCCTGGAAGTCTGGATCCTGCCTCCTGTTCCTGTCTGTTCTGGATCCCTCACCAGGATAACCTCTGGGACTGCAGCACTGGGGACACACGTGGTCTGGACCGTTAAACCAGGTAAGTGACCAACCCAGATAATCATATATCAGTTTATCGTGGTCACTTACCTGTGTTTCCTCCCTAGAGTGTCTGAGATTGGGCTGTGCCCCGCCCCCCCACCTGCAGTGTCCGCGAGCCACAGCTCCGCTTTTGTTTTAGTTTTATTTAATAAACATTTGAACTTTCCTACTGACTGTCTCTCCTTGAATACTGGGTCCATCTGTGCTCGGTTCATGACAAGTTCTGCCTCTCCAAATAGTATATAGCAAAGATAAAGTATGTTTCTGTTTTCTTTTTTTTTTTTTTTTGTTCTTTTTCATTTGTGCCATGTTAAAACAGACCCAGCTGAGAAACCCAGCAGCTCAAACCTGAACCAAATTATTCTACATTTAATCTCTAAAACACATTTTGCCATTTTAAAAGATGCATCTGATTTGTCCAATAAAAGTCCAAAAAGTTCCTTTTTTCTCCATTTAGACCACATTAGAACCGACCCAATTCAAAATATAGTAGTTTGACGTCTCGAACCTTTAGTAGATTTTTCCAAACTAATTGCATAGAGTCTTTAAAACAGATTATGGTTTGTGAAACCTCCAGGTTTGAACCATCTAACTATAATTTTAGGGCTTGGTCAGTTTTAACGAGGCCCACATGCAAAAAAAAAAAAAAAGATACCTTTTGTGCTTTTAGAGAACTTCCACAAATCAGATACATCTTTTACAGATCCCAAACTGTATCTAAAAGATTATACTATAAACTTAGTAATAATTTAGTCCAGTTTTCACGTTTAAGTATTTTTGTTTTTGAGTTGGGTCAGTTCTAACATGGTCCAAACATGGTTTAAAAAAAAACACTTTTGGAGCTTCTGAATTTTCACAAAACATAAAAATTTCACAAATTTCAAACTATGTATTAAATATTAAAAGAATGTAGAATAATCTCGTCCAGGTTTGAATTGTAAATGCACCATAGTTTTTGAGCAATAACAGATTGAAAACGCAAAAGCTGAAGGAAAAAAGGTGGAATTGCCCTTTAGCCGGTTTTTCCTCGAATCTGAAGCTAACTTCAGCTTCGTTTGACGCACAGCGATGTCGTCACGGGTCAAAGTTGAACCGGAGAGAAAACGGAAGCAGCATGGAGGCTGATGAGAGAAGGAGAAGAGGAGGTTCTGCTCAAAGCTCTAAAAAAGGTTTAAAATTGACTCTGTTTTCCGGACGGCAGCTGGTATCAAGCTAGCAGGAGGTTTTCCGCCTGTTTGCTGTCCGGCTGATTAAAGCCCAAACATTACCAATATATTCTCAGCAGCCAGTTTTATGTTATTTATCTGCTATTTAAAGCAAGACAGACTAAAGTAAACATTAAAGTTTCTCGGTATAGAGTTAGTCTGTTTATTTTTTTAAACGTATTTAACTTCAAATCAAATATATCCTAAAAATAAGCTTTCTTTGGTTTTTAGTGACATCACAAAGTTTAAAGCACCTCATCGTTTCTTTTTAGCAGTAAATTGTGTTTTTGGTTTTTATGTTTCTATGATTACTTCTAAGTTTTGATCATAATCCTCCTTTAAGCTGCAGATTTCAGTTGAATAACGTTAATCTGTGGTGTTGAGTAGCGGTGCGTTCAATGGATCGGTAAAAAGCTCGGATATGGGAACTGCTTTCATCCACTTTAAATGTGTTAGCAGGTTGGAAAAGAGAGAGATTTGATGATGAATGAGTCACCAGACAGTCTGTTCATGTATTTTTGTTATTTTTCTTCGTTTCAACCAGTGGTTCCAAACTTTGCCGATGATGAGCTGGAGGAGTTCAAGGGTCACAGAATTTATAAAATTACACTGGGAGCCTTTTATTAAAAAAAAAAGTGTATATATGTGTATCTATATATGTGTGTATATATATATATATATATATATATATATATATATATATATATATATATATATATATATATAGTATTTAGACATATTAAGTTAGGAAGGATTGTTTAAAAGGACACAAAGAGCGTCTGTTGCTCGGCTTGTTGTCATCAGACCTCATAAACCCAGACCTTATTTCTTCTTGTAAACGTATCTTTCTATTCTGCTTTATCATCCAGCTGTGTTTGCCTGGTCAGAGCATAGAGGGAGGTATCTTTAACACTTGCTCTGTGTTTTCTTTTTTTTTACAGGTGGAAAATGCGTCAAAATACGGACTGCCGAAGAAGAAGCAAGAAGGTGAGGAAACCGTTTACAGCAGTGAACCATTTTGAGGTTGTTTTTTTAATTTCTTTTTGCGGTAATATTATATTAAAGTGTGCGGTTTGTTTCTCAGGAGAGAGGAGATGAAGGAGAGGCTGAGGGAGAGGCTGGAGGTGGAGCGGAGAGCCCTGAAGGTGGTGGAGCGCCTCCTGGAGGACAGCGTGGCTGAAGACTTCCTGGTTGACTGCGTATGTAGCTGACATGATGCTGCTGGATCTCATTCAGCATCCGGAACATTCTGTTCTTTTAAGACACACATTCACAGTAAAAAGCATCAAAGCAAACAGAGATACTAATAATAATAATGACCGCATTTATAAAGTGCTTAAAAATCAGGATATAAATGAACAAAGGTATAGAGGAGGATCTTTAGTTTCCAGGTGGATCATCTCAATCAGTGGTCCTCCTAACTGTCAATCATCCTGGTGATATGTTTACGTGAGGCCGTCTTACGTGCTCGTCCCGTTAGCTACCTTTTTCTGCGCACTTTCAGGCGTGTATCTGTGGAAAGCTATGGTTTCAGACGGTGATTGAAGGAGACAGAAGCAGACATAGAAAAAGAAGCATAGATACAAAAGGCAACTGTCAACCAGCTCCACAGGCGGCCCCGTCCAGGAAACACACAGCCAGGCAGACGAGCTCCGAGCCAGCTCCCATGTCAGAGGATGAAGAGAGCACATCCAGTTAGTCACAATCAGAGAAACAGGACTACACTGGAAAACAGGCCAAGCTCCAACATCTAGAAACAAAGGTATTGATGGCAGCAGCACAGCTGATATTTCTCTCCAGGATGGAGTCACAGCCAAACAGGAACAGACCAGATGAAGCTACTATGAGAAAAAGCAGAGAGAGCAGAACGTTAGAGATTGAACTAACAGATTCTGCAGAGTGGGAGAATAGAGATAGAATGAAGCAGAATGATGAAAAAGGGGTCCCTATGTCCTCCAGCAGTCTAAGCCTATATCAGCAGAACTATAGAGATAGATCAGGATAACCTGAGCCCCTCTAACTAGAAGTCTTATCAAAAAAGAAAGTTTTAAGCCTAGCCTTAAAAGTAGACAGGGTGTCTTCCTCACGGACTAAAACTGATAGTATATCCCAGAATGCTTTGCGTGGAGAGCTCTCCTGGCCCGCTGCTGCAATAGGCTGTCGTTACCCGACAGCAGCGACAGATAACAAAGATCCTCCTCCTCCACTGCGCGGTGGTAACTTAAGAAACAAGACGAGCAAAGAAAATCTAAGTAGAATAGAAACTAACAAGCAATGTATACAGAATAAAAATAAAACCAATATGTTAAAATAATTATTGATAAATAACACAGTCTATAAAATTAAGAGATAAACAAAGAGAAAACGGAAATTTCTGCCAATTCTCGCCAAATTCAGTAAATTCCAGCAGAACTTAAACGCCTCATTGAATACAAGGGGAAATAACAAGAAATTTAAGCTTTACGATGGCATATAAATGCATCATCAGCACAGCTTGCCTAAGTCGACTGCTGAGGGGAAAATATCCACTGATTGCTTCATGTTCTGCTTAGAAAGGTTTGAAAAAGCGGTAAAATCTTCAGGAGTGTTTTACTGGAGTTTAAATGGAGGATGAAGATGGCGTTCTTCATCTCTGCTTCTTCTTCACAGGCCAAGTTCATCACTACTGCTAACTACAAAGACACCGTGGAGGAGCGCTTCATCGCAAAGTTCTGTGGTTATCCCGTCTGTCCCAACAAACTGGGCAAGGTGAACCTCCTCCTGGTCCCTATGGAGGCAATTTTGTTCCATCATTATTGGAAGCAACGAAAACATTTAGTAAATGTATGAAAATAGGAATGAAAAAAATGGCATTTAGAAATTACATTTAAAAAAATGATTTAATCCAAAAAAAGGAAAATGTTATTTTTCTTTTTTGTTCTTTTCCGCTTAAATTGTTTAAAACATTGTTTTTTACAGTTTTCATATTTTCAGGTTTTATTTTTACAAATTATATTTTTTCATTTAATTTTACAGATTTCATATTAATTTTTTTTTTTTTCACTTTTTTTTTCCAATTGTGTTTTATGAATTCCATTTCTTTCAAGTTGAGTTTTCCATATCACATTCTATTTATTTCTGGGGGCGGGGTTTCTTCTGAAGTGAGGGTCAGATACACATTTCTATTGGTCAGCTGAACCTTAAGAGCAATATTTCTATTGGTCAGAAGCGAATGTTTGAATTGGGCTCGACGTGAAGAGAATTAAAAAGCGACTTGTAATGAATTGAAATATATATAAACTGTCAAAAATGATTAATTGAAAGTTGGGGGGGGGGGGGGGGGGCATTTTAGAAAATACAAAAATACAAAATTTGATAAAACAGTAAATTTAATCTGGAACTTTGATTTTTAAGTTGAGACATTTTTCTGTTTAATTTCTGGGTTGCATTATTTTTAAAACTTTCATTTACAAAAATTGATCTTTCAAATAATATTGGAACAAAATCCACTCCATACCCCTCGACTCATCCATGTCATTCAATCCATAGATCCCGACCCAGCAGTATAAAATCTCCACCAAGACGAACCGGGTCTATGACATCACAGAGCGGAAGGCGAGTGATTTTTATTGTTTTCCTGCTGGTATGGGGTCGTTTCCAAAAGAAAGCTTCAGCTAACTTTGCTCCAACGTTCATTTTTTTTAGTGTTTCTGCTGTAACTTCTGCTACAAAGCCTCCAAGGAGTACGAGCTACAGATATCAAAGACGCCTCTTTGGCTGAGGCAGCATGAAAGGTTGGCGGCTGCTGGTTCCTCTGTCTCCTTAAAGAGATTCTTTATGATGTGAGATTTATTTTCTTGCCTTTCTGTTTCTCTACAGTCCTCCAGAAATCAAGTTGCTAAAGAAAGGAGACAGGTTGGTAGCTCCGCTTCACAGTTTTCACACAATACGCCTGATAGAGTCCTGCACTGCAAAATCTAAACGAAAAATAAAGGTAAAAAAAATAATCTTAAAATGAGTGGCTTTTTCCCATAAAGGAAACGTCCAGTCAGAAGGAAATAATCAATGGATCCTTATTTATACCTAAAACTAATATGTTTGCTGTTATTTAACAAATTTAGTGTTAATCAGTAAAAAAACTAATTATTTGGGAGCGGCCATTTTTGTCCAAATATGATAACGCCTCCCTCCTGCCATCTTCCAGCAGTGACGTCACGGTGCGGTAAGCCTAGCGCCATTCTCCCCACTTTCCAAGCTAAATCAATGGGAACTACTAGACACATCTGCAATCAACAACAATTATTGAAGATTTCCAGAGGACTTCACCATTGAAATTCACCAGAGCTATAGTGAAACTGACAATGCCCACGTGCATGGCAGCTGGATGCTGGAATACATCGGGTAAAAGTGGAAAAAAGAGTTATTCCACCTTTCTGATTCCTGATCCTCCACGGACGGGTTGGTCGTTGGATCGCCAACTTGAAGAGGGAGGATTTGCCATCGAACTTCTGGCCAGAGAAAAAACACGTGATATGTAGCCAACAGAACTGGCAGCGTTGCGAGGCAAGGGCTCAAACATGTACGGCTGGAAGCCTTCTACACCAAACCAAGCTTCTGCCGCCCTGGCGTCCTCTTCCACAACATCTTCGTCCCCGCTTTCCTCCTCTAAATAAAAAATGGATGACAGAGGAGACTCATCCACCTCCTCCGACACTAAACTCTCCTCCTCTTGCATGTTTCCGCTGTCCATAGCGTTCCTTGACAGCGTCGTTTCTAAGTCACCAATTTAGTGCTAATTGGTCCCAATGGAATTTCCCATTGGGAACCTGCTAGCACTAAGTTGCTAACTGGTTAGCAAGATGCTTCCTACAAACCGGCCACAACCAAACTTGCTTGTGAACCTTCCGCCACAACAATCCCGCCCCCTTGATAATCGACCAATCACATTCACTTTATTCACTCTTGTAAAGGTGGGCACCACTTGGTAGAGGAAATTCACCATTGAAATTCACCAGAGCTATAGTGAAACTGACAATTTCCCAGTTTGAAAACGTTTCGCTTCCATCCAGGAAGCTTTTTCAATTCAAAATGTCGGTAATAGCATTTAGTTCCAGGTTTTATCCAGCAGCCCAACAAAGCCTGGTTTTTGTTGAGAAAACATGCAAATAGAAATGGATGAACGGGTCCCCCCCTTTGGAATGGGGGTCATGTGGGTTCTTTGTTAGCCTGCAATGCCCCATACCTGCCTATGAATCAAGTCAGTTGCTAAATAGTAGGTACAATTCAGCGATTGAGTTGATTCCTTCCCGCTATTATTGCAACCCCAACCCCTTTACAGGGGAACAGAAGACCTGGCCTTTAAAGCCAGGCCAACAATTCCCTCTACCTACCCCCCTTTCAGAGACATAGACAGGTATGGGGCATTGCAGGCTAACAAAGAAGCCAAACGACCCCCATTCCAAAGGGGGGGACCCGTTCATCCGTTTCTATTTGCATGTTTTCTAAACTAAAACCAGGCTTTGTTGGGCTGCTGAATAAAACCTGGAACTAAACGCTATTTCTGACATTTTGGATTGAAAAATCTTCCTGGATGGAAGAGAAACGTCTTCAAACTTGGAAACAAAGTCCAGCGGATTGATTTTTAACCATTTTTGGAATGACTCTGACCTGGATAGCTGGGAATCTTCACCACCAGCAGAATAAAACTGTGATTCATCAAATAAGGATGTTTGTTTGTTGCATGTGTGTCCAGGGGGAGCTCTGGTGTGGAGGTGATGCTGTCAGGGCGCCGCCTCAGGGAGGAGGACATAGAGGAACCCCAGGCTGCCCCGCCTCCGCCCGTCCCTGCAGGAGGCGATTTCAGCGACGGGGAGCGGGAGTTTCCCTCCAGTGACGTCTCCCAGCAGCAGAGACCCCGGGTGCACTGGGCCGACCTGCCGGGGGGCGCAGACGGAGACGGGAACCGGGCCGAACCGCCTCAGATCCAAAACCCAGAGGAAAACGGGGGCCTGAGAGGAGAGCAGGAAGGGAAGGAGATCCCCGCTGAGGAAAGCGCTGAGGCGCCACCTGGAGACCAAAGCGTGGATGAGCTCACTTCAAAGCTGAGTGAGTGCGTTACCAGCGGTAACCAGCGCGGAGAAACGCGGGCTGAAACCGTTTCAGCCGCTTCGTGTACAGGACCTGAACCTTCAGCAGGAAGCAGACGGGCTCCCTGTTCCACTGGAGACCCGTCCAACCCGCCTGGGCTCAGCATCACCCAGGTGGGCATGAGTCGGAGAGGAGCCGCCGGGCTGCAGGACCTTCTGAGGAAGCACGGCGGGGCGCTCGACCCCGAGTCGGTGCGGCGGAGTCTCCTGGAGTCCCTGAAGAGGACCTTAAAGGACTGGTGCACAGAAGAGACCCTGAGCTTCCTGTATGGAGCCGACCGGCCGCCGGCCGTCCCGTTCACCGCCCTGAGAGCCACCGAGGAAGAGGAGCTGGATGAAGACGACCTGGAGGACGATGATGATGATGATGATGAGGCGGCGGAGCCGAGGAGGCCGCCGGGTAACCACGACTACGAGAAGCTGCGGGAGGAAGCGGAGCAGCTGCAGCTCAGGGTGCGCGAGTTTTATAAAGGGACGTGGGTTCTACCTGAGGAGGAGCAGCTGGAGGCGAGGAAGGTGAGAGAACCTGCAGCTGAAACGCTTTTATTGGCAGGGGTCGACCTTAAGGCAAGTGACTTTCACATTTCATTTGCCCAGAAACCATTTTTACTTGCCCAGTATAATGTTTGATAAATATAGTTCCTAATATTCATTTTTGCATATATATCAATGAAACATGTTTGTTTTTTAAATGTTTTTTGTAGTTCAGTATTTTTTAAGTTTCCAGGTTCCTTGTGTGTATATTAGTGTTAATTTTAGCAGCCATTTTTAAATCTAGTTTCAGTTTTAGTCCAGTTTCAGCATCGCTAGATTTAGTCGACATCATCCCATTTTTATTTAGTCTAGTTTAGGGATGCAGGATATAATCGGCCTCTATCGGTATCGGCCTTATATACTACTTTTTCTTCTTCCTCAAAAACTTCTTTTTTACAGACTTAAAAACTTCTAAAGACGAGGGAAAAAATATTGATCCATTAAAATATCCCAATATCTTCATATGCTGATATATTGCCATTTAAAAACACCATATCAATCTCTTTTACTAATGAAATATTGCTATATGTCATCGTTATGCTACGAAATCCCCCGAAAATTCACCAAATGTTGCCATATTTTTATATGTTGATATATTGACGCGGTATCGATCTATTTTACTAACAAAATCTCACAAGAATTTGCAAAATATCACGAGAGTTTGTAACAGAACAATGAAATTTCACGAGAATGTGAAAGTAAAATAGAGCACTTATTTCAAGAAAAAAAGACTTATCAAGATTTTGATTTTTTGCAGTGCATGTACTAAAACACATAAAAAAAACATTAAAAACCATCCATTCATGTTGAAAAACGGAGTATGTGCCAAGCATTTTCCTGACAATGAACCCCAACGATCATAACATATTCTGAGCTCTACTCTTCTCATAATCCTGTAGCCATAATTTGCGGAACTTTTTCACACTTGATTTTCAATATTTCCTCTCCTTTCACATCTCTGCTGAAGGTTGCGTTGCTCTATTTCAGGTTTAACCAATTAAAAATCATCAGGGTCCGAATAAAGAAAATAATCAACCAGTAAAGGTCCGGAGACATTTTTAATTATAACGGTTACTTTAAACAGAATTTAACACTGAAATAAAATGAGTTTTTTATGCACCCATGTTACACATTGAATTTTTAAATGAAAAAATAGAAAACAAAAAATAAAAGATTTTTCCATTTTACATCTAAAGTGTTTTTTGAAGTAGAGAACAACAATCATTCAGTTTGGTTTATAGATAATTTCCTGATTCCCATATTTTCTCAAACCCCTGAACTGATGGTTTGTTATTTTCTTTCTTTTTTCTGTCTTAATGTTGGCAGTGGGCTTTAGGCTGCCCTGCGAGGCTTTAAACCTGGGTTTAACCGGAGACTAAGCCATTCTCAAGCACATATCAAGGTGCTCATTTTGAGCCTGGATCCAGATTTATTGTTGATTCTGTTCATGGTGGAGAATCCTGCTTCACAGCAGCAGGTTGAGCCAAACATCCTCTAAATGTGCAGGGTCATCTTTGAGCACGCCATTTCACTTTTCTTTCACCAGTTCACCGCAGTTCTTCCAGCAGTCCACACTTTCTCTGCTCTCCTTTTCTCATGGTCTTCTCCTTCTTTCCCATCGCCCGGCTTGCCACAGGTTTGCCTGCTGTGTCTGAAAGTAGCAGCAGCAGCAACAACCTAGACTGACAGCTCATTGGCTCATTTGGATCACGTGCAGCCTGGAGCCGGACGCTCCCCAGGGCTTTACCGTATTAACAGGAGAAGAGGCGCAAGTCATATTAGACACTGTCATTGGACAACATGCTGTAATTTATAAATGTTTTAAATCAGGTTGGGTCCAGATTAGCCAGCAGGTGGATCCACGCAACCTCGTCCACGCTCGTCATAATAATCCCAATACTGCTGGGAGTTAGGAAGGAGCTAGGACCAGGAAGCAGGAATGCCTCCTTGCACCAATCCATTAATCATAAGGACCTCCTGACGTTCCGAGCCACCCAGGAGGTATATGGTTACCCATAATCCTTTGCGTGACGTAGAGGAACAGCATCGTTATTCTACGAAATCCCCCCAAAATTCACGAAATTTTGCCATATTTTTATATGTTGATATATTGACGCGGTATCGATCTATTTTACTAACAAAATCTCACAAGAATTTGCAAAATATCACGAGAGTTTGTAACAGAAGGATGAAATTTCACGAGATTTTAAAAAGTAAAATAGATCGATACCGCGTTTTTAAAAATCTATTTGATATCAGCATATGAAAATATATTTGAGTATATTATTTTTCAAAGTGTCAGAAATGGATAACAAAACTGCTATTTTCAATGACTACTTATTTTTGTCCAGCTTTAACATCGGTATCGATATCGGTTATCGGCTACATGAGTTTTATCGGATATCGGCCAAAATCCCGATATCGTGCATCCCTAGTTCAAAGTCTCCTGGTGACGTACAGCTGAGTGTCGTCTGCATATTTATACTAACTGAAGCTTTTTTATGTTTTAAACTGAGTCATAGGGAGCAGGTAGATGCTGAATAAAAGGGGCCCTGAGATGGAGCCTTGGGGAACCCCACGGTTCTGTTGCTTAGCTCTCCGGTTATCCTGATGCCTCAGGATTTAAACATGCTGATTTTGTTTCTCTGGTGTCAGATCAGCGCACCGGAGGCGGCCTCTAAGGATCCAGCTTTGCCGCTCATCGACTCCCACGCTCAGAACCTCATCCAGAAACGGATCACGGTGGAGCGGCTCAGCAGCTGGTAGGTGTTCTTCTCATGGTCTGCTCTCTGTTCACCTGCAGTTTGTTAGATGGTTCTGTAGTTTAGATGAAAACCCAAAGCTTTGGTCCCTCAGATGTGTTCCTGTTTCTCAGCGTGTCGATGCTCTGGATGTTAATGTTAGGAAAGAAATAAAAAATAAAAAAATGAAACCGTAATTCCGATATTAGAGAAGAATACATTTCTCATACGTCTTGCTGTGTTCCTCAGCCTCAGAAACATCGTGGGTCCGGTGGGCCTCACCATGAGCGACGTCTCCACAGACCTGAACCACCTGGTCAGGACATTCAGGTCAGTTCAACACACACTCACACCATGAGAGAAACAACATCCCATATATATATATATATATATATATATATATATATATATATATCCCAACACACACTCCTGGGCGGAGTGTGTGTTGGGATTTTGTAAGGTATAAATGTACTGAGGTTTCCTCGGTCAGAGCTCCATCTTTCCGTCTGAGGACGTTAAATAAATTTGAACCTTTTTTCTTGCAAGAAATGCCTCAGCTTCCTAACTCCACACAGACCATGGATTACTTTGTAAAAACAGACAGAGGTTTGCATACTTGATGACATTTTCCCAGTTTAAAAGCTTGTGTTTTAGTAAAATGGTACAATGGTGGTATTTTATATTAATAATGTAGTTGCTAACGTCCAGCAGACCAATAGAAAAGCATCTCTGCTCCTCCCTCCAGAGGAAATCCCGCCCCCAGATGTGAAGATCATATGATCTGGAAAAGAATGGAATTTTGTATAAAACTCAATCTGAGAAAATAAATAATAGTAAAAAAGATGATAATCTGTAAAAACAAATCAGGAAAAATAACATTTAAAAAATATTAGATCATTTAGAAATTTCGAACAGAAAAATAAACCAGCAAAGTTTTTTTATTAAAATGTTTTTCTAAGTTTCATATCTCTACTACTTTTTTCTTTTCAAACTTCCATTTACAAAATCCTTTCTTTGCAACAATATTGGGACAACATTCACTCCATACAAACGCACTAAAATCAGTTAATTCTTGTATAAAACATTTATTTTTTTCAATGCATTGTTGTTAAGCATTCATGTCATCATTTAAGACATGTTCCTACATTATTTTACTAATTCATTAGACTTTGCTACCCTCTAGTGCTTAATATCGCACATTACAAGATTAAACAAAAATTTAATTGTTTTCAAACTTTAATACTTAAAGACCCAAACTTTGTTTTTTCAGAGAATAAAAGCATTCAGTAAAGAAGTTTAAAATTCTTTGCACTACTGCAGAGAACAAACCTGATGGCTGCAGAAACATGTTTGTCTCTTCGTTCAGATCAACAGGGGGAATTTATGGGTCTGTAACCAGATCTAAGTTTTAATCCGGATTAATCCATCTCCAGTTCCTGCTGTCGTGCTTCGGTCGCACCTCTGATTGGAACAAACCCCTGATTATTATTGGCCCCTTTAAAGACTCGGCAAACTGAATTTAAGGGAAAGCTGGAGCTTATTATGCGTTTATGTAAAGGTTTTCAGACCTTATGATCATTTGCTCCTAATGCCTCTTTAGCATCTCAGAGTTCAGATTAGGGCTGAACCAATCAGATTAACAGATTATTGAAAAAAACAACTAATTTAGTAATTGATTAATTGTCAACTGGAGTATACATTCTCTAAAACATGCCTTTAGCTGACAGAGTGACACATTTAGAGCAGGATTATACCAAAATTGTGTTTAAAAAAAAATAAAAAAGTAAACATTTAAATATTTAAAATAAAAAATCTTTTTCATCTGTCAATCTGCTCTATCCAGAACTCCTCAAATGGAAAAGTTTTAGTTTCACCTGGTTTTATGTATTAAAAAAAATCTTCTGCGATAAAACGTTTTATCATTGTCTCCCTTTTATCTCCTCTCTTTTTCATCTTTTCTCCTTTTTCCTGTTTTTCCTTTCCTGTTCTACATACATTGCAGTGTCCATATAATCTGTAATACTCCCTGCATGGATTATAATAAAGCTATTTATATGCATCAATCAAGCGGAACGAAAATGAAAAGAAAACAGGAGAGTGTTTTGGTTTTCCCCTTTTGGGACTCTTTTATTTTCAGTTATTCTGTTTTGTTGATCTTTGGTTAATTTTCCATTTCATGTTTAAGCAGTCTTTGGTTGCTCTCTGTTGCCCCCTTGTGCCTGTTTCCTTTCCCCCTAGCTCCCTTCTGGTCACACGGGGCCACTTTTAACAGAACCAGGCTCAGATAGACATAGAAAAAGAAGCATAGATACAAAAGGCAACTGTCAACCAGCTCCACAGGCGGCCCCGTCCAGGAAACACACAGCCAGGCAGACGAGCTCCGAGCCAGCTCCCATGTCAGAGGATGAAGAGAGCACATCCAGTTAGTCACAGTCAGAGAAACAGGACTACACTGGAAAACAGGCCAAGCTCCAACATCTAGAAACAAAGGTGTTGATGGCAGCAGCACAGCTGATCGCCGTTTCTCAATATGCGTTCTTGAGCGTTCTCGTGTGCTCGTGTACTCGTGATACGTCATCAGCCTCAGCCCGAGTACCTTTCCAATTCTCAAGAACGCCAGATCGAGAACGCATCAAATCCCCGGATGTTGTTCTGGCCCCGCCCTCTTTATCGAGCATGCATCAGAGCAGACTTCCCCAGAATGCCCCGCGGCCGCAGCTTGATTCCAGACAGCGCTCACAGTGTTAAGTTAAACATTCCCTTTTCTGCTGCTGTTGTTCTTCAAAAGTACGTTTTGAAATCGTTTGAGGCAATAAAATTATACATTGAAGCCTCCCTGTGTGGCCTGTTTACAGAGTTAGTGCGAAATTTTAAAAAAAAGTCCGACGTTGAGCGGACCAGAGTGACCAGCAGACCTCCGAGGGTAACCGCAGCCAGGGCTAATGTTACCCCGTCAGTAGTGCACTTTAGAGACTGACACGGGAGTGGATTTTCACTCCTGTCCCGTCCCACTCCCACAGAAAAAAATGGTGTCCCGTCCCGATCCCGGGCCAGAGTAGAAATCTAAATCCTGTCCCGTCCCACTCCTGGTGAAATTACTCCCACTCCCATCCCGCTCCCATTCAGAATGACTCCCGCTCCTGCTCCACTCCCGTTCTTGTTGTTTTTGAGCGCGGGTGAAAAACTCAGAGCGGAAGTTACTATTGGTTTGCTCCTGCTCCCGTCTGCTCCCGTTAATGTTTAATCCTGTACCGTCCCAATCCCGTGATCGTTACTAATACTGACTCCCATCCCACGGGAATCCCACGGGAATCCCGTGACCCGTGGGATTCCCGAAAAAATGTCAGTCTCTAGTGCACTTCTCTCGGTCTAGTTATGTGTGAACTACCGCTCGTTCTGATGGCGGTTTTTTGCGGTTCGGTAATTTTTTTAATGTTTTTTAAGCTTTAGAAATTAAAATATTGTTTTCAAAATGTTTTGTGTAGGGAATAAATAGTTTTGACTGTTAAAGAAATGCTAAAGAACGTTGCATGTGATGACGTCACGAGTACGCTTCTGTTCCAATACACATACGTGCTTGCGTGCTCGCGTTCTCGTCAAGTCCGATCTTCCTGCGTTCTCGCCAAGAACGGACTTGACGAGAACGCGAGTACGTACTCGCATTCTCGTGAATTGAGAAACACCCGATATTTCTCTCCAGGATGGAGTCACAGCCAAACAGGAACAGACCAGATGAAGCTACTATGAGAAAAAGCAGAGAGAGCATTTAGGACTTATTACTGTCCTAAAAGTTGTTCTTTTCTCTGTTAAGTTAATTTAATACAAAAAAAATCTTCATAATCAAAAAATATTTTTAGAGTAACTTTGCGGTTTTTTAAAATGTTGGTATCAAGTTTTCTTTCAAATTGTTTAAAAATGTGTATGTATGTATATATATATATATATATATATATATATATATATATATATATATATATATATATATATATATATATATATATATATATATATATATATATATATATATATATATATATATATATAAAAAAACTTTTTTTCTATTTTCCGTTTTCCCGATTGAATTTTATTAATGAGGTTATCTTCACTTCTGGTGGGATTTCCTCTGGACTGAAGAACAAAAAAAAATCATTTCTATTGCTCTGCTGGATGTTAGCAACATTGCAGTGACCAATAGCAAGCAGCTGGATCAGGCTGGAAGTGAAGATAATGCAGTTCATAAAACTCAACCCAAAATATAAAATCTGCATAAAAAGCTGTTCAAAAACCAAAGTTTGAAAAAAAAACATAAATAAATAAAATATGAGGAAAAAAGTTCTGAGAAAAGAGCCAAGTGTGTTTTTCAGATTGTTTTTTTTCTGCAGGTTTTCATTTACAAAACATATATTTTGGAACAAAATTGACTCCATTTCTGTTCCATAAAATAAAATATGCAGAAATGTTTCCCATTATAACATGACAGAATGCTGGCGTTAGTTTTTGGCGAGGAGCCGCCGATTTAAAGTAAACAAAGGAGAGTCCAACGTCCAGCAGGAAGTCCAGCAGCGTTTTTACAAAGTCTCACCGAGGCAGAGATCTACTAAATGTCTCAGACTGTCTTCCTGGTGTCTCTGCACTGAACTCATGGTGGCCTCTGCTTCCTTTCCCCTGCAGGTTCACCAACTCCAACATCATCCATAAAACCCCTGAGTGGACCCTCATAGCTGTGGTGCTTCTGCATCTGTAAGTTTCCTGCAGAGGAGGGGGGGGGGGGGTGCCTTCATGCTACCAGCTGGGGGATTGTTTCGGCAGCGCCATATGGTGTATATATACACGTGTGTTGCCGTTCATGGACAGTTCCGTGCTGCTCCCGCCTGAGTACACACAGCCTTATCTCGCGGCCTGATTGCCCCTCTCCAGGTCCGTCACACACACATTTAAACACAGCTTCCACTCCTCCGACTCGGCCTCTCTGGGAAAACCCTCACCTGATGCTTGTCCCATCCTGATTTATTGCTTCCAGCTCCGTTTGCTCACTTAGACCCAAAGTTCTCCTCAGGCCAACAGGTTTCTCTGCAGAGGAAAAAAAGAAATTACTGACTTTATTTTGGGGGAAACTGAAAATTCAAAAACCGAAAAACATTTGGACTCTGCGTCTGATGGGAGCGGAGGGGGTTTTTCTCCCATCAATCACAGCAGTTTCGGGTGAATTTCCCTGAAACGGGCTCCTCTGACCGGCTGAGGTGACGTTAAAGTCCTCTCTACCTGCCCCCTACCTCCATGATTTCATCGGTTCTCATTGAACTCGTGTCCTTCCATTCCTCCGTCATGAATAATTTGGAGCGCGGTCTTATCTGTCCGCTGCGCGGCAGCTGTGGAGCTCGTCTGGCCTCTATTGTTTGGCCCAGATGAATAATACATATCCGCCCCCCCACACCCCCTCGATAGCTGCAACACTAGACTCCGAGTTGAACCGGAGATTAAACGGCAGGATGGTAGACAGTAGGGAGGGACAGAAAGCAGCACGGAGGACATGAGTTTTATTTGAAGAGTGAGGATTTTCAAAGAGCCATGATTCACGTTTGGTCCCATTAAAACTTAAAAACTTCCACTGGACTAAATGTGCTGGACCTGCAGAGAACATCCAGCAGCCACTTTATTAGGTTCTGCTCTTTAAATGAGCTTCACTTGATTGGCTGGTTTGGATAATTGAGTGACGATCTGGAAATGAGATCTGATGATCTGCAAAAAACAGTCAATCAAACCAAGTCTTAGAATCTTTGAATTTTCCAAAAATAAATTATTTGGTCTTGATACAGTAGCAGCCATTTAAAAAGTTTCCCCACTTTCCTTGATGGGTCCTTGGCTGATCCTTTGCTGGCCCTCGGCTAGCCCTCGGCTGGCCCTTGGCTGGCCCTTGGCTGGCCCTCGGCTGGTCTTTGACAGACCCTCGGTTGGTCTTTGACTGGCCCTCGGTTGGTCTTTGACTGGCCCTCGGCTGGTCTTTGACTGGCCCTCGGCTGGTCTTTGGCTGGCCCTTGGCTGGCCCTTGACTGGCCCTCGGCTGCTCCTTGGCTGCTCCTTGGCTGCTCCTTGGCTGCTCCTTGGCTGGTCCTTGGCTGGCCCTTGGCTGGCCCTTGGCTAGCCCTTGGCTGGCCCTCGGCTGCTCCTTGGCTGCTCCTTGGCTGCTCCTTGGCTGCTCCTTGGCTGGTCCTTGGCTGCTCCTTGGCTGGCCCTTGGCTGGCCCTTGGCTGGCCCTTGGCTAGCCCTTGGCTGGCCCTCGGCTGCTCCTTGGCTGCTCCTTGGCTGCTCCTTGGCTGCTCCTTGACTGGCCCTCGGCTGCTCCTTGGCTGCTCCTTGGCTGCTCCTTGGCTGCTCCTTGGCTGGTCCTTGGCTGGCCCTTGGCTGGCCCTTGGCTAGCCCTTGGCTGGCCCTCGGCTGCTCCTTGGCTGCTCCTTGGCTGCTCCTTGGCTGCTCCTTGACTGGCCCTCGGCTGCTCCTTGGCTGCTCCTTGGCTGCTCCTTGGCTGCTCCTTGGCTGGTCCTTGGCTGGCCCTTGGCTAGCCCTTGGCTGGCCCTTGACTGGCCCTTGACTGGCCATTGGCTGGCCCTTGGCTGGTCCTTGACTGGCCTTTGGCTGCTCCTTGGCTGCTCCTTGGCTGGCCCTTGGCTGGCCCTCGGCTGGCCCTTGACTGGCCCTTGACTGGCCCTTGGCTGGCCCTTGGCTGGTCTTTGGCTGGTCCTTGACTGGCCTTTGGCTGCTCCTTGGCAGCACCTTGGCTGCTCCTTGGCTGGCCCTTGGCTAGCCCTCGGCTGGCCCTTGACTGGCCCTTGGCTGGCCCTTGACTGGCCTTTGGCAGTTCCTTGGCTGCTCCTTGGCTGCTCCTTGGCTGGCCCTTGGCTAGCCCTCGGCTGGCCCTTGACTGGCCCTTGGCTGGCCCTTGGCTGGTCCTTGGCTGGTCCTTGACTGGCCCTCGGCTGGCCCTCGGCTGGCCTTTGGCTGCTCCTTGGCTGGTCCTTGACTGGCCCTTGGCTGGTCCTTGGCTGGCCCTCGGCTGGTCTTTGACAGGCCCTCGGTTGGTCCTCGACTGGCCCTCGGCGTGTTTGTTTTTGCTGGTCCTTGGCTGGGCCTTGACTGGTCCTTGGCTGGCCTTTGGCTGGCCCTTGACTGGCCCTCGGCTGGTCTTTGGCTGGCCCTCGGCTGGCCCTCGGCTGGTCTTTGACAGAGCCTCGGTTGGTCTTTGACTGGCCCTCGGCTGGTCTTTGACAGACCCTCGGTTGGTCTTTGACTGGCCCTCGGCTGGTCTTTGACAGACCCTCGGTTGGTCTTTGACTGGCCCTCGGCTGGTCTTTGACAGACCCTCGGTTGGTCTTTGACTGGCCCTCGGCTGGTCTTTGGCTGGCCCTTGGCTGGCCCTCGGCTGGTCTTTGACAGACCCTCGGTTGGTCTTTGACTGGCCCTCGGTTGGTCTTTGACTGGCCCTCGGCTGGTCTTTGACTGGCCCTCGGCTGGTCTTTGGCTGGCCCTCGGCTGGTCTTTGACAGGCCCTCGGTTGGTCCTCGACTGGCCCTCGGCGTGGTTTTTTTTGCTGGTCCTTGGCTGGGCCTTGACTGGTCTTTGGCTGGCCCTCAGCTGGTCTTTGGCTGGCCCTCGGTTGGTCTTTGACTGGCCCTCGGCTGGTCTTTGGCTGGCCCTTGGTTGGCCCTCGGCTGGTCTTTGACTGGCCCTCGGCTGGTCTTTGGCTGGCCCTCGGCTGGTCTTTGACTGGCCCTCGGTTGGTCCTCGACTGGCCCTCGGTAGGGTTTTTTTTGCTGGTCCTTGGCTGGCCCTCGGCTGGTCTTTGACTGGCCCTCGGCTGGTCTTTGACTGGCCCTCGGCTGGTCTTTGACTGGCCCTCGGTTGGTCCTCGACTGGCCCTCGGTAGGGTTTTTTTTGCTGGTCCTCGGCTGGCCCTCGGTTAGTCTTTGACTGGCCCTCGGTTGGTCCTCGACTGGCCCTCGGTAGGGTTTTTTTTGCTGGTCCTTGGCTGGCCCTCGGCTGGTCTTTGACTGGCCCTCGGCTGGTCTTTGACTGGCCCTCGGCTGGTCTTTGACTGGCCCTCGGTTGGTCCTCGACTGGCCCTCGGTAGGGTTTTTTTTGCTGGTCCTCGGCTGGCCCTCGGCTGGTCTTTGGCTGGCCCTCGGCTGGTCTTTGGCTGGCCCTCTGCTGGTCCTCGGCTGGCCCTCGGCTGGTCCTCGCTTTGTCTTTGGCTGGTCTTTGGCTGGCCCTCGACTGGTCCTCGGCTGGTCTTTGGCTGGCCCTCGACTGGTCCTCGGCTGGTCTTTGGCTCGTCTGGTAGGGCTGGTGCCCTACAATACCTTTTCTGTCATGATTTGTGGACATTCTAAAGAGAAGCGCCATCTGCTGGTCAGACCCTGTAATTCAGTGAAAGGGTGGAGTCAGAGCAAAAAAATATGCAAGAGGGGGGTCAGTCAGTGGCAGGAAGTAGGCTGCCATTCGGGTGGCATTTGACTGGGAAGGGCCATTTTGAAAGGCTGCTACTTTAAACTAATTAAGGGGCACCTTCTGTTCTATATGATATAATTGACAGACTGAATAATCCAAAATATAACTGAATATTTCACAAATGGCACCCCATAGGGGTTATTTTGTTAAACACATCTGGATCACAGTGGGAGCCAAAAAGGCGACTTTTTTTAATTTTTTTTGATTGGTGCGTTTATTGATCTGTAAAAATTAGGCGGCAATCACTGACTCATTTGGTGAGTTTAAATCAGCTCCTATTATAATGTATCAGTGGAAATAATATAATTGTTTTTCATCTATTTGGTTTAATTAACTCGTATTCAGACTAAGAGTTTTTGTGCCTCATAGCAGAAGTTGCCATCTTGACCCCAGTCCTTTAACTCCTGCTTCATATCAGGATTTATTTTCCTTTGATTCATTAAAGTGAAGCTGGAAAATGTCTCTAATGGTTCCAGTGGTTTTTCTTTCTTTTTATTGTATTTTCTTTTCTTTTAGGTTATCAGACGTGTCTCCTGTGGTGCAGGAGGCCCTGAAGATGTCGGCCTCAGTCCAATATTTAAACACTCTGATGGAGGAGCTGGGCCTACGGGAGCAGGACCTTCTGAGTCTAGTTCAGCTCTTTAAACCCACTACAAACTGACTCAAAGTGAACATAAACAGATGTAGGATATATATTTTCAATCTTATAAAAGATGTTGAGAATGAAACAAAATGAGCTTGTGTTTTGTGTAAAATCATCAACCTGTGAAGAGGAATAAATTAAGCTATTGCCATCTGCAGCACTGCTCAGCGACACAGAGGAGAGAGAAAATGCAACAGATTCTTTAAAATTTATAACTGCACTATCTGATAATGATCTGCTAAAGTGAAGCCTCCTTTTGGAGGATTAGAACTCTGTTAAAGAAATCCTGAATATTATTAAAAAGTGGTCAGAGGACAGGTTGTCCATCAAATGCACAGGAAGCACCACCCCTGTCTGCCAATCCAGTGGCTCTGACCCTGACCTCCATGCAACGTTGAACCACGACAGTCCGACAACATCCAGAGCTCTAAGGTACTCCAGTACTTAGCTTCGACCCCTTTGATGTTATTCTTGTAAACCATTCTGTTAATGCTGCAGCTTTATCTTCATTGCGATTTTATTCTCAAAATTTTAAGACTTTATTCTGGTTAAGTGACATAATGGCCCCATTTCCACTACCCTTTAGGAACCTTGCTGAGATCGGGCCAAGCACGGTAACCAAGGTAACCGTCAGAGATGGGAAGTAACGAAGTACAAATACTTCGTTACTGTACTCAAGTAGATTTTGCTGATATTTTTACTTTACTTTACTACTTATTTTTATGGCGACTTTTTACTTCTACTCCTTACATTTTTACACAAATATCTGTACTTTCTACTACTTACATTTTAAAAAATTGGCTCGTTACTTTAGTTTTGAATCATTTCAATGGAGTTACCGTTATTATTTTTCACGTCATCAATACCAAATTCAATCTAACTGGATGGGAATCTACGTTGCATTTGACGCACCACTACAAGATGAATCGACAGATTCGGCGGTATTCATTCGTGGCAAATCATTGCAGCTTGGTGGCGGTGGCGTTAGCATAGTAGCATGGACGACGAGATGATTGAAAATGAACACAACGGAGATCTAGTCCTATTGGCAGACATCCATTTAAAATGTAGGCAACGCCATGAAAAAAGTGGTTTCTACTTTTACTTTTATACTTTAAGTACTTTGTTACTTTTACTTAAGTAAAGAAGTTTAATCAGTACTTCCACTTTTACCAGAGTATTTTTTAACACAAGTATCTGTACTTTTACTCAAGTATGGAAAGTGAGTACTTTTGCCATCTCTGGTAACCGTTGAGTGTAAATTGCAGAACTGAACTGAACCGCGGCAGACACAACCCAACCTCGCTAACATGGTGCTAGCTCATCAGTAGGGCTCGGCGCGGTTCAGTTCTGGCTCGGTTCTCAGATATCAAAGAGCGCAATGAGCAGACCTCGTTATCTCCTTACAGTCAGCCTCCGTAATCATGAAACTTCAGACATTCATGAAAATCCTATCATCCCTACCGCGCCACACGATTTCCAGTGATGATTCTGCTTACCAGTGTGATGAACCTCAACGTCTGTCGTTGTTTCCTGCGTCTGGAACCCTGATTAGACTATCGTTTGGCGGATCCACTTCCCTAAAGCCGACTTTGTCAGTTAAATTCACCAAAGGCTGCCTTCTTTGCCAGAATCTCAGCAAACTTCCTGAATGTTACGGGCGCCGCCATGTTGGTTTGCTTGCCACTAGGAGGCGAGGAACCATACTAGCGTGGTGTCTAAATGGTCGTATGGACCCGAGCTCGGCACGGTTAACTGATCCGAGCTCAGCACGGATTGGTTTTGAGAGGGTAGCGTAAATGGGGCGATATTCACAATTTTAATCTTGTTGACCTAATGACTGATTTCCGTCATAAAAAACTAGAAAATCACTATTGTAATTAGTGTTGCACCGATACCAGTATCGGACAGGGCCGGTTTGAAACTAACAGTATTAGCCAATCGGAAGAAGAAGGGGGCGGGTCTTAGGGAAACATGTACCTACTCCTCTCGTTTCTCGCTCAAGACGCCAGATAGATTGTTGTGCAGTTCTGAAGTTTTACACGGAAAGTCACCTTATGCTGTTTACAGCTCCATTCTACAGAGAGACTTGTTAAAAGTGAAAAAAATAAATAAATGAAACCTTGTGTTTGGAGAGAAGGACGATAGAGAGAACGGAATAGCATGGAGGGGGAACCATGCAGTTCATGAACTCCGTGGAAGATGTCACGATCATAAATAAAGGTTGAAAAATAAATGGCGCCGTGCATGGCTGGAGGAGACGGGACGAGATGGCTAGCCATTTAGCAGCTGGAGCAGGAAGTTAGGTCAACCAGACGCTTGCTTCTGCATGCTGTGCTCCAGGAACAGTTAATTACACATCCAGAGGAAAAAACATGAGTTAGACCCTGGTCATCAAACTGCTGTTCGTGCGGTCGCGCACGCTACACGTTAGCCGGGAGCTACGGCGACAGCTGATGTACCAGCATCAATAACTGATCGTGTATGAGAGTTAAATATAAGGATGTGTGCTTTCATTGCTGAACATGACGCTTAGCAGCAAAACTAGATATCAAAACAAATGTGGTTCATGCAAGTGGTAGATATAGATGCCATCTACTGGCCGTTTTTTCAAAGTCAAATTTAGTCTTCAAACATTCATGCAATCTCTGATCTCTTCAATCCCTGACGGAGTTTGCATCTTCTCCCTGTGCATTCGTGGGTTCTCTCCGGGTACTCCAGCTTCCTCCCACCGTCCAAAAACATGACTGTTAGGTTAATTAGCTTCTCTAAATTCTCCTTAGGCGTGAGTGTGTGTGTGAATGGTTGTCCTGTTTGTCTCTGTGTTGCCCTGTGATGGACTGGAGACTTGTCCAGGGTGGACCCCGCCTCTCACACTGAAAAAAATCCAAATCTAGATAAGTCATTACTTCTTAAAATAAGTGCATTTGTTCTTGAATTGAGGAGATAAAAGATACATTTTGCCAATGGAACGAGACAGTTTAGATGTAAAATAAGAACACACAAATGCATTGTCTTATTTGAAGTGCATATTATCTAATTATCTTATTTCAAGAGTAAAAAAACTCATTCCATTGGCAAATTATCTCATTTACCTACTCAAATCAAAGGTAAATACATTTAATTTAAGAAATGTTTTCTTATTTCTAGATCATTTTTCCAGTGCACCCGTAGACAGCTGGAGATAGAAACCAGCACCCTTCGCCACCCCAGCTGGGATTAAGCGTGACACAAAAATGGATGGAAATGGATACAGCTATGTAGAAAAGCACCTTCATCCCTACTGTTAAACAAGATCTAGGACCTGTGATGCTGTGGGCCAAACATATTTTGCTATTAGCAGAGGGGTCATAAAGGCTATCATGACTGCAGGGTAACAGGATACTGTCAAAATTAAATCTGAACATTTTTATTTGCTCATTTCCAGTGAGAGATTTTGTTCTGACAATGTAAGATTTATTTATTTGTATTTGCTTTTTATCAATGAATGCTTCTCCCTGTACTTGCAGAGCCGGATTACAGAGACAATCCGTGGCCAGTTATGTGCAAATCACATCCTTGAGGTTTCAATATTTAACCAAGGTAGAGGCAACGCAAAGCAAAAAGAAAATCACACCCAGCTTTTTGCCCGCTGTGAAAACACCATGTGGATATGGCCGCTTATTGCTGCAGTTAGAGGCGCTTCCACTGTAATAAAAGCTGCTCAAATCCTGCAGACTTCCTTTACGTTGCCTTTTATGGGCCCCCACTAATGTCATTTGTTATATGGGTATGTGAATGATTGCTTTGCCTGAGAATATTTGTTTTTTGCCAGATGGCGCATGCTGTGAAACGTTCCTGTGCTCAGATATGAGAGGTATCAGCTCTGACCTGTCACTGCAGATTGGGGGATGTGATTGATGGTCTGCATGACTTCACGTAGAGCTTCTTGTTTTTTGTTTTTGTTTTCTTGTATAGAAATCAGTGGAGCGAACAAAGAAAACCACAGCAGTGCTTTTTTTAGGTGGTTCTAGCATTAATTTGAGCAGAGGGATCCCAAAACATAAGCTCACTGAATACACAGTACTGTAAAAAGAAAAGGTAAAAAACCCTTAAATCAAATCTTTCATATTTTAGAACTGTAAGCCGGCTACACAGCATTTAGATTTCAATTATATTTTTTTTTACGTGGAATAAAAAGCTATCTAAGCCCTCTTGGAAGTTTTTCAAGCATTTTTGAAAAACCTCAATTTTCTGACATGGGAGCTGGCTCGGAGCTCGTCTGCCTGGCTGTGTGTTTCCTGGACGGGGCCGCCTGTGGAGCTGGTTGCCTTTTGTATCTACAGGTGCTGGTCATAAAATTAGAATATCATGAAAAAGTAGATTGATTTCAGTAATTCCATTTAAAAAGTGAAACTTGTATATTATATTCATACATTACATACAAACTCATATATTTCAGATGTTTATTTTGTTTAATTTTGATGATTACAAATGACAACAAATGAAAATCTCAAATTCATCATATCAGAAAATTAGAATATTACTGAAGACCAATAAAAACAAAGGATTTATAGAAATGTTGGCCAACTGAAAAGTATGAACATGAAAAGTATGAGCATGTACAGCACTCAGTATTTAGTTGGGCCTCCTTTGGCCTGTATTACTGCAGCAATGCGGCGTGGCATGGAGTCGATCAGTCTGTGGCACTGCTCAGGTGTTATGATAGCCCAGGTTGCTCTAATAGTGGCTTTTAGCTCTTCTGAATTGTTGGGTCTGGTGTATTGCATCTTCTTCTTCACAATACCCCATAGATTTTCTATGGGGTTAAGGTCAGGAGAGTTTGCTGGCCAATTAAGAACAGGGATACCATGGTCCTTCAACCAGGTACTGGTAGCTTTGGCACTGTGTGCAGGTGCCAAGTCCTGTTGGAAAATGAAATCTGCATCTCCAAAAAGTTGGTCAGCTGCAGGAAGCATGAAGTGCTCTAAAACTTCCTGGTATGTGGCTGCGTTGACCCTGGACCTCAGAAAACACAATGGACCAACACCAGCAGATGACATGGCACCCCAAACCATCACTGACTGTGGAAACTTTACACTGGACTTCAAGCAACGTGGATGAAGTGCCTCTCTTCTTTTCCTCCAGACTCTGGGACCTTGATTTCCAAAGGAAATGCAAAATTTACTTTCATCAGAGAACATGACTTTGGACCACTCACCAGCAGTCCAGTCCTGTTTCTCTTTAGCCCAGGCAAGACGCTTCTGACGCTGTCTGTGGTTCAAGAGTGGCTTGACACAAGGAATGCGACAGCAGAAACCCATGTCTTTCATACGTCTGTGTGTGGTGGTTCTTGAAGCACTCACTCCAGCTGCAGTCCACTCTTTGTGAATCTCCCCCACATTTTTGAAGGGGTTTTGTTTCACAATCCTCTCCAGGGTGCGGTTATCTCTCTTGCTTGTACACTTTTTTCGACCACATCTTTTCCTTCCCTTCGCCTCTCTATTAATGTGCTTGGACACTGAGCTCTGTGAACAGCCAGCCTGTTTAGCGATGACCTTTTGTGTCTTGCCCTCCTTGTGCAAGGTGTCGATGGTCGTCTTTTGGACAACTGTCAAGTCAGCAGTCTTCCCCATGATTGTGTAGCCTATAGAACTAGACTGAAAGACCATTTAAAGGCTTTTGCAGGTGGTTTGAGTTAATTAGCTGATTAGAGTGTGGCACCAGGGGCCATCAATTTTGAACCTTTTCACAATATTCTAATTTTCTGATATGATGAATTTGAGATTTTCATTTGTTGTCATTTGTAATCATCAAAATTAAACAAAATAAACATCTGAAATATATGAGTTTGTATGTAATGTATGAATATAATATACAAGTTTCACTTTTTAAATGGAATTACTGAAATCAATCTACTTTTTCATGATATTCTAATTTTATGACCAGCACCTGTATGCTTCTTTTTCTATGTCTGCTTCTGTCTCCTTGAACCCCAGTGGGCCTCAGCAGATGGCCGCTCACACTGAGCCTGGTTCTGCTGGAGGTTTCTTCCTGTTCAAAGGGGGTTTTTCCTCTCCACTGTTGCTACAAGCATGCTTAGTGTGAGGGATTGCTGAAGAGTCAATGAGTCGATGCAATCAGCTGGTTTTCCTTAGAGAGAAAACTTTGAATCAATCTGACTGGATGATCTGGTGAACTGGAAAGTGACCTGAGGTGACATGATGTGAATTGGAGCTTTAGAAATAAACTGTATTGAATTGAATTAACCCTGAAATGCCAAATGTATCGTATTTGATACATACGGTTTCTGAAATGTTTTGCGTCTGACACCTTTTGCATAATTTAATGGTAAAAACTTTGCTCAAAATCCTATTGTACACAATCAGATATACCTGATAACAGCCAGTAGAAGACGACACAAAAAATAATCTTGACTTATCGCATAGTAATAAAATATTAATATCAAAAATGTATTTCTGTTTTTTCTTTTTACATATTTTGTTAAAAGGGCAAATAAGGACTTGAAACCAAAAAAAAAGTAATTTTCTGTTTTGTTTTATTCTTGGATCGGGCTTTAAAGGGTTAAGAGACTGAAAAAAGACGATAAATGAACCATGGCAGACTGCTAATGTTGCTAATGCTACATCCATAAGAACACACAAATACGCTACTGATATTATCGTGCACAGCCTAGCAAATAAAAAGTGGGTATAAAACAGGTCAGAATGAGCTCCAATTCATTATTTTGTCTCCTAAAACTGATTGAACAAGAATTTAAAGAGAAATTTAAAAGGTTTGTATCAGTAAAATACCGGTTTATGACTCCTTTACACAAAGGCAAATTCAGGTGGTGTTTTTTAAAAGTTTTTGGCCTACTTCATGGTGTCAAATGGGTTCTGTTTAAGTGATTTCTAAACTATAGCTCAGGTAGTAATCGAACCTGTGAACTAACGTTTATCATAATGAGATCAATCTGACTCTGGATGTTTTGTGAAAAATCTGAAGCCTGCGTTTGCTTCTGTTTCCCGCTTTAAATGTAGTGAAACACACCTGATAGAAAAAGAAGAAACATTTGTGAACAGGACAAAATTTTTCTAAGTTACGGCACCCTGGAGAGGGAGAGAATAAAAAAATCAGATCTTTAAATTAATATTTAATCCATGTTTGTATAACAAATAACAGGAAATTCATACAGCTGATACAAATATTCAATCTTGGAAATTTATCATTCAAGTTCCTCATTATAAAGTAAAAACCAATGATAAATAGTTAAATAGTGAGGAAAAAAAAACAGCAGATCAATGCAGAGAACAAAAAGACTGGCCCATGTTTAGAGAAAGGGCTTGATTCAACCAGATCTGCTTATTTGAGTCCGTGCTGCGTCTCCTTGTGCCGCCTCAGGTCCACCTTCCTTTGGAAGCCTTTCCCGCACAGGTCGCAGCCGAACGGCTTGAAGCCCGTGTGCTTCCGGCTGTGAGTGATCAGGTTGGAGCTCTGACTGAACGCCTTCCCACACACCTGACACTTGTGCGGCTTCTCCCCTGCAGCAGCAACAAATGGTTAAAATAATCAGTCGTGTTGGGAGAAGGAAGCCAAGCAGAAGGCGCACCTCCCCTCACCTGTGTGGATGAAGGTGTGTTTTTTCATGTCGGACTTCTGGTGGAACCTCTTCCCGCAGTATTGGCAGGGATAGGGTCGCGTGTCCGAGTGGATGAGCAGGTGTGTGGAGAGCGTGGAGGAACGCTTGAAGCTCTTCCCGCAGATTTTGCAGCTAAAGCTCCTTTCCTGTTCAAGAAATCACGCAAAGAGAAATAAGATTTATTATGGGTTCATCTATGCAGTAATCCCATTTAGAAAGTCAAACCAATATATTTATATTTTTACGTGTTTACCTTTTATGTTTATTTCTGTTATTTTGTCATTTATATGGTTTACAGCAGAGCCAAAAAGGTTTTTAATCCAGAGGTCGGATGTCATGGTGCATAAGGTTGTAGCTAAAGAAAAATGGCTGCTCACAGAGAGGAACTTCCAATCATATTAATGTAAAGTTGGGTGGAAGGAAAACCTTTGGTAGAAGACTGGAGATGGAGTAGAAACTTCAGGAACCGCTAAGCTGGACACCTCCAGGGTTTATGGGCTACAACTGATGGATTAGGGATGTTCTGAGTCACTTCTGGACAAGAGACACCATCTGAAATATTCCTCCTAAACTGAGGAGAAATAGGACTGGAGTTTTGATCAGCGGTCCTCTGACTAGTTTAATCTAAGTCCCAGATCACTGAGGAAGAAAGAAAAAAAAAAAGAAAAGCTGCTAATGGTCCAGAGTAAAGTTTCCAGTCCTCCATGTTTCATAAAGTTCACAGTCATCCCAGCAATCTAACATGAAACTTTACATGTTGCCTTTCCCTCGTCTGAGAAGCTTTATGCAGATGCAGACTTTACTCTGCAGGACTTAGAGAAGTCCGCTCATATTCAGAATTCAAACTCCTGAAAGTACTTTAAATATGAAATTATTACACACTGTTAAGCAGAAATGGCAAAAGTACTCACTTTCCGTACTTGAGTAAAAGTACAGATACTTGTGTTAAAAAATACTCTGGTAAAAGTGGAAGTACTGATTAAACTTCTTTACTCAAGTAAAAGTAACAAAGTACAGGCTTGTAAATTTACTTAAAGTCTAAAAGTAAAAGTAGAAACCACTTTTTACATGCCGTTGCCTACATTTTAAATGGATGTCTGCCAATAGGACTAGATCTCCGTTGTGTTCATTTTCAATCATCTCGTCGTCCATGCTACTATGCTAACGCCACCGCCACCAAGCTGCAATGATTTGCCGCCAATGAATACCGCCGAATCTGTCGATTCATCTTGTAGTGGTGCGTCAAATGCAACGTAGATTCCCATCCAATTAGATTGAATTTGGTATTGATGACGTGAAAAATAATAATGGTAACTCCATTGAAATGATTCAAAACTAAAGTAATGAGCCAATTTTTTAAAATGTAAGGAGTAGAAAGTACAGATATTTGTGTAAAAATGTGAGGAGTAGAAGTAAAAAGTCGCCATAAAAATAAGCAGTATAGTAAAAATATCAGAAAAATCTACTTGAGTACAGTAACGAAGTATTTGTACTTCGTTACTTCCCATCTCTGCTGTTAAGTAACGTTCATCTGAATGTGCTTTACTGGAGGCATCCATGTTTGTCAAAGAACACTACTGCCACCTACTGGTTAGTGACATTGTCACGGTGCGGTATCGGCTGTTGATCAAGTCCCAGTGCTGTATCTGGTGTTTGTCACAACGCGCTATTATCCAAGTCATCTTGAAAACATTCTTCTTCCAAATGTTGGCTACATATTACGGGTTTTTTCTCTGGCCAGAAGTTCGATGGCAAATCCTCCCTCTTCAAGTTGGCGATCCAACGACCAACTCCTCGTTTTTTTTTTCACTTTTACCCGATGTATTCCAACATCTAACTGCCATGCACATGGGGGCTTTGTCAGTTTAACTATCCTGGTGAACGTATTACTTTTAGTTATAAATAATGACTAGTGTTGCACCGATACCAGTATCGGGCCCCGATCCAGCACTAAAATGGTGGTATCTGTATCGGAGAGTACCAACTAGAGACTGACATGGGAGTGGATTTTCACTCCTGTCCCGTCCCACTCCCACAGAAAAAAATGGTGTCCCGTCCCGATCCCAGGCCAGAGTAGAAATCTAAATCCTGTCCCGTCCCACTCCTGGTGAAATTACTCCCACTCCCGCACCACTACCATTCGAGTCGAGTTCGCCACTAACTGTTGGTCCCTCCATTGTTGTTTAGAGCGGAAGCACTGTTGGTTTTTGGGTCGTGTAGTTTTTTTGACTCGCATAATAGTGTAGGCTTCAAGGAAAAAAACTACAAAATGGCGGCGCCAGTACTGGATTTTTTTTCTTCCTATTTTATTTTATTTTTTGGCATCGATACTAGTTTTTTTTTTTGTTACTATTGGTTTGCTCCCGCTCCCGTCTGCTCCCGTTAATGTTTAATCCTGTACCGTCCCAATCACGTGATCGTTACTAATACTGACGGGAATCCCACGGGAATCCCGTGACCTGTGGGATTCCCGAAAAAATGTCAGTCTCTAGAACCAACCAATAGGGCACCGGTACCATTTTGAGCCAAAAGTTTCTTTAACTATTGTCACCCATTCCAGGTAGGCAATAAAAAGTTCTACTGGTTTCACTTTGTTTTAGTCTTTTTCCTGCTTCACAAAGGAAGGCAGCAGCTTGACATGAAGCCATGATGGTGATTATTTTACATCCAATGTAGTCTGCAGTTCTTCATATATAAACACATCAATTTCAAACAGATGAGGCACAGCCAGGTATCGGGTATCGGGGCCAAAAAATGGCATCAGCGCACAACTAATAATGACCCATTGATTATTCCTCGCTGACCGGACCTCTCCTTTAATAACCATGCTGCTAATATCGCTAATAGCAGCAAACAGCTCCATCTTTAATCCAACAACACCGACAAGAGGGAAATGTGAAAAGGGAGGAAATGATGCTAATAAGCAGAAGGCAGTTATTGAAGCTGCCGCGGGTGCGTGCTGAAAGCCGCAGCAGAACCAGAGGCGGGTCTCCTGCCAAGGATCAAGTTTGACATATGCGCTCCATGTTCAGTAGCCTAGACGGTCAAAGTTATCAGCAGATCCACTTTTCTTATCTTTGGTTATTCAAAGCCACAAACTTTTAGCCACTAGGGGCACTAGAGCTGTGGTTTTGCATCCACAAAGCAACAGGAAACACTGCGCTATTACATATAACAGAATATTACAGGCCAAGACTAAAGTGGTAATGCTATGAAACTAAAGTTGTAATATTATGAGAATAAACTATAATATTAACGTCGAAATGAGACAAATCATTCTAATAAAATAAAATTGTTGACAGGGTGATCAACCATCATCAGCCTGAGCATATTGCCTTTTTCTAAGAGGTTAGATCACAGTAGGCTACTTTTTTAATTTTTTAATATGGCATTGATCGCATTACATAACATCTTTATTCTTGTAATTTATGACTAAACTCTCAATAAAAGTTTATTTTAGTAAATACACTTTATTCTGGTTGGATTACAGCTTTAATCTTGTGATATTGAGACTTTTCCAAATGAAAGGGAAAGTCCGGGTTATATTCAGAATTAAAATTTCTTTAAATATAAAATTATTCCATCCTGTTCAATAAATGATCAGTGTTTTTAATTCAGAATAATTTTCATCTAAATGTGATTTACTGGAGGCATCCATGTTTTGAATTTATTCTCTGAATCTTACAACTCTAAAATCATCTCGTTACAATTTTAATCTCGTAATATGAATTTGATCTCATTACATAACATCTTTATTCTTGTCGTTTTATGACTATAAACTCAGGATATTACGCTTTAATCTGGTTGGATTACAGCTTTAATCTCATAATGTTACAAATATTCTCTTAATCTTAAAAAAAATTAAATTGTTAATGTTACAACTTCAATATTTTACTTTAATCTCTAAATATAAAAATTTTAATCTTGTAAAATTACAACTTTAGTCTTGTAATGTTCCGACTTTATTCGTGTTATATTATGACTAATCTTGTAGTTTTATGACCTAATCTCGTAAAGTTTCAACTTTTTTCTTGTAATGTTGCAGCTTTATTCTAGAAATTTTACGATTTTTAATCTCGTAACGTTGCAAATTTAATCTCGAAATCTTACTCCCTTATTCAGGTTATGCTGTGATTAATGTCGTAATGTTATGACTGTACTCTATGTTATAACTAATCTTGTAATGTTAAGATTTTAAATCTCTTAATGCTATGAATTAAAATAGCAATATTAAACTATCTTTTAATGTTATGGCTTCATTCTCGTATAGCTAGGATTTTATATATGATTTTAGATGATCTTAGTATGTCCCTAATGCCCTGCCGTAGTCACTAAATGAACCCTTTTTAAATAGCGTGTTGGAATCTGATAGCAGATCACTATGAAGCAGCAGATTGAGACTTCATGGGATTCCTGATAAATTCACGGCCACTTTTACCCCTAGATTAAATGAACCACTTTGGATGTTATTATCCCAATAAATGGCTGTTATTAGTGGTTATTAGTCCCGTAGAATGGCTTCAGATTGTTCTTCCTACTAGTAGCCTCATTCAACATATTCTCATTATCGGTTCGTATGAAACGTACGAAAAGTTATGCACAGTATTTCGTACGTTTTTGACGTTTTTCCTCAAAAAAACAGATCAGTGCGCAGGCAGACAGACAAAAAAAGCAGATCCGCGGACGGACGTAAAACTGGGAAAAACTGTGCAATAATTACTTCTTCATGTCTCTAACTACGTCTCTTGCTGTTTTGTGTCTTAGGGTTAGGGTCAGTTGTATGTTAAATTGTATGTTATTGAATGGTGCGTAAGATGCGCATGCGCAAGGATATCTTGTCTCGAGGCAAGACGTAAAAATACGGCGAAAAAAACGTCCAAAACGTACGAAATTACGGTGCATAACTTTTCGTACGATTTCATACGAACTCATAATGAGAATACACTGCCTCATTAGGTTATCACCGAATGAATCCTAATCCTGACCCTAAACTCATTTCTTTTTTACCCACAGAATTAATTAATGTATTTATGTGTAATCTCAATATAATTTTAATAGTTCCTCATCCATTATAAAAAAGATAAAAAGTTGATCAGCATGTCACTCATTGCGAACAACCCCTCCCAAATAAAATATCATGTCCTGTCAGCTGTTTTTAAACGCCACATTAAATCCATATGACTGAAACATGTCACTGGAACTAAAGCTTTAAAACGCAGTTTTTTTTAAAGAAGGTAGGCTGTAAATAAAGTAGATAAAATGTATAAAGTAGGTAAATAGAAAGTGAAACATAAGATTTTAGATGTGGCTAAAGCGGCTATTATCAAACATATTATCAGCTATAAGCCTCCTTGAACCCCAGTGGGCCTCAGCAGATGGCCGCTCACACTGAGCCTGGTTCTGCTGGAGGTTTCTTCCTGTTCAAAGGGAGTTTTTCCTCTCCACTGTCGCTACAAGCATGCTTAGTGTGAGGGATTGCTGAAGAGTCAATTAGTCGATGCAATCAGCTGGTTTTCCTTAGATAGAAAACTTTGAATCAATCTGACTGGATGATCTGGTGAACTGGAAAGTGACCTGAGATGACATGATGTGAATTGGAGCTATAGAAATAGACTGAATAGAATTTGAATTGAAGAAACTTACTAGAAGGTAGAGGAGGCGCAGTCTGAGGCCATTCTATGGGACTGATAACCGCTAATAATGTTCATCTAATGGTTGATCACATCCGAAATGAAACGGGTGGATTAGATTAGATTCAACTTTATTGTCATTACACAGGTGCAGGTAAGAGGCAACGAAATGCAGTTTAGGTCTAACCAGAAATGCAATAGCAGCAAGTGCAGGATATAATATATTATTATAAAACAAATAAAGAAAACTAAAACGTGGACAGAGGCTTTTCAGATTAAAGTTCAGTGAAGGTAATTGTAAATAACAGTTAAAGTACGGTATTGCAAATGTATATGTAAACAATAGGTACTGTAAATAAACAGTCGGCAGTGCAAATTGATATTTCAGTCAAGGTAAGTAGTGCAAGATGCATTTAAACAGTTGTTACTATAGTAACAGTCAGCAAGGCAATGTAATCAATGTATGAGCGCAGTGTGATCAGTGAGGATTAGAGTTCAATAAAGAGACACCTCTGGCGGGAAAACTGTTCTTTAGGATTAAATTTTACATCAGAGAAACATAAAATATATCTGATCAGGGAAGGATGCGATTTATTTTCTGCATTGATATGAGTTAAAGTGCTGAATATTGACTCGAAAGACCATTAAAAAAATCCCAAATGAAAGGAAAAGTCGCTCATATTCAGAATTCAAACTTCTGAAAGTTCTTTAAATCTGAAATGATTCCATCCTGTTCAATAAATGATCAGTGTTTTTAATTCAGAGTAATTTTCATGTGAATGTGCTTTACTGGAGGCATCCATGTTTGTCAAAGAACACTACTGCCACCTACTGGTTAGTGACGTCACGGTGCGGTATCGGCTGTTGATCAAGTCCCAGTGCTGTATCTGGTGTTTGTCACAACGCGCTATTATCCAAGTCATCTTGAAAACATTCTTCTTCCAAATGTTGGCTACATATTACGGGTTTTTTCTCTGGCCAGAAGTTCGATGGCAAATCCTCCCTCTTCAAGTTGGCGATCCAACGACCAACCCGTCTGTGGAGGATCAGGAATCAGAAAGGTGGAATAACTCTTTTTTTTTCACTTTTACCCGATGTATTCCAGCATCCAGCTGCCATGCACGTGGGCATTGTCAGTTTCACTGTAGCTCTGGTGAATTTCAATGGTGAAGTCCTCTGGAAATCTTCAATAATTGTTGTTGATTGCAGATGTGTCTAGTAGTTCCCATTGATTTAGCTTGGAAAGCGGGGAGAATGGCGCTAGGCTTACCGCACCGTGACGTCACTGCTGGAAGATGGATTAATTGTTTTACTGATTAACGGTAATTCTCCCGATTGGTGCACAACTTTACATGAGTGAATAAAATTAATGTGATTGGTTGATTATCAGAAGGGCTGGGTTGTTGTGGCGGAAGGTTTGCAAGCAAATTTGATTGTGGCCGGTTTGTCGGAAGCATCTTGCTAACCAGTTAGCAACTTAGTGCTAGCAGGTTCCCAATGGGAAATTCCATTGGGACCAAGTAGCACTAAATTGGTGACTTAGAAACGACGCTGTCAAGGAACGCTATGGACAGAGGAAACATGCAAGAGGAGGAGAGTTTAGTGTCGGAGGTCGTGGATGAGTCTCCTCCATCATCCATTTTTTATTTAGAGGAGGAAAGCGGGGACGAAGATGTTGTGGAAGAGGACGCCAGGGCGGCAGAAGCTTGGTTTGGTGTAGAAGGCTTCCAGCCATACATGTTTGAGCCCTCGCCTCGCAACGCTGCCAGTTCTGTTAGCTCTACGCCTGCCGAAGACACAGACGTCCATCCCCGTGAACACTGGGACGCAACTCAATGGGAAAGGAAAGGATTCTGATTTCAACCGTTGCGTATATTAGCTGCGACATATGAATCAAGATGCTATGACCGAAAACATGTGATTGACAGATGACCGCTGATATATGATTGGCCGAATTTAGGTGTTCAGGCTGACGTAGAACTAACTGGCCTGCAGAAGATAACGGGAAAAAACACAGATTTTAAGACAGGATTTTATTATTTTTTTTATATAAATTTTCTAAATTTTAGGACAATATGGTCCTATAAAGAGTAAATTTATATACATGTTTAAGCCAGAATGATTTGACAATGACTTTATATCACTGTGAACATATTTATTTTGGGTATAAATAATGATCATTGTGTATTTCTTGCTGATCCAACCCTTTTATTAAACTAATAGCCTAATTGGATCAAAAGTTGCAAACTTATGTTTTATTGTTTATATTATTCTAATTGAACCATTTTAATTGAACCATAGCTATAAAATCAAATCGTAACCGTGTTATTGTGTGTGTTCTGGATGCGTTTGAGTGATTTGGACCTGCGGGGCCCCAGCGTGTGTGCATGCGGGGCCCCAGCGTGTGTGGATGCGGGGCCCCAGCGTGTGTGGATGCGGGGCCCAGCGTGTGTGCATGCGGGGCCCCAGCGTGTGTGGATGCGGGGCCCAGCGTGTGGAGGCCCTCGGTCTGAGGAAGGTTACCTGTGAATGAACCGCTCGGTGCTGATCCAGGCTCACTGCGTGCCCGAAGGTTTTCCCGCAGATCCCGCATTCAAACGGCCTGGTCCCGCTGTGGGAGCGCCGCACGTGAACCTCCAGGCCGTGGGGTGTGGAAAAAACCTTCGCGGGAAAAAATTCAGAAAATAACAGAATAAAATGTGTTTAATTATTATTTCACCTCTTAAATAAAATAAATATTTGTTTTTAATTCTACTAAAGGAAAACCTGCTACCTTGCAGCATTTGATGCACTTATAGGATCCATGTTCCTCCAGATTAGAGAGAATAAAATCCTCCTCAGATTTGATTTCCTTCTGCTTGGCCCCCGCGTAAAGCTCCCCGCCGTCCCGCACCCTGAAGATCCCGCGGTTTGCGCACGGTGGATACTCCTGGTAACACCTGCTCACACCGCCGAGGCCCCGCTGCGCGTAAACGCGCTCTCCGCCGCCGCCGCCGAGCTCCGACCCGTAGACAGGCCTGCCCGCTGCGGGTGGGTGGGACCCCCCGTGGCCCCTGAGGTGCCGCTGTCTCTGGTGAGGCCCCTGGACAAGATGCCGCAGATCTGAGCCGCTGTAAGCCGACCAGGTGTAAGGAAGGAGCGGGATGTGGAAGGGGGCCTCCTCCGCTGCGGGTGTGGGACATTTCTCAGAGTCTAGATGAATTTAACATTTAAACTTTAATAAAAACACGGAATAATATCAGATCTTAAATAGTTTATTCAGATTTTATCACCTTAATGAGAATTTCTTTTCGATTTTGACATCGATTAAAATATATTAGCCAATAAAAACAATCATATTTTTACAGATAAGGAAATTAAATGATGCCTTTAACTTATTATATAATAAATCTTTTATCTGAAGGAATTAAACAGCTTAAACAAAGTTTCCCCTAAATGAAAGCAGATTGGTGCCAAACCTGGTGAGGAGGACGGAGACGGCGGACGCCAGAAATCACAGTCGGAGCTCAGCGGGGAGCTGGAGGACAGCGACCCCCGGGACCTCCGGCTGGATCCGGGGGAGTCTCTGTCAGCGCCGGAGCTCATGTTCTCCTCAGCCTCCAGCTTGGATTCAAACTCCCCCTGAGTTCTGCTCCCTGCTGACACCACAAAAGCATCTTTTATATTTTATAAAATAATTTTTTCACTGAGAACTTGTTTTAAAAGTTCCCTGAGTTGCGCACATTTGGACCCACCTGCGCACACTTGTGCCAGAATAGTGTCCAGCGTGGCGCAGTCATCGTCCGGCCAGCGGGGCTGGTGGTAACTGTGGGCCCTTTTGCTCTTCACCAGGAAGGACCTCGGCATCTTGTTGGACTCAGAAAGTCTATAAATCCTAATCCCTTCCCTCTCCGACCTGCTCCGACCGGATCTCTGGACAGATTGGAACACCGCTGCATGTCAGGCGAGACGGTGTTGGGATTTTTGGCTGATCATTACGCATGCGCGTAAAAGGCCGTCCCGTTCAGCAGGTGTCGCCGGGGGCAGGTTGCCAAAAGCGTAGAGCCCCCCCCCCCCCCCCCCCCCCCTCACCATCCTATCACCCACAGGTACTCCGGAGGATTAGATTAGATTAATTTAGAAAAGAATCTTGCAATGTTTTCCATTCATTAGAAATGAATATTTGACTTTCTAAACATAGAAGTTAAGATTTTTAGAATGATTCCTAATTATAGACTTTTAAAATGAGTAAACGCTGAGATTGGGGGTGCAAAGTTTCATATACAGGCAAAGGTGACATGCTTGGATGAAGTACTTTATGTCACAGCCTCTTTCTGCAGGTCTTTAAAGCCATAAAATATACCAAAATATTGAGGTTCAATCATGATGAATGTTTATAATGATCCATAAAACTATAGCAAACAAACATGTTCTTTAAACAGCTCTGGAAGTCAGTTTTTCTTGAAATTTGTTTATTTCCCCTTGAATTTAAAAGTTAAAAAGAGATAATTAGCAAATGGCTTAAGATGTTTTACATATAGAATAAGAAACGGATATAAAATTGTCCTATTTTAAGGCCAAAATACTCCTTTCCAAAGAATATAAATTCTAAGTTATTTTTATTGAATTGAGGAAGTAAAGGAAACACTTTGCCAATGGAACAAAATAATTTACATTTAAAATAAGAAAAAATAACTGCATTGTCTTATTTCAAGCGCATTTTATCTAATTATCTTATTTTAAGAATAAAGAATCTTTCCATTGGCAAATCATTTTATTTACCTACTCAAATTAGGGTTAAATGTAAGAAATAATTACTTATTTCTAGATTGTTTTTGCAGTTTATTTACCTGCTCAAATGTTTTACTTGGTTTTAGATCAGTTTTGGCTGTGAGGGGCAGAATAACTGCTGCTGATGTGATTTAAGCTGCCATTTATATCACCGTTTAGTCTGTGAATTAATCTATAGTAATAAACTGATGGGTTGGGTCAATTTATCTCAAGCTAAAAGTGTCCTTTAACCAAAACCTATAATCTAACCAAAAAAAAGTCTTTCTGATTTGTTTTCAAATGGATTTACTAAGCAAGAGCAGATTCCGTCAGATTATCTGCATTAATCTGCCAAGATTTAAGATGTTTTAAAATCAGATCTGAATTTAAAAGTTGTTCCATACCAAAATAAAACTCTAATAACTTCATATGCTATCGTTACTAGCCCAAGATTATTAATAAGTCGATGTGGTTTGTAACCATACACTGGAAAAACAATCTAGAAATAAGTCAAAATATCTCAAATCACATGTATTTACCCTTAATTTGAGTAGGTAAATGAGATAGTTTGCCAATGGAATGAATGATTTTACTCTTAAATAAGATATTTAGATAAAATGCACTTGAGATAAGACAATGCGATTGTGTTTTCTTATTTTAATTTTAGATTTGTCTTGTTCCTTTTGGCAAAATGTCTCTTTTTCCTCCTCAATTCAAGAAAAAATGCACTTATTTTAAGAAATAATGACTTATCTAGATTTAGATTTTTTTCCAGTATAGCTGCATTTACTTCAGTACCTTTTTGACAGAAATGTTTTCCTGCAACTTTTACTTAAGGAAATATATAAAAACCTTCTCTGCTTTTGCTTGATTAACTTCCATTCACCCAAAAAAAAAAAAAAAGTTTATTCTAAAGGAAAATGCAGCAGAGAGACAAACATCTTATTCTCCAGGCCCTTTGGTTTAATGTCATTTTCCAGTCTGTGGTGTCGTTTGGAGGTTAGAGTGAAAATACATTAAAGTTTACAGTAATTTAACTGCATCTTTATCCCACATAAAATTGTGTAATTACTCTGTTTTATATATTGATCGTTTTTCATCTCATTCTCTTAAACACCAGAATTTGCATAAAACTCTCTATATTGTGTAACGTTACATTCCTTTTTTTAAATATGAACTCGTTACGCTTAGAAGCAGTAAGTACCTTTTAGCTCTTTAGTAATTTCTTAGACGACTATTTTCTACCTTAAATGAAGTAGTGCTACTTTTACCTAAGAACAAACCTTTGGGTAATCTGCCCTCCTCTGTTAGTGGTCCTCCATTAAAGCCATGAAACGTACTGACCAGTAAAGATGCACTGGAAAAAATCTAAATCTAGATTTTCCAAAAATAAGTGCATTTGTTCTTGAATTAAGGAGATAATAAGAAAACACAACTGCCTTGTTTTATTTCAAGTGCATATTATCTAATTATCTTATTCTAAGAGTAGAAATATTCATTCCATTGGCAAACTATCTCATTTCAAATCTATTCAAATCAACTTAATTTAAGAAATGTTTACTTATTTCTAGATTGTTTTTCCAGCGCGTAAAAGCATTATATGTGTTTTTGTTGTGCAGTTGGGTTCGGTTCGGACGGATAATGACCCGATTGTTTGCCCCGGCTGAAAAGTGATCCTGTTAAAGAGACGCACGACAGCCTGGTGGTGGGGGAGCGCAGGTATCACCTTACGGTTACACTGCTTCAGCTTACCTGCACTGACTTCAGCCTTATTGTTTTACATCATTAAAGCCTCTGCGGCACCACATGGAGGCCCGCTTTAAGCTTATAGCCTACCTGCTGCTCAAGAGGGGAAGCAAAAAAAAAAACTGGATGGTTTAAAAAAAAGAGAAAAAATAAATCACATAAAGGCGACACACTTGTGCGTAAATCATTGCAGAGCTTCTGGATCCGGTTTAAGGTCGGTGAAAAGAAGCAAAGCAGCATTGGAGCTTTTTTTTTTTAGTTCTGTCTGGGAGCAGAGTTTGTTTGCAGCAGCTGCAGAAAGGTAGAGAAATGCAATCAGAAGATAGGCCAGGCATGAAGCTGAAACATGTGTGATACTCACAGAGCAGTGGCACTGATGGCACCATGTCCCACCTCATGAGGACACACTCTGTCCCTGTGAGTGGGGGGGTGTGTGTGTGAGAGCTGCCCAAAAAACTGCAGAAAGTCACAACAAGCTGCTTCACTTCTCTGCTTCTGACACTTTATTACTCTCTCTCTCTCACACCCACACAATTTCTTACCCCCGACCCCCCTCCCTCCTTCCCCCTCAGAAATGAATTTTCTTGTCGGTCGGCCATGACAGAAACACAAAAACACTGATTCATGGTTTGATAAAACTGTGTAGCGGAGCCACTGAGCTTCAATAAATCCTGTTTCTTTTTCAAACTGGACTTCCTTCTCCACCAAAGCTTAAAAAAAGAGACAAACTTTTACAAAAGAACTTCATTTAACTTTTATTGAAGCCATTATTCTTCTTCATCTCCATTTTCCCTGAAGAAAAAATAACTTAAAATTGTTTTTCACGTCGAAAAGAAGGTTCAAAGTATTTAGTTTAAAGAGTTTTACGGCCAAAGTCTCTCCTCCTCTTCCTCTATAATGAGAGGAGGTGTCACACAGTCTGATCACAAACTTGTTTATTTACCAATCAGAGGCCTAACAGCTAAAAATGCTGCCTAAAATCAGCATTTCTCCCCCCCCCAGCACTAATAATGATGAATTAAAGTGAATATTTTGGCCTTTAAGGCCCCGGTTATAAAGGGGCAGTAAAATGTTAGAATCAGGGTTAGAAAAAAACTGACTCAGAACAGGAAACCAGAGGCAGAGACGATAGGACGCTATCAGTGCTGCCACAGCCTTCTCACTATCCCCCCCCACCCCACCACAGGCCTGATTCTTTCTCTTTTGACTATTAAAGTGAGTAAGTGATTGAAGCAGAGGCCCAGTGATCGCAGTGCTGCTATGACTTTCTTTTTTTTTAATGCAGCGGATCGTGCACGCTCGGGGTTAAATTAGGCCCTCTGCACTGAGTGAAGCCATAAAGTTATTTTCTCAGACTAAACCTCGGACCCCTTTTTTTGGCCCTTGAAGAAATGAAGTGTTGGGGGGTGGGGTGGGGGGGACTCCTTGCAGTTTTAAATACACCTGAGGCTGCAGCTTTTCACCACATGTGTGTGAATGTTTATGAGGAGCAGAGTTCACAGCGGCCCTTCAACTGATGTCTTGATTTTGACTTAAAGCATCACAGCACTGATCTAGATCGTCTTTACAAACAGTCTAAACAGTAAGGCCTGCATTTATGTGCATCTGTTTGGTTTTCAATTAACCGTTTCAGGCTTTACTACCTTTTGTTTTAGTTTTTTTTGCACATATCGTATTCTATCATTCATTAAATATTGTCTTGATTAAAGGAATAGTACACCCAAAACATGATTAGCCTTCATTTTCTACTCACCCCCATGCTGAACAACACTCTGGAGTACTTTTTTGATATCTCAAATGCATCTGGAGATCTGGGAGGCTTCTTGTTGTCTGCTGACATTCAAATAATGGAGGTCTATGGCGCCCGAGGCAGAAAGGTCCATAAAAGTCCACAAAAAACGTGTCAATATTCCTCCATACTGCTCGTCCAATGTATTCCAAGTGTCCTGAGTGGGTAGCATCCAGAATTTACTCGAAACAAAGTCATTTAGAATGTTTTTAGAGCATAAACAGTAGTGTATAGGACTTCCTAAAAGCGCGTTCACGAGTCTACGGAAACCGCAGCAGACCAAACCAGATGAAAGTGCGCATTCAGCTCGGCAAAGAACTCATGCTCTTCCTCAACACTGAAGTCATCAGACATTTGTCTTTCGTTGTTTCTTTCTTTGCACAGGTAAACAGCACATTTCTTCTTCTACGCTTGCATTATTGGAAGAGCAGACGCTGAATGCGCACTTTCATCTGGTTTGGTCTGCCGGCTTCCGTAGCCTCATGAACGCGCTTTCAGGAAATCCTATACACTACTGTTTATGCTCTAAAACGTTCTAAATGACTTCGTTTCGAGTAAATTCTGGACGCTACCCACTCAGGACACTTGGAATACATTGGACGAGCAGTATGGAGGAATATTGACACGTTTTTTGTGGACTTTTATGGACCTTTCTGCCTCGGGCGCCATAGACCTCCATTATTTGAATGTCAGCAGACAGCAAGAAGCCTCCCAGATCTCCAGATGCATTTGAGATATCAAAAAAGTACTCCAGAGAGTTGTTCAGCATGGGGGTGAGTAGAAAATGACGGCTAATCATGTTTTGGGTGTAAGTCAAAGGGATAAAGGGGAGCACACCCAGTTAGTCAAGTTGAGTCCATAGCCATGTATAGGAGAGAAACAGGACTAAAAACTGGAGAAAAAAAACTGGTCAAACTCCATCATCTATTATCAAAGGTGTTGGATGGCAGCAGCCCAGATGATATTTATCATGTTGTCACGGCTTCTAGCAGAAAGAACATACATTTAGGGGTTGAACAAACAAATAATGCAGAATTGGAGAGAATGAAGCAGAATGATGAAAAAGGGGTCCCTATGTCCTCCAGCAGTCTAAGCCTATAGCAGCAGAACTATAGAGATAGCTCAGGATAACCTGAGCCACTCTAACTAGAAGCTTTATCAAAGAAAAAATAATCCATTCTAAAAAAAAAAGTCTTGAGCGGCACAGAATAGAAGTATTAATGTTACTGAATTTGATTTATCCAAAATATGTAAATATTTATTCCTTATACCAATAGGAAATGTGAGATGCAGCTCAGGCGTTGCGAGATCCTGGTAGCTCAAATCATTGCGACAAATAACTTCTTATTTAAAAATAAAGCAAATGAGGAAGAAAACAGGTCAAGCTTTTGAATTTTAGAGCTGACTTGGTGAAGCCAAGGGGCCCAGAGCTCCTCTACTGGACAAGTAGGTTAAATGTTTAGTAATGCTAATCAACAGTTAGCATTAGCGGACCTGGCAACCAGTGTAGGTACCAGATCTGCTCGGGGCCCCGCCCCTTCTTATGATGTCATCTTATGGCAACCCCACTTGTACAAACTGCATCGCACTCGTTTCTTAAGAATCAAACCTTTTTTGGAGTCTCAACATATTATTTCCTATATTTGCTATTATTTTACATTTCATTGGTGATCTAAAGTAGCCGAATGTAGAAAACAATCATCGTCAGTCTGGAAGGAAAGTTCTGCCTACTAAGAACGACTGAGCTCTATTATTTAACAAGGAGACACTAAAAGTCTCAGTTTATTTTTATCCTTTTTATTAAGATCTGAGGGCAGAGGAGGACAAATGGAACATCTTAAAAAATTGACTTTCATAGAGACTTTAGACAAATAAAACAGTTATTCTACTTGTAAAACTAACAAGGGCCAGGCTAGAGATTTTTTTTTTCTTCTATTTCAAGAATAAAGTCGTAAAATTATCAGAATAAAGTCACATCGAGAATAGTCATTGAATTACTAGAATAAAGTCGTAAAATTACGAGAATAAAGTCGCAACGAGAATAGTCATAAAATTATGAGAATAAAGTCGTAAAATTACGAGAATAAAGTCGCATCGAGAATAGTCATTGAATTACTAGAATAAAGTCATAAAATTATGAGAATAAAGTCGTAAAATTACGAGAATAAAGTCGCAACGAGAATAGTCATAAAATTCTGAGAATAAAGTCGTAAAATTCTGAGAATAAAGTCGCATCGAGAATAGTCATAAAATTATGAGAATAAAGTCGCATCGAGAATAGTCATAAAATTATGAGAATAAAGTCGCATCGAGAATAGTCATAAAATTACGAGAATAAAGTCGCATCGAGAATAGTCATAAAATTACGAGAATAAAGTCGCATCGAGAATAGTCATAAAATTATGAGAATAAAGTCATAACATTACAAGAATACAGTTGTATTTTATGACAACATTGGACATGCTAACACTACAGATGCTCCTGACTCGGCCCACTGACGGTACGTGATGTTATTATCGTTGCCTGGGCAACCACTATGTTTTACATCATGTGGCAACGTTCAGCCAATCATGTAGCGTGACGTCACTGGCAGGAAGCAGGACCCGAGTAGATCTGGTAGCTACAGCGGCTACGAGAACTTTTCCCACATTTAAACCGATTTATCCGTCAGATCGGCCAAATCCAGACCCAAATGTAGTGGAAAATCAGAAAATCTAAACTATCAATAAATAAAAAAATGTCTTAAAAGGAGTGTATTCACCTTTAATTCGAGCAGGTTACTAAGTTGACGGAATGAGTAGCTTTGCCCTTATAATGAGATTGTGCAGTTAAAAATAAGCTAATAGAGATACTTCTTGTTGTTTTAAACAATAATCCTCTTATTCTGTTGGTACTTTCTGCTCAAATCAAATAAAAACTACAATTTCTTTAAGAACAATAAACCTATATTTGCATTTTTTCTCTGTTCTCGAACACTTTCCTTGCAGTTTTCCCTCTCCTGATGCGCAACAAACAGCACCGCTGATTGACTGAAGGCAAATGCAAAAACCTTTTTTTTTTTTTTTTTACACTTTTTAGTAAAAACATTTTTTAAAATCTGCACAACTGTCAGTCTGCAGCTGGTTCTTCCTGAGCACACTCTGAAGTAAACAGCTTTAACTGTGGCTCATTTGTTCCAGAAATCGAGATTTGAGCTTCAACTTTCCAACCAGAGCTCCTGTTCTGCTGCAGACGGGGAGGATTTGACTGACTGCTTCTGATGGATTCATGCCCTGATGGCCTGTTGCGGCTAAACCGACTTTCCCTGCATTTACATCCCTGCTCAGTTCCACTCACTGAGAGTGAACGCTCACCTCTGCACCCCCATCTCAGTGTGGTATCTGAATGAAAACCGCATTGTGCTATCTTATCCTCTCACACGTTCCTTTGGCTCTGAAGCCCTAACCGCACTTTAACACCCCTTTCTCTTTGTTTTAAGCTCCCTCCACACTTCTTCCCTTCAACTACACAATCAGGTCTCACTCTCTCTCCTCGTGTCCATCTGCATGCACCCCCCTCCCTCTCACACAAACACTCTGGGAGTGGCGGGTCGAACCTCATCAGGCTTCCAGGCCGGTACCACCTGCAGCTACCAGATAGGGACAGAGTGTGAACACAATGAATGATTTACTGGACGCTACCGACTGCAGGACACTTCTTCTTTCACACCCAAACGTGTCGTTTTTCATGCCTTTTTCTTAACTATAAACCTTGCATCCTGCAACTTTCAGGGATTTTGTTGAACAGCAAACAAGTGGGACACTTTAAAGGAAAAGTCGCTCATATTCAGAATTCTAACTTCTGAAAGTTCTTTAAATGTGAAATGATTCCATCCTGTTCAATAAATGATCAGTGTTTTTAATTCAGAGTAATTTTCATGTGAATGTGCTTTACTGGAGGCATCCATGTTTGTCAAAGAACACTACTGCCACCTACTGGTTAGTGACGTCACGGTGCGGTATCGGCTGTTGATCAAGTCCCAGTGCTGTATCTGGTGTTTGTCACAACGCGCTATTATCCAAGTCATCTTGAAAACATTCTTCTTCCAAATGTTGGCTACATATTACGTGTTTTTTCTCTGGCCAGAAGTTCGATGGCAAATCCTCCCTCTTCAAGTTGGCGATCCAACGACCAACCCGTCCGTGGAGGATCAGGAATCAGAAAGGTGGAATAACTCTTTTTTTTTTCACTTTTACCCGATGTATTCCAGCATCCAGCTGCCATGCACGTGGGCATTGCCAGTTTCACTATAGCTCTGGTGAATTTCAATGGTGAAGTCCTCTGGAAATCTTCAATAATTGTTGTTGATTGCAGATGTGTCTAGTAGTTCCCATTGATTTAGCATGTAAAGCGGGGAGAATGGCGCTAGGCTTACCGCACCGTGACGTCACTGCTGGAAGATGGCAGGAGGGAGGGGCTACTATATTTTGGCAAAAATCGTTGCTCCCAGACTTAGTGATCGTGACGAAATTTTATTTTTATTTTTTACTGATTAATGCTAAATTCATTAAATCTGTTCAATTCAATTCAGTTTATTTCTATAGCTCCAATTTACATCATGTCATCTCAGGTCACTTTCTAGTTCACCAGATCATCCAGTCGGATTGATCCAAAGTTTTCTATCTAAGGAAAACCAGCTGATTGCATGACTCATTGACTCTTCAGCAATCCCTCACACTAAGCATGCTTGTAGCGACAGTGGAGAGGAAAAACTCCCTTTGAACAGGAAGAAACCTCCAGCAGAACCAGGCTCAGTGTGAGCGGCCATCTGCTGAGGCCCACTGGGGTTCAAGGAGACAGAAAAAAAAAATAAAATAAAAAATCACTGCAAACGTATTAGTTTTAGATACAAATAATGATCCATTGATTATTCCTTGCTGACCTGACTTTTCCTTTAATATAACATGGCAAAAATTAAGAGGTTTTTCTTGAAATATTACATCTCATCTTGATTTGGCAGGTAAGTATTTACCCTTAAACTAAGATTATGTTATGATTGAAATAATAAAAAGAAATCTCTATTATCTAAACCTCTACTATCTTAATCGACACCAAAATATCCAATTATTTGTATGTCAAGGGCAGAAAATACTCATTCTCTTATTAGATCATCTTATTTATCTGCTAAAAAAAAAGGACAAATATACAAATTTGAAAAAGTTTTCACTTATTTTTAGATAATTCTTTTGCAGTGTAGTTGCTTCACAGCAAAAATAATCAAATCTAATCCATATAATTGTATTTTCCCTCGATTTGAGAAGGTAGTTAGATTATTTCGATTTATAAGAACCCCATTATCTCATTTCATGTGCACATTTTCTATTTCTTTTTTATTTTAAGGGCAACAGATACTTATGATTTTAGATGATTTTAATCACGTGCTCAATTTAAGGGCAAATGCAGGTGTTCCGAGATAATTTGTTTATTATTCCTCAATCGGTTTATGCAGTGCACTGCAAAAACGATCTAGAAATACGTACAAATCTCTTAAATTAGGTGTATTTACCCTTGATTTAAGTAGGTAAATTGGATGATCTGCCAATGGAATTGATATTTTTTACTCTTAAAATAAAATAATTGGATAATATGCACTTGTCATAAGACAATGCAATTGTTTTTTTCTTATTTTAAATGATAATTGTCTTGTTCCATTGGCAAAGTGTCTCAGTTACCTCCTTAATTCGAGAAAAAAAACACTTATTTCAAGAAAAACTGACTTATTTTTTGCAGTGAATGTGTATCTGAAGCTTCAGCAAGGCTGCAGACTGAAACAAAACAACAGAAAGTGGGATGGGGGGGGGTTGGAAAATGAACTCTCACTCAACATATCTTTGGATTTATGTTGTAAACACTCCACAAATCACACACACACCCTCTCCATTCATCACTGCGATCAGCAGCTCCCCTTGTTTGCAGGCATTGCAGCCGTTTCTGGTTGTAAATCCCCCCCCCCCCGCGAAACACCAAGACTCTGGCCGGGGATGTTAGTGTGTGGACATAAAGAAAGCTGCGGTGTGTTTCCTGGTCATTGTGTGTCTGAGGACATGAAGCAGCTATTTGCGGGGTCAGAGTTCAACAGGCACCGTCTGGTTAAATCAGCTTTCAGATCATGTATTCATCAATTGTTCTAAATGTTTTTCCTCACCTTTAGGCCTCATCATATCTTATTTAACTTGAGTTATGTCTGAAGCATAAAAAAAAAACACAGTTGTCTCAGTTCTTATTCAGTTATTTTTTTCCTCATCCACCTTTAAAACATGTGCTTATCAGTTTCTCACAGAAAAAAAAAAACAATAAAAACAGCTGTGCTTTAACGCTGGAACTTCATCTTTTTTAGCAGACAGATAAACATAGAAATCAATGAGATCAAGAAGATCATAGATCAGTTTTCTGTCCCTTTTGAATATATCAAGGAAGCAACAAAACACAAACCAAAATAATTCAATTCAGTTTACTTCTATAGCACCAATTCACATCATGTCATCTCTACGCACTTTCCAGTTCACCAGATCATCCAGTCAGTGGCTGTTCTAGACCAAATGTACCAGGGGCCCAGAAGGGGGGGCAGCGTGTTTTCATGGGGGCAAAGAAAAGCATGAAATAAAAAAAACAGGACAACGGATTCAAATATATTAAGATAGCTGCATGAAGTGGAATTTCTATTCAATTACGTTTAATTCAAATTCTATTTCTTATGAAGTCAATATACACTCATAATTTAGGAATTTTACATATTTTTCACCTAATTTAAGTTAAAATAACATTTTCTATAAAATCTGAATTAGAACTCAAAAGAAACGGATAAATTCAGCTGTAAAAATTAGAGTATTTTTGTATTTGTTTAAAAAAACAAAAACATTTAGCAGATGAAAACTGGGATGCTATCTCAATACCACTGAAGCTATCATCTTATGGTTTTATAAATAAAACATAATTTGTAACAACAACACAAAATGAAATAGATCCAAAGGACCTACAATCAGTAACTATGTCTGTCCCAGTGCAGATCATCATTAGAATTAATTTTAATTTTAAGTATTATTTCTTCAGTACAGGGGCAATGATATGATCTACAGGGGCACTGGCCCACGTTGGCCCCCGTCTAGAACCGCCCATGCATCCAGTCAGATTGATTCAAAGTTTTCTATCTAAGGAAAACCAGCTGATTGCATCGACTCATTGACTCTTCAGCAATCCCTCACACTAAGCATGCTTGTAGCGACAGTGGAGAGGAAAAACTCCCTTTGAACAGGAAGAAACCTCCAGCAGAACCAGGCTCAGTGTGAGCGGCCATCTGCTGAGGCCCACTGGGGTTCAAGGAGACAGAAAAAGAGAAACAGATAGAACTAAAAAGGAAACTAACAACGACAAGAAAAAACAAAACCGAACCAAATCAAATTGGTACAGGAGTCTCACATTTATCACATTTATCTCATCATGGCTTCTATATCATTCAAAAATACCCTGAAACCTGATTGAATAGATCTTCTCTCCCTCTCATATGAGGCCATTCTAGTCAGCAGCTCTGTCCAACCCTTTAAACGGCAGCAGCAGTCGTCCTCTGGAACTTCATTTTAACAGAAGTTCTGGTTGTTGATATTCTCTCAAACTTAGCAGGGGCCAATTTTGGTTTCAGCAGAACTGATTTGATTTTCTGAGTACTCTCTGTGTGCTGTCACACTCTCGGCCTGTTTGCGTCAGTTTTTGTCACTCAGAGCTTAATAGGAGAAGATGAACTCTTAACCCTTTATAGGGTGAACTCAGTGAAATACTTTGAAAATCTAAATTTCAAGCAAATAGTGTTACTGGAATTCAATTCAATTCAGTTTATTTATATAGCGCCAAATTCACAACACATGTCATCTCAAGGCACTTTACAGTTCAACCAGATCATCCAGTCAAATTGATTCAAAGTTTTATATCAAAGGAAAACCAGTTGATTGCATCGACTCATTGACTCAAATACAATCCCTCACACTAAGCATGCTTGTAGCGACAGTGGAGAGGAAAAACTCTCTTTTAACAGGAAGAAACCTCCAGCAGAACCAGGCTCAGTGTGAGCGGCCATCTGCTGAGGCCCACTGGGGTTCAAGGAGACAGAAGCAGAGACACAAAAAGCAGCTGTAAAAGGCGGCCCCGTCCAGGAAACACACAGCCAGGCAGACGAGCTCCAAGGCAGCTCCCATGTCAGAGGATGAAGAGAGCACATCCAGTTAGTCACAGTCAGAGAAACAGGACTACACTGGAAAACAGGCCGATCTCCAACATCTAGAAACAAAGGTGTTGATGGCAGCAGCACAGCTGATATTTCTCTCCAGGATGGAGTCACAGCCAAACAGGAACAGACCAGATGAAGCTACTATGAGGAAAAAGCAGAGAGAGCAGAACGTTAGAGATTGAACTAACAGATTCTGCAGAATAGGAGAACACAGAGACAATGAAGCAGAATGATGAAAAAGGGGTCCCTATGTCCTCCAGCAGTCTAAGCCTATAGCAGCAGAACTATAGAGATAGATCAGGATAACCTGAGCCACTCTAACTAGAAGCTTTATCAAAAAGGAAAGTTTTAAGCCTGAAAACTTAAATTCAGGACAAGAGCGTATTACCTTTGTAACAAAATATGGATATTTTAATTGCAAAAATGTAAACGTAATAACAAGAAACGCCAACTTGCCCGAAGTGCTTTTATAAGAAATTAATGAAAAACACTCAGAGAGAAAGAAACACGTTTTTTCTTGGTTTAACATAACCTTAGAGTACGGAAGAGGATTAGGGCCACTGGAAAAAAAAAACAAAAGTTAACAGATTTTTAAATTTTATTTCAGTTTAATATGGGAAAAAAAGTCAGAATTCTGACTTTTTTCTCAGAATTCTGATAGCTAACAAACATGTTAGCATCAAGCCATAGCCATGTCTGTTTTAGAGACTAGCTCTCTTGTTTTAATGACCTTCTGCTCCTCCATTAATGATGGGACCCCTCGGGCACGTAAAAAGTTGCCTTATTCAGTCATTTTCCACCAATGTGTCACTGGCCACCTCAAACAACTCACATCTTTGCCAGTGAAGCTGAGTGCTCCACATCTCTGCCTTCATGGGGCCCATCTACATTAAGATCCACAATTCTGAGATTAAAGTCAGAATTCTGAGAAAAAAGTCAGAATTCTCCATGTTAAACTGAAATAAAATTTTAAAATCAGTTAACTTTTTTTTTTTTCAGTGGCCCTAATCCTCTTCCGTATTAGAGGCAATAATGCTGATACTGGAACTCACATTTTTAGTTTATAGACCAAAATATAATTGTTAACGAGGCTTATTAACTTTTTAACTTTACTTTTTAACTTTTCAGTGAGCTTTTTATCTTTTTGTTTCTTTACATGTTAACCGTTTTTTTGTCTGTTTTTTCAACTTAAACAAAAAGTCTGGTCATATTCGGAATACAAACTTCTGAAAATATGTTAAATATGATATTACTACATACTTTTCAAAATATAAGTGACGTCACGGTGCGGTATCGGCTGTTGATCAAGTCCCAGTGCTGTATCTGGTGTTTGTCACAACGCGCTATTATCCAAGTCATCTTGAAAACATTCTTCTTCCAAATGTCGGCTACATATTACGGGTTTTTTCTCTGGCCAGAAGTTCGATGGCAAATCCTCCCTCTTCAAGTTGGCGATCCAACGACCAACCCGTCCGTGGAGGATCAGGAATCAGAAAGGTGGAATAACTCTTTTTTTTCACTTTTACCCGATGTATTCCAGCATCCAGCTGCCATGCACGTGGGCATTGTCAGTTTCACTATAGCTCTGGTGAATTTCAATGGTGAAGTCCTCTGGAAATCTTCAATAATTGTTGTTGATTGCAGATGTGTCTAGTAGTTCCCATTGATTTAGCTTGGAAAGCGGGGAGAATGGCGCTAGGCTTACCGCACCGTGACGTCACTGCTGGAAGATGGCAGGAGGGAGGGGTTACTATATTTGGGCTAAAATGGCCGCTCCCAGACAAAAATTATTGTTTTCATTTTTTTACTGATTGTAGCGGCTAAAATCCTATATTTTAGGCTACTGGTGGTTGTTGTTGGAAGGCATTGGTTTTACGTAAGATTCAGACTGCCGATCTTCCGTTTGACATAAAATAAGGTCATTTATTTTCAGCACAAAGTCCATAGTCTTACACATAAATTCGACATATATCCAAACCAAGCACAGTAGAAAACTGTTTGCCTCAGCCTATTAACAACACCTGAACAGAATTGATGCTTGACCTTAAAGGTATACTATGCAACCGGTGTTGATTTTCCAGCGAGGCTCCCCCCAGAGGGCGAAAGTAAAAGTGCACTGTCGTAAATATGCTCAGCTGTTCTCCTGGTTTCTCCGTCAAGCCAGGCGCGGTTGTTTTGAGCTTAGCAGCGAATGACTAATGCTGCGTTCACACTGGACGTAGCTGGCGCGACAGAAGCAGCGAGTTTACATGCAAAGTCAATGGTTGACGCGCGTCAAGGCGCAGCAAAAGGTCCCGGCGCGTTTTGAGCTGCAGGCGCAGCACGTCTGAGCAGCTGAAGCAGCGCGTCGGGCGTCGGGCTAAGCATCTGACGCAGGGAGAGAGACACAGCGCTGATGATCAATCCTCTTTTATTGACGCCTAAATTAACTTAAAATGCAGAAATCTGCCGGCAGAATATGCAGTTTGGATTATTTAGATGAAAAACACCTACCAGCTGCCGCGGTGAACCTCGAGGAGGCGACCCGGCCAGAGGCTGCTGATGAAGGGATCCCTACTTTCGGCGCATCCCTGGTATGTGGGGGTCTGAGCGGCTCCGACAGAAAAAATATTGAAGGCAGGATAATAATCTGGATGAACTGACGGCACTGATTACGTTTTCAGGTGTATTTTCTCACTTAAACACATATTAAAACTACTTTATTCCCACTGATCACAGCAAATATAGCTGCAAGGCAGAGAAAGGATAGTGAAGCTCCGCCCAACGCGCCTCAGACACACTTTTGCACCGCGCAGCCAGAGCAGCAAAGCTGCTTCAGCCGCGCCAGAACTAACTGGTACAAGCAGCAAAAATGAAGCAGCAGACGCCATTTTGCTGCTTTTGCTGCGTGAACATAGCATAACTGCACAAAGATCGCCACTGTGCTAGCAACGAGCATGCTTTTAACTGGGGGGTGTAGCAGTTCTCGCCGTAAAGCAAGACTGACTCTCACGAGACTTCTGAGCTTGTGGGTGCGGGTCGGTGCTCCTGCAATTGCAAGTGCAGTATTTCCCCCACAGACCACCAGGGCGGCCAAGAATACCTTTGTTCAACCTGAAATGACTCATTTAATCATCCATAACGTTATGGAACACATTAATTAACTGAAAAATGTTGCATAGTGTGCCTTTAAATAACCCATCCCTCCATAAGACACTCAGAACTCAAAATTAAATACGCCCCCTGGTGGCGACAAACATCAAAGGATAATTGGCTCCTACACGCACGCCCCTAATTGCGTGTGGCAATTATTAAACTTAAATGAAAAAGGAGCCACAAATAAAGACATATCTGGATACAAATATACATAAGAGGCAAATCAGGTTTATGCATTCATCATTATTCTATCAGTTTTTAATTTGCAGCTTCACATAATAGACAGATTTTTGTTACAGGTCTTTCAATAATGTTTGTTTTCGTTTGAAGATGAACCGCTCGTACCAGACCCTTTTTATCTGGAAAAGTTTGAATAACTTTCCCTAATATCCATGAACCTCGAGGTGTTGTGGAGTCTATAACCACCACCATATCTCCAGGAATGAAACATCTCCTTTTCTTCATCCATTTTTGTCTTTCCTGTAAAGACAGTAGAGATGGGAAGTAATGAAGTACAAATACTTCGTTACTGTACTCAAGTAGATTTTTCTGATATTTTTACTTTACTTTACTACTTATTTTTATGGCGACTTTTTACTTCTACTCCTTACATTTTTACACAAATATCTGTACTTTCTACTCCTTACATTTTAAAAAATTGGCTCGTTACTTTAGTTTTGAATCATTTCAATGGAGTTACCGTTATTATTTTTCACGTCATCAATACCAAATTCAATCTAATTGGATGGGAATCTACGTTGCATTTGACGCACCACTACAAGATGAATCGACAGATTCGGCGGTATTCATTGGCGGCAAATCATTGCAGCTTGGTGGCGGTGGCGTTAGCATAGTAGCATGGACGACGAGATGATTGAAAATGAACACAACGGAGATCTAGTCCTATTGGCAGACATCCATTTAAAATGTAGGCAACGGCATGAAAAAAGTGGTTTCTACTTTTACTTTTATACTTTAAGTAAATTTACAAGCCTGTACTTTGTTACTTTTACTTGAGTAAAGAAGTTTAATCAGTACTTCCACTTTTACCAGAGTATTTTTTAACACAAGTATTTGTACTTTTACTCAAGTACGGAAAGCGAGTACTTTTGCCATCTCTGAACGACGGTATATATTCTCGAATCCAACGCTTCCAAAGGAGATCTGAAATATACTTGATTTGTTTCCACCTTCTTTTAGCGTGTTAGTTTTAGGTATAAATAATGATCCATTGGTTATTCCTAGCTGACCGGACATTTCCTTTAATTTCCAGTAGGCAATATATCATCAAAGGGTCAAATGCCAAAATAAAATGTACAGCCATATAGCAGGATCTTTGTTAAATTGACTTGGATATAGACAGAGATGGCAAAAGTACTCGCTTTCCGTACTTGAGTAAAAGTACAAATACTTGTGTTAAAAAATACTCTGGTAAAAGTGGAAGTACTGATTAAACTTCTTTACTCCAGTAAAAGTAACAAAGTACAGGCTTGTAAATTTACTTAAAGTATAAAAGTAAAAGTAGAAACCACTTTTTTCATGCCGTTGCCTACATTTTAAATGGATGTCTGCCAATAGGACTAGATCTCCGTTGTGTTCATTTTCAATCATCTCGTCGTCCATGCTACTATGCTAACGCCACCGCCACCAAGCTGCAATGATTTGCCGCCAATGAATACCGCCGAATCTGTCGATTCATCTTGTAGCGGTGCGTCAAATGCAACATAGATTCCCATCCAGTTAGATTGAATTTGGTATTGATGACGTGAAAAATAATAACGGTAACTCCATTGAAATGATTCAAAACTAAAGTAACGAGCCAATTTTTTAAAATGTAAGGAGTAGAAAGTACAGATATTTGCAGAGATGGGAAGTAACGAAGTACAAATACTTTATTACTGTACTCAAGTAGATTTTTCTGATATTTTTACTTTACTTTCCTACTTATTTTTATGGCGACTTTTTACTTCTACTCCTTACATTTTTGTGGTTTCTACTTTTACTTTTATACTTTAAGTAAATTTACAAGCCTGTACTTTGTTACTTTTACTTGAGTAAAGAAGTTTAATCAGTACTTCCACTTTTACCAGAGGATTTTATAACACAAGTATCTGTACTTTTACTCAAGTACGGAAAGTGAGTACTTTTGCCATCTCTGGATATTTGTGTAAAAATATAAGGAGTAGAAGTTAAAAGTCGCCATAAAAATAAGGAGTAAAAATATATATAATAAAAAATAAAGTAAAAATATCAGAAAAATCTACTTGAGTAGATCTCTATATACATCTCTGGATATAGATATTGTGCTTCTAGACCTCACTGAGGGTCGAAGGGGACTAACTTGCCCTATAGAGGCTTAACCCTATAATGCCAAATGTATCGTATTTGATATATACGGTTTCTGAAATGTTTTGCGTCTGACACCTTTTGCATAATTTAATGGTAAAAACTTTGCTCTAAATCCTATTGTGCACAATCAGATATACCTGATGACAGCCAGTAGAAGACGACACAAAAAATAATCTTAAATTATCGCATAGTAATAAATTATTAATATCAAAAATGTATTTCTGGTTTTTCTTTTTACATATTTTGTTAAAAGGGCAAATAAGGACTTCAGACAGAAAAAAAAAAGTAATTTTCTGTTTTGTTTTATTCTTGGATCGGGCTTTAAAGGGTTAATAAGGTTGTGCAGAAGTTTATGTTTGGATGCAGGTGATTTGAGCTTTTTCATGTTTTTTTTTAGATGCATATATTTATACACAGATATATAAACGAACAGTTTAACATGAATCTTATCTCCAGTGAGAAACAGGCAGGGAAGACGGGCGTGTGTTGCATGTCAAGAGAGTGAAGCAGTCTTATCTGCGGTTTGCCTGTGAAGACGTGTTGAAGTGTGATTTTCTGCTAGTCATTTCTAGTCCGCTGTGACCACAAAGTCTTCTTCCCCACAGTTTTAAATTGCATTGACTGCACTGATGGAGACAGCAGTTGGCAGAACATTTTTTTTTTTTTTCCCCGCTTAATGCTTTAAAATAAGAGGACAGAAAGAGAGCAAACTGAGTCAAACACTTTGAAAACATAACTGGACCCACCACACCCTTCCACCAGTGACCACTCCTCGCAAGACATGACTGGATGGTCGACTCTTCGTTGCGAAATCAGTTCTAGAGAAGCCGAGCTTGAACGGCTGAGAAAAAAATAAAAAATACCGTCCACAACAGTGACTGTAACTTTTCTTATCTAACACAGAGAACATCTGCACCAACTGTGACACAGTAGGATATTATCTATCTGTTTGGAACAGAAAAGCAGAAGATCGTAGTTCCTTTTTTTCAGTAGTTGCAGAGACAGAAAGAATCTAATGGGTGTTTTATCGCTGCTAGATTTCTCTCTTTATTTATTTTCTTCATCAGAATGAAAGCAGTGTGATTGGAGACCATTTTATACTGCATGACATGCACCTACCATATCTGATGCCCGTGTTAGAACTCAACTGTTTCATCTTAACTGATTACATTTTTTTTGGTTCACATTCAGTAAATGCTTAATCTTTTTTTAAGATGAAGACGTGCACAGCGTAGAAAAAAGCTACTTGCACATGAAGTTCAGGGAAACAGTTTGGAATGCATCAAGACTAAATTGCGTTGTTCGAGTTGTAAATGCAAACAATCAAATATAACTGGACATCGATGATTATTTGTTTTAAATGTTGACTTTATAAATGGAAACAGTCACTGTATTTATTAGCTTCATTAGCTGCTTTAGCTTCGTTTGCTGGTGGCAAATTGGCCTCAGGAGTAAGGTGACCCCACGTCCTACTTTTCCAGGTCATGTCCTACTTTTCATTAGCCTCGTGAGACCATCCTGATCTCGCGAGCTTTCAAGGTTTCACTCGCAGATCAGTCTGCAGACTCTCCGTTAAAGAAAAGCTGGAGCCGTTCACCAAACGAACGTCCAATCAGCGTTGGCTTTGAGGCGGGTTGAGGTGTGACGCAACGAGAAGCGCGACAGTTCAGTCTAAAGAACATGGCGGCTTCAGCCGATGAAACTAGCGTTAGCGTGGCTATCGAGCAAGTTTTATCGGAATTACAGAGTATTTCTTCACTGAAAGAAGAGCAAAACACTGCTCTGGAGGCTTTTCTCAGAGGAAAAGATGTTTTTGCTCTTCTCCCGACTGGTTTCGGCGAGAGTAGCCTGGCTGTTAGTACGTCATATGCTACGTTGATCTGATTGGTTTATTTGGCCCGTCTATCACCAACATAGGCCAATCAGCTAACCAGTATTTTTGCCCCTTCCCAAAATTACTTCAACGGAAGGTTTCCAGATGGATATGCGGAGCAAATCCATCTGGAGGAGTCAGGTTAACTTTTCATACCTAAAAAAATGTCTGGAGAAAATTTAAAAAATTGTCCGGGATTTTGTCAACTACAGTGTAACAGAACTTTACCGTCATTGCCAGGGCTGGAACTGCGGCGGTCAGGGGTAATCAGGAGTTACAGAAGCCCCACTCAGGGGGGGGGGGGGGGGGGGGGGGGGGATTTACTGGGGCACCAGTACTGGGGGCATTTGATTGTATGAACTGTAAAGTGCCTTGAAGATGTTGTGTTGTGACTTGGCGCCATAGAAATAAACTGAATTTAATTTAATTGTTTTCATACATAAGAAGTAAATGCACTGGAAAACAGTTCAAAAAATAAGTAGAAATGTCTTAAATTAAGTGTATTTACGCTTAATTTGAGTAGGTAAATGAGATAGTTTGCCAATGGAATGAGTATTTTTGCTCTTAAAATAAGAATTAGATAAAATGCTTCTGAAATAAGACAATGCAATTGTGTTTTCTCATTGTAAGTGTAAATTGTCTTGTTCCATTGGCAAAATCTGTCTTTTACCTGCTAAATCCAAGAACAAATACACTTATTTTAAGAATAAAAACAACTTATCTAGATTTTGATTTTTTTCCAGTGTGTAGAGTTTCTCTACACTGCAAAAAATGGAAATCTAATTAAGTAATTTTTACTTGAAATAAGCGCTTTTTTCCTCTAATTGAGGACGAAAGTGAGCCACTTTGCCAATGGAACAAGACAATTTACATTTAAAATGAGAAAAAAGAATTGCATTGTCTTATTTCAAGTTCATATTATCTAATTATCTTATTTTAAGAGAAAAGATACTAATTTCATTGGCAAATCATCATATTTACCTACTCAAATTAAGGGTAAATATACCTTATTTAAGAATTTTTTATTTATTTCTAGATCGTTTTTGCAGTGTAACTATGAAGACTGACCAAGTCTTATTTTTTTCAGCAATTCTTTGAAGGAATCACGACTGCCTCAGTAGTCATGAGTGGACCTGGTGAGGGTGAATCAGTCCCATCATTTTGCTGTACCGCTGTGAGACTCTCCCGCCTGAGAAGTCCAGATTTCAGGCCTTCTCCCTGACCTCGTCTTCATCCCTGCTTCATGATTCGGTCTGACGAGGCACACACACACTGAGATGAGTCCAACGCTTATTCGTCTGGTGACTATAAATTAATACCGCTCACTTGGGATGTGTCATCAGTCTATTATGACAGTGAATGGGAAAATGTTCACCCTTACATTCATCGGGTCACTTTTAAACGGTTGAGTCATTTCTTTGACTCAAACGTTGGTTTATTGCAGTACTGACAGCGGCTCGACTGTTTTAACCAAACCATGGGTCAAAACTTTCATTTGCTTATTCCGCCAGGGCCGCGGTGGGGCCGATGCCTCTCCTCAGCAGTCTAAGGGCAAGAGGCGGGAAACAGCTTGGAAAAGTCGCCAGTCTGTCACAGGGCAAAACAGAGACACACATCTAAGGACAATTTAGAGAAGCCAATTAACCTGACAGTCATGTTTTTGGACTGTGGGAGGAAGCCGGAGTACCCAGAGAGAACCCACGCATGCATAGGGAGTACATGCAAAAATAAAAGAGGGGATGGTTTAAAAAAAATTGGTAGTTTGCTACAAGCCATGCAGAAAACACAACAAATGAACAAATTGAAATAATCTGGATAAATGAGGACATAGTTAATTAATCAGTGTTGCAGAAAACTAACCCAAGAAAACACTCTATCACATCTGTAAAACATGGCGGCGGCAGCGTAATGCTGTGGGGATGTGGTTTTCTGAAAAGCTAAATGGAGAATGCACAGCATACATACCCAGCTTTCACAGTGTCTCAAGACATTTGTGCACATCAAGACGTCTTAGGACATCTTAAGACAAAAATCTGAAGACATGAACCTGCAGAAAAAGGGATGGTCTCAGACTGAAAGATCTGAAATCTTGAAGACATTGAGTCTTAAAATCGCATGTAAGCCTTCTACACCAAACCAAGCTTCTGCCGCCCTGGCGTCCTCTTCCACAACATCTTCGTCCCGCTTTCCTCCTCTAAATAAAAAATGGATGACAGAGGAGACTCATCCACGACCTCCGACACTAAACTCTCCTCCTCTTGCATGTTTCCGCTGTCCATAGCGTTCCTTGACAGCGTCGTTTCTAAGTCACCAATTTAGTGCTACTTGGTCCCAATGGAATTTCCCATTGGGAACCTACTAGCACTAAGTTGCTAACTGGTTAGCAAGATGCTTCCCACAAACCGGCCACAACCAAACTTTCCTGCGAACCTTCCGCCACAACAATCCCGCCCCCTTGATAATTGACCAATCACATTCACTTTATTCACTCGTGTAAAGTCGTGCACCACTGGGAAGAATTCGGAAATGCAAACGTTGGAACAGCCGCTTCCCTACGACTTTAAAAGTTCACCGCTCATGATGGATGTTCTTAGGCCGGGCCTACACTGTGCGATTTTTTTCAATCATTGCACGCAGTACGATGAAATCGTCACACTGTACGACGAAACCTTGTGGTTTTGTCGCACAGCGAGAGTTCACAGCACTGGAAAAAATCTAAATCTAGATAAGTAATTTTTTCTTAAAATATGTGCATTTATTCTTGGATTGAGGAAGTAAAAGTGGCATTTTGCCAATGAAACAAGACAATTTACACTTAAAATAAGACTTTGTCTTATTTTAAGTGTATATTATCCAATTATCTTATTTTAAGAGTAGAAATACTCATTCCATTGGCAAACTATCTCATTTACCTACTCAAATTAAGGGTAAATACACTCAATTTAATAAAGTGCTTACTTATTTCTAGATTGTTTTTCCAGTGAGCTCACGATGTACGTTCTCACACTGAATTCGGAAATGCAACGGTTGGAACAGCCGTTCCCCTAACACTGTAAGACATCTATTTTTTTTTTTCTTAATACATTCAAATCTTAAGATGGGTTAAAGGTTTAGTGGAGGATTTTCAGTGAAAATGGGGACGAGAATGATTGACAATTAGGAGGACCACTTATTTAGATGATCCACATGGAAAAAGAACATCCTCCACAATACCTTTAAGACACCCTTTGCAGCCTGTCTCTAAAGCATGCTCAAGCCATCTTGCTTCAACTGGATTTTTATGATATATATATATATATATATATATATATATATATATATATATATATATATATATATATATATATATATACATACACTCACCGCCCACTTTATTAGGTACCCCATGCTAGTAACGGGTTGGACCCCCTTTTGCCTTCAGAACTGCCTCAATTCTTGGTGGCATAGATTCAACAAGGTGCTGGAAGCATTCCTCAGGGAGTTTGGTCCATATTGACATGATGGCATCACACAGTTGCCGCAGATTTGTCGGCTGCACATCCATGATGCGAATCTCCCGTTCCACCACATCCCAAAGATGCTCTATTGGATTGAGATCTGGTGACTGTGGAGGCCATTTGAGTACAGTGAACTCATTGTCATGTTCAAGAAACCAGTCTGAGATGATTCCAGCTTTATGACATGGCGCATTATCCTGCTGAAAGTAGCCATCAGAAGTTGAGTACATTGTGGTCATAAAGGGATGGACATGGTCAGCAACAATACTCAGGTAGGCTGTGGCGTTGCAACGATGCTCAACTGGTACCAAGGGGCCCAAAGAGTGCCAAGAAAATATTCCCCACACCATGACACCACCACCACCAGCCTGAACCGTTGATACAAGGCAGGGTGGATCCATGCTTTCATGTTGTAGACGCCAAATTCTGACCCTACCATCCGAATGTCGCAGCAGAAATCGAGACTCATCAGACCAGGCAACGTTTTTCCAATCTTCTATTGTCCAATTTCCATGAGCTTGTGCAAATTGTAGCCTCAGTTTCCTGTTCTTAGCTGAAAGGAGTGGCACCCGGTGTGGTCTTCTGCTGCTGTAGCCCATCTGCCTCAAAGTTCCACGTACTGTGCGTTCAGAGATTGCCCTTCTATCAGCTCCAACCAGTCTGGCCATTCTCCTCTGACCTCTGGCATCAACAAGGCATTTCCGCCCACAGAACTGCCGCTCACTGGATGTTTTTTCTTTTTCGGACCATTCTCTGTAAACCCTAGAGATGGTTGTGCGTGAAAATCCCAGTAGATCAGCAGTTTCTGAAATACTCAGACCAGCCCTTCTGGAACCAACAATCATGCCACGTTCAAAGTCACTCAAATCACCTTTCTTCCCCATACTGATGCTCGCTTTGAACTGCAGGAGATTGTCTTGACCATGTCTACATGCCTAAATGCACTGAGTTGCCGCCATGTGATTGGCTGCTTAGAAATTAAGTGTTAACGAGCAGTTGGACAGGTGTACCTAATAAAGTGGCCGGTGAGTGTATATATATATAAATATTTTTATATATATATACATTTTGAAACACTGATCCACGCTTTTGTTTCAACTCGATTGGACTACTGTAATGCACTTTATCTGGGAGTCAGTCAGTCGCTGCTCTCACGTCTGCAGCTAGTACAAAATGCTGCTGCACGACTTTTGACAGGTACTCGAAAGAGAGAATATGTGACCCCTGTCCTGGCCTCACTTCACTGGCTGCCTGTATATTTTAGGATGCATTTTAAAATTCTTATGTTTGTTTTTAAATCATTGCATAGTCTTGCCCCAGCTTACCTCACTGAGCTTCTTCATCCTTACGTGACCCATCGGTCGCTCAGGTCAGCAAATCAGCTGCTCTTGGAGGAACCGAGAACAAAAAGGAAGCTCAGAGGGGACAGGGCTTTCTCTGTTATGGGCCCTAAATTATGGAATGACTTACCTTTGCAGGTCAGAGAGGCCCCTTCTTTGCCCATTTTTAAAGCTCGTCTTAAAACCCATCTATTTTACTTGGCTTTCAACACCAGTGGGATCTAGTTTCAAATTGTATGTTTTTGTTTTTTAAACTGTTTTTAAATTACTTTTATTATGTTGTGTTCTTAAATTGTACAGCACTTTGCATCAACTGTGGTTGTTTTAAAGTGCTTTATAAATAAAGTTGGTATGCTATATATGCCCAAGAACAATGGCAGCAAGTCATCCGGCCTGCAGAGAAGCTGTTTGGCTGCAGTCCTCCATCTCTCCAGGATGTGTACGCCTCCAGGACTCTGAGGCTTGCAGGGAAGATTGCGGCTGACCCCTCGCACCCCAACCACAAACTATTTCAGTCACTTCCCCCTGGCAGGAGGCTGTGGTCCATCAGGACCAAAACCTCACGCCACAAGAACAGTTTCTTCCCATCCGCTACCAGCCTTATCAACCAGGCCCCGGGACCCCCGTGACACTGCCTCTCTCCCTCCCCCATTCAGGACCTAGACGCTACACGAACGTAGCATCTCCAGACCTCCTGTGTTACATTAAAGGCTGGTTTATGCTCAGAAACCAGGTCGTCGGCGTGTGTGTTGAATAAAGTGAATAAAGATATGCCCCGCCCCTTCCGTAGACACTCTGGTGCACCTCTCTAAAACTGTAGGTGACTGTAGACAGTGCCGCAGACAGGAGGCCTCCTATTGGTCAGATCTACATCCGCTATATAGTATGCCTATTTCCTGTTTGGTTCCTTGTTTTGTTTGTATGACCGCCATTGTGGAAAACGACTCGTTAAGATGGACCAGCTAGAAGAGCGAGGTCGCCCTCATGTCCCTCCGTTGTCGCACAAACTTCCCTTTTGCGTTGTAGTGTGGAATCACATAGCGCAGACCACACTTCAATATTGGGCATAAATCCTAAATATCTGCGTCATACCTGCGACAAGCTAACTGGGACACACTGCTGCGGGAGTATAACCAGCCCTTAACACACAGTCAACTTAGTACATAGCTATATACTATATATTGCATATGGTATATTGTATTTTCTATATTGTATATAGAAATAGATTCTGTATTCTGTATATCCAATTTGTCCACACCATCAACAGCAAGTCAAATTCCTTGTGAGTGCAAACCTACTTTGCAATAAAGTTACGGTACGAAAAAGCAGTATATATATATACATATATGCTTTATTGTGCCATACTAACCCCAAAAAAGTAGTACTTTTCATATTTTTGGCGATTTAAAAAACGAATATCAGGAAAACCATGCATGATTCTCATGCACATTTGCAATGAAGTGTAGGATAATATTTAAAGGAGGTTTATGGCTGCAGAAAATATGAGAAAATGTTAAATCAGAGGCACCGTGTATCCAGAGTAATAGTTTATGCTGCAGCCTCACTGGAGCCAAAGCGGCTATAGCAAGAGTCCTGGTCATCACTGACTGCGCAGTAAGGGGGAGAGTTCTCTTCCTTCTAATGTTAGTTTTCCATAATGTCTCTTCGTCTTTGTTTCTGGTTTGGCCTGAAAATCTGTCATACAGGCTGAATCAGTCGTGAAATATTCTGACCTTTTAGAGGATTTAAAACATCACAGATTTCATCATTGATCCTAATCATCATCATCATCATCCTCATCATTCTACTGAGGGAGCACGATTTCACAACACGCACTGACGAAGCATTAGCATCTCTAAATGTCACAGGCACGCTATGGTGTCTGCAGCAGCAACACAAATCCTTGAAAGTTTTTTTTTTTTTTTTGTCATGGTTAAGCGTTAAGGTTGGTTGAATTTCATTTGGATTCTGGGTGCAGAAATCGTGCATGGCTTAAAGTATTTCCTTATATAAATATCCAAACGTAGAAACTAATATGGGGGATTGTAGTGGTGATTCCAACCCTTCCATTGCTATTTTCCTTTCCCTGCTAAAGAAAGTGTTTCCCACAGCATAATCCTGCCACCGCCGTGTTTCACAGTAGATTTGACTTTTTTTCCACGTCTTTCCAAGCCCAGAGTTACAGAGTTACATATGAGCCCCTTTCCCAGTAAGATTGAAATCAACTGGAGTTTATCAGGCTTCAGTTTTTTTTTTATTCCTCTGAATATTCATGTATTTATGGTTCCTTTGTCAGCAAATATGTGGATCTCTGCAGCTTTTTCAGGGTGAGCATTGGTCTCTTGTCTGCCTCTCCTCACCTGCCCCTCGGTTTAGGGCACCGTTCACGTCCTGGTCAGGGTGCAGTAAAAAAGAATATCTAGCCACTATCATGCAACGTGTAAACTAAATGTGTTCATTCTAATAATGAAAGGTCAGGACTGCACAGTTCAGTTCAATTACATAGCGTCAATTCATAACACGTCACTTTACAGAGACGGTTCAACAAGATCATACAGTCAAACTGACTCACAGTTTTCTTTAAACCTTGGCAGACGGCCGCTCACATTGAGCCTAGTTCTGCTGGAGGTTTCTTCCTGTTAAAAGGGAGTTTTTCCTCTCCACTGTCGCTACAAGCATGCTTAGTGTGAGGAATTGCCTTCAAGTCAATCAGTTGATGCAATCAGCTGGTTTTCCTTACATTAGAAAACTTTGAATCAATCTGACTGGATGATCTGGTGAACTGGAAAGTGACCTGAGATGACATGATGTGAATTGGAGCTATAAAAAATAAACTGAATTAAACTCTAACAAAAATTTCATTTTTTTTTTTTTACAAATTTAAAAAATAATTTATATGACAAACTTTTATCACTGAGGCAGTGGGGCCTGCAGAACTGTTTCTTGGGGGCCCAGATGGGGCCACTAAAAATATTGGGGTGGCCACTGAAACTGAAAGCCATCATTTCAGGGTTTGAATCTATTATAGTGGCAAACCTGCCTGTAGAAATCAGTATACACCTCCTCATATCTTGGTTTATTGTTTGATTTTCAATGTTACGTCGCTAGCTGTGCAGAACGGGATGAAATGCTAAACTGATGCTACTAAAATTTAAAATGGCCAGTGGGGTGGCCAAGGTCACCCCTGGCCACCCCCTGGTGATGCCACTGCACTGAGTGTTCTTTAATCCTGCAACATGAGACATAAACTGATGAATCATTTCTGTTGTGACTCCATCCCTAACTTATTAGTTTATGATGATTTTATACCAAGAAGTAGTTATATTTGAGACATTAATCTTTTCTAATTCATTTTGTTCTGTAATGGGAGGACATAGCTGTGATGTGCTGTAAATTATTTTTTGCAAAAACAAAAGCCTAGTTCTAAAGATTCTGTCGTGATCTTGGAGGAACGCTACGGAAGCCGGCAGACCAAACCAGATGAGAGTGCGCATTCAGCGTCTGCTCTGCCGATAATGCAAGCGTAGAAGAAGAAATGTGCTGTTTACCTGTGCAAAGAAAGAAACAACGAAAGAAAAATGTCTGAGGACTTCAGTGTTGAGGAAGAGCATGAGTTCTTTGCCGAGCTGAATGCGCACTTTCATCTGGTTTGGTCTGCCGCGGTTTCCGTAGACTCGTGAACGCGCTTTCAGGAAATCCTATACACTACTGTTTATGCTCTAAAAACATTCTAAATGACTTTGTTTCGAGTAAATTCTGGATGCTACCCACTCAGGACACTTGGAATACATTGGACAAGCAGTATGGAGGAATATTGACACGTTTTTTGTGGACTTTTATGGACCTTTCTGCCTCGGGCGCCATAGACCTCCATTATTTGAATGTCAGCAGACAGCAAGAAGCCTCCCAGATCTCCAGATGCATTTGAGATATCAAAAAAGTACTCCAGAGTGTTGTTCAGCATGGGGGTGAGTAGAAAATGAAGGCTAATCATGTTTTGGGTGTACTATTCCTTTAATAAAATGCAAATGTTACTCTGATTTGAGACGACTTTGGAAAACTGAGACACAGTGAGGTTAGCTTGCAGCTACCATTTAGCAGCTGTCTGTGTGTGGTAACCCTTGATGCGCCGATTCCTGCCTCAGTCCACTTCCTATTATATATATATATATATATATATATATATATATATATTCTCATTTGAATTGAGAAAGCTTCCTGAAGAGGTGGCGAAACGTCTTCAAATCTTGGAAACCAAGTCCAGTGGATATTTTTTGAATTTTTATGGAATGACTATGACCTGGATGACTGAGAACCTTCATCAGCCATTGAGACCGGTCTAAGTAGGGAGTACCAAAATGGCGGCCGGTGGCTTCTCTTCGACCACGTACTACCAACTTGAATAATAGAGATCAGTGAATCAGACTCACTGCTATGTTCTGGCGCCCCCTGTAGGGCTCTCAACGCAAATGTTACATCCCATCCAGCAGGTGGCGCTGTGGCATAACGTGGCAGCCGTTCTTTAGCGGAACCAGATAACCGCTGCATGCGAGACTTCCGCGTCCCGTAGAGCGCTTCAGGAACTGTTGAGGAACGGGGTGAATTTAGGGAAAATGGTGAGTATATAAAGATGATTTCTGTCTTATATCGACCAGAAGTTGTCTGCCGGGAGCTGAGCGATGACGCAGGACTCTGTCCGGTACTGTGTGGGGCGGATGGAGCTGGATGTCAGCGGATGTTTGCTGGTTCATCCCGGTGAGCCGCTTGGTTCCAGCGTGGCGGCTCTCACGGCAGCCTGCTGGACCTTCGCTCAGCTCCTCAACTTCCCTCCAGAACCTTCTTATTTCTGTTTAAGCTCAACAGCATCCTTTAAACTCTTTATGTTCACCTATATTGTCATAATTCCCCAAACTAAGACCATCTCTGTCTGCATGTTTGCAGGGTTTCGTTAAGGTGGTGAAAAATAAAGCCTACTTCAAGAGATATGAAGTCAAATTCAGGAGAAGGAGAGGTAAATGGATCCATTGACTGATGGCGGGAGGAGTGCTAAGCTAACTGTTCATTGAGTCCCACTTTATGCATGTATTGAAAACCTTGGTACTTTATTTACATTTGATGCATTAAAAGCATAAACAGGTTTATGAGGCATCTTGAAGCCAAACTGTGTTGATTCCGTGTTACAGAATACTGACACCTGCTGGACATTTAAAGACACTACAGGCAGCTTATTTGATAGACTAAACTGAAATGATTTGGTGATCCAGTGCAATATTTAAAGTTATTGTAGGTAATATATTATTTTGTATCTGTTTAAATTGAAAATATATTTAATATTTTTAGACCCAGCCAATAATTCTATTCAGTTTATTTATATAGCGCCAGTTTACAACACATGTCATCTCAAGACACTTTCCAGTTCACCAGATCATCCAGTCAGATTGATTCAAAGTTTTCTATCTAAGGAAAACCAGCTGATTGCATCGACTCGTTGACTCTTCAGCAATCCCTCACACTAAGCATGCTTGTAGCGACAGTGGAGAGGAAAAACTCCCTTTGAACAGGAAGAAACCTCCAGCAGAACCAGGCTCAGTGTGAGCGGCCATCTGCTGAGGCCCACTGGGGTTCAAGGAGACAGAAGCAGACATAGAAAAAGAAGCATAGATACAAAAGGCAACTGTCAACCAGCTCCACAGGCGGCCCCGTCCAGGAAACACACAGCCAGGCAGACGAGCTCCGAGCCAGCTCCCATGTCAGAGGATGAAGAGAGCACATCCAGTTAGTCACAGTCAGAGAAACAGGACTACACTGGAAAACAGGCCAAGCTCCAACATCTAGAAACAAAGGTGTTGATGGCAGCAGCACAGCTGATATTTCTCTCCAGGATGGAGTCACAGCCAAACAGGAACAGACCAGATGAAGCTACTATGAGAAAAAGCAGAGAGAGCAGAACGTTAGAGATTGAACTAACAGATTCTGCAGAGTGGGAGAATAGAGATAGAATGAAGCAGAATGATGAAAAAGGGGGTCCCTATGTCCTCCAGCAGTCTTAAGTCTATAGCAGCATAATTATAGAGATAACTCAGGATAACCTGAGCCACTCTAGTATATCTATATAATGTAAACATATCAAAATTTATGGGCAAATTTACGGGTGAATAAGGATGCTTGTGGACTAGGATCTTAACTCATAATTTTAAAAGAATAAGTATGGTAAAAACGGTAAAGTCAATCAGAAATTAACTTTAATTCAGATAAGTTGAGTGATAATTGAGAGGAAAAGGATGATGCAATGATGCACATTATTGTTTTGCTCTATGGCTCCATGCTCCGACGCATCACTGTTAGCGGACCCATCACTACCTCGAACTCATTTCTTCATATTTGTTCTCTACATTTCTGAAATTAATGAGCTTTTATTAAATGCTGGGATCATTGTTCCAGCATTCTGATTGGCTGGAATACATATTAATTAATTGAGCTGTTAAATTAAATGATTGCCTTTTTTTTTTTTTTTGTACCGATCAATTTGTCAGAAATTTAAAGCAACAGATTTTTTTCTCAGATTTCTTTGACCTGCAGAGTAAAAAAAAAAGTGTAAACCAACATAAAACTGTTATCTTGGTAGAGCAGGACGGTTTGATGCTGATGTTCTTAACTGACCGTTTCACCGCTGACCTTTGGTTGAATTATCAGAGGGAAAAACCGACTTCTTCGCTCGCAAGCGCCTGGTTGTTCAGGATAAGAACAAGTACAACACGCCCAAATACCGACTGATCGTCCGCCTCTCCAACAGAGACGTCTGCTGCCAGGTGGGTGACCCACTAACCCTAACGGCTATGGAGAGAAATGTCTTCCTATATTATTGAATGCAAAACAAAAAGGAAATTTGAAGTAAAAGGGTTTAATGAGGGAATTTTAGAAAAACTTAGAGTAATTTATCATCTGCAATATTTTAAAATAGTTTTTCTTTAATTTTTTTTTTCAGATTTAGTTTTATAGTAGTTGCAGGTAGGCTAGTTCTGCCTCCATGTGCTCTGCTAACGATGACCCTTTCCACTTGTAAAGTGGAAGCTAGCAGCGTGTTGTGTTCAAGTTCTTTTGTTGTAAGAGAAGAGTAACATGTTGGATCCACAGATTTACCTGAGCTGCTAATCACCTGAGCTCACTGCCATACGCTACAGATCAAATGAGAAAATAATCAGAACACTGTAACCAGCGCTATGCTCGGCAGACTGCTAGCTAGCATCTGATAGAATTAACAGTCATTTTAAGAACCGCACGTTTAAAAGCTGATATTAAAACAAAAAAGTGTCTGACAGCATGGGTCTTTCGCACGTGACGTCACGCCCTGTGCATTGTGGGTAATTAGCGCCATATTGGGGGGTTACCGTGCAAGAAATTAGAGCTGCTATTAAAGCGTCCCGAAGAGATTTACCTTTTTTTTTTATCAAAAGCAACAAAAAAAAAAACACCTTTATATTTGCTATGAACCTTAATATTCCAGGGGTCACAAGATTAATTTTACTTACCATGTAAAAGAGCTTTATGTACTTTGAGTTTAATAATTTTGGAAGCTTTTTGCCGCTTGATAGGTTCGGATGCACCATAATTTACACTGAGATAAAGCTGTGAAGTGAAGACTTGTACAAGTTTGACTAACATCTTCCCTTTGTGGTGACCACAGTGTTAGTGCATCCTTCTGGTTGAAATGAGTATAAATGTTGCACCCAACCATTAGTAAACAGTCCATGAGCGTCCAGAGATTTGTAGTTTCTGAATTCTTTAAGTGTATATGCACTAATTATGTCCATATTTGTAGTTGGTGGAAATAGCGAGGGATCGGCTGTCCATGCTTTAGCTGCTAGCTCATACGGATCTATATTGCTAATTGAGGTTAGCTTAGCTAAATACCGGTATCTGCCGTCCTTATTGAGTTTATCTCTGTAAGGCTTCTTCTCGTTTTTATTGTGGATGTCCATGTTGCTGAAGTCATCGCGCTGTCATCGCGGCTTTACTGTCAATACTTGAACTCAAATGAACTTCATTGCGATTAGGCAGGTTACCCCCCAACATGGCGCCTCATTGTGTCGAGATCACGTGACTGCAAAAGACCCATTGTGTAGACAAGAGAGAACCCGAATGCTAAGCTCAGACCTAAAGCAGGGAAAACGCACGAGCTGCTTCATTTCTGATGCTTGTACCAGTTTTGGTTCTGATGCACAGCTAGAAAAGTGCGTCCGATGCGCGGTGGGCGGAGCTAACCGTATCCTTTCTTTGTCTGGAACAATTGCAGCTAAATTTGCTGTGATCAGTTCGCGCTCTTCGCGCTTTTCCGCTACTGTTTGCTGCTGGAAGCCGGTTTTTCACGTACTTAATCCAAACTGCAGGCACCAGGATTTTAAAATCTAACAATATTCTGCCATTTTAAGTTAATTTAGGCGTTGATAAACTGTTTCAGAGGAGTGGTCATAGCGCTCTGCATCAGCAGTGCTGTGTCTGACTCCCTGCCAGCTCCCAGATCAGCTTCTGATTGGTTGATGCGGCGCGTCTAGCAGCTAAAGTTAAATTTCTCCAACTCCAGCAGCTGCTGCTTCTGAAGCGCATCAGCTGCTCCAAACGCGCTGCAGGACGTTTTGCTGCGCCTTGATGCGCGTCAATCATTGACATGTAAACTAGCTGCTTCTGCTTCTTCTGCTGCTTGCGGTCTGAATGTAGCATTAACGATGCAGCATTCACCACATCGAATCATTTCACTGCTGTCCGCCATGTTGGAAGGTCAAAGTTTACCTCAATTCTGGACTCATAGAATCTTCCCAGTGGAAAATAAGACATGAGAGTTTTTGGTATTTTCCATAATCACGTTGCCACATGAAGGCACCGTTAGTTATACAGATTACCAGTTAGATTTCAGGATGCTCTGCGTGGACCAATAGAAACTGGCCTGCTCTGTGTTCGCGTTGGCAACAAACCAACCAAAAATAAAGATCAAGTCTCCACACAAGAAAAACACAATTTGGAGGGAACAAATAAAATAAAATGTAACCTAATTTGGCAAACAAAAAAATTATTTGTTGAACTCTTTAATTTAAATATTTTATTTTTAAAAGCACTTTCAAATTTATTTATTTTTTTAACTTTTTCTTTTCTTTTACTAATATTGGAGCCAATTTCTCCCCATACTTTGTCCCGTTTTATTGTTTCTAGAGGATCTGAATGATTTTTCTCCACCTTCCAGATCGCCTACTCAAAGATCGAGGGAGACCACATCGTGAGCGCCGCTTACTCCCATGAGCTGCCCAAATACGGGATCAACGTGGGCCTCACTAACTACGCCGCCGCCTACTGCACCGGCCTGCTGCTGGCCCGCAGGGTAAACCGGCTGCAGCCTGTCACACTCAGCCTCCTGCAAAGCTTCGGACTCCTAACGTTTAAACGTCTGGTTTTCACTTTATAGCTGCTGCACAAGTTCGGCATGGATCAGATTTACGAAGGTCAGGTGGAGGTGACGGGAGACGAGTTTAACGTGGAGAGCGTGGACGGGCAGCCCGGCGCCTTCACCTGCTACCTGGATGCAGGGCTGGCCAGGACCTCCACAGGAAACAAGGTGTTTGGGGCCCTGAAGGGGGCCGTGGACGGAGGGCTGGCCATTCCTCACAGGTCAGAATCAAGCTTCTACGTTCACCACCACGGTCGGGCTCCGCACAGCGGGACGCTAACTGTTTACTAGCATGTCTCTTTGGGAGCGTTTTTCACAGAAGTTTTAGTTTATACAACAGCAAACATTTATTATCAAACAAACATTAGCAATGGATCTTAAACAGAGGGAGTACGGAAAATTATTTTTTATTTTTGAAAACAAAAAACATGTTTCTATAAAGAAAATCAGAGAAAAATGCAATTTAACCCTTTATAGGGTAGGTTAGCGTAACCCTTACAAATGGACCAAACCCCCCCACCGTCCCTCAGTGAGGTCTAGACGCACAAGATCTATATCCAGCCATTCAGCAAAAATGCTGCTACATGGCTGCACATCTTATTTTGGCTTTTGACCAATTAGAAGAGTCCCTCAATGACATATTACCTACTGGAGATTAAGTTGGGGAAGAAAAAAAAGGTAATAAGCAAACTGAAAAGTTACAAAGTAAAGTTAAAAAGTTTATATTTAAGTTTATAAACTAAAAAATCTAATTGCCAGTATCAGCATTAATGCCTCTAAGGTTATGTTGGACCAAAAAATAAAAATGTTTCTCTCACTTATAGAAGCACTTTGATTATTTTCTTAATATATTCGGGCGAGTTTGCGTTTCTTGTTTTTGCATTGACATTAATATTTTGCCATCAAAATATTCATATTATTTATTGTTACAAATGTAATAAGTTCTTGTCCTGGATTCCAATAATACTGTTGGCTGGAAATTTAGATTATAAAGGGTTAAAGGAAATTTGAAAATCCTTTAAAAATAATTCATGCGTATAATAAAGTTAAGCCAGCGTTTCTACACTTTGCTATTTTTTAGAATTTATGTTTTTTTATCAGATGTAATAGAACATTAATATTTAAAAATGTTTTTCTAATTTAAAACTTTGACACACACACACATATATATATATATATATATATATATATATATATATAATAAGACATGTAACCATTTGCAAGCCTTGGGTACGTAGCAGATGACTCATTTTGTTTATTTGTATATTTATGTATTTGTTTTAAAATTTCTATTTACAAAACATGTTCATCACAACATTAATGGAATCAAATTCACTCCATATTCTTTGACGGCTTCAGGCTGTTTTTAGCTCTTTTTTTTTTTTTTTTTTTATCTATAATGTCTTTATTCAGTTGAGAAAAGCTCTCATTCTAACTTTTTTAAAGATCCAAATAAGTAAAGTTGCATATTTACGAGAATAAACTGACATTTTCCGAGATTATAAAAACTCCCGTATTTAGAAGGAAATGGGTAGAAAATTTATAAGACTAAAACGCAAATTTACAAGAAAATAAACATGCATGTTTACGAGATTGTAAGCATGCAAATTTAGAAGAAAAATGCAATTTAAAGAGGAATTTGAAAAATCATTAAAAAAAATTCATGCATATTTTAAAGTTCAGTGTTTTTTATACTTTATGCTATTTTTAAATTAAAGGAAAATTCATGTCATAGAACATACTTTTTTTTTTTACTTTTCTTTAATATTTTTCAAATTTTTTAAAATATATTCTAGTTTTTGATATGAGATTTAATGTTTTTCTTCACATTTTTTGTCTTATTTGGAAAAATGTTCATTTGATTTGTGTTTATCTGACTGTGTTCATTATTATTCCTCCACTAAATGAAAGAAATAAGAATATATTATTATCTAGAGACTTTTAATAACAGGAGAAATGCAGCTCCAGACGACCTGAGCGTGCGATGATGTCATCAGTACATCAGTTCCAGTTGACCCAGATTTATTCCGCGTTCTCCCAGAGTCCAGACTTTCCTGTGTTCTATTCAAGAACAGACTTGGCGAGAACACGAGTCCGTACTCGCGTTCTAATGAATTGAGAAACGGCCTCAATTTACTTTCCTAACCATTGGACCAAAGTGTTGTTCTGCTTCAGTTAAATACCCATAATGCTTTGCTGCATCATCATGACTGATTCCATCCTGGAAGAAAAACAACATGGAAATAGAGCTGGTTTGTTCCAGGTTCGCTTATCGGGATTCTGATCAGATGGATGCAGATTAGTTTCTGTGTGTTTATTGTTTGATCTTTCATTGGGAGGAGGAGGAGGATCCACCTTCCTGACTTTGCCTGTTTTTACCTGCAGCTTGAAGCGTTTCCCTGGTTACGACTTGGAGAGCAAGGAGTTCAACGCCGAGGTGCACCGAAGGCACATCATGGGCATGAACGTGGCCAACTACATGTCCTACCTGATGGAGGAGGACGAGGAGGCCTACAAGAAGCAGTTCTCTCGCTTCATCAAGAACGGAGTGGCACCAGACACGGTAGGACGCCGTCCGTCGCTCGCTCCGTGAAATCCAGCGTCCTGCATCGTTGGCTGATGTTCACCGTGGTTTTAGAAGCACAGCTCGCCGTTCTGAACGCCGCCGTTTAAACGTTTCCCTTCTTTTTGGTTTCAGGTAGAAGAAATGTATAAGAAAGCACACGCCGCCATCAGAGCGAATCCCGTACTTGAAAAGAAACCCAAAAGAGACGTCACAAAGAAGAGGTGGGTTAACCGCGTCCAATCAGAGCAGCCGCTCAGCCGATGGAGCGAACCTTCATCAGTCGGCTTGTTTTGTTTTTCTGGTGCAGGTGGAACCGCGCCAAGTTGTCGCTGGCACAGAGGAAGAACCGCGTCGCCCAGAAAAAAGCCAGCTTCTTACGAGCACAAGAACAAGAAGCAGGGGACGGTTAGGGGCCGACAGGACGGGGCCCGTCCTCACAGACTAATAAATGTGTTCAAGTCCACCCCATCTCTGTGTTTCTGTCTTCCACTGCAGCCTCACAGTTAAACAGTAAAATAATTTAGTTTCTAGAAACATTCATGTCTGATAGACGACTTAATAAGAGTGTACGTATGGAGAGAAAGTTGGTCCAACATTATGGAATGCCAAGAACACGTTTCAAAGAAGGGAATTTGAAGGAAACTCATTTCAAGTTTGAACACTTACAAATTCTTCTCAATAAAAACGGCTTTGAAAGTTATTAGTTTGCAGAATATGAAATAGATATTTTTTGAGATAATTTTTTTCTGATTTTATTTTCCTTTTATATAAATGTATAGAAATATATATATATATATTTATACACATTTTTTTGTAGGGATGCAAGATATTGGGATTTTGGCCGATATCCGATATGCCGATATTTTAAAACTCATGTAGCCGATAACCGATATCGATACCGATGTTAAAGCTGGACAAAAATAAGTAGTCATTGAAAATAGCAGTTTTGTTATCCATTTCTGACACTTTGAAAAATAATATACTCAAATATATTTTCATATGCTGATATCAAATAGATTTTTAAAAACGCGGTATCGATCTATTTTACTTTCAAAATCTGGTGAAATTTCATCGTTCTGTTACAAACTCTCGTGATATTTTGCAAATTCTTGTGAGATTTTGTTAGTAAAATAGATCGATACCGCGTCAATATATCAACATATAAAAATATGGCAACATTTTGTGAATTTTCGGGGGATTTCGTAGCATAACGATGACATATAGCAATATTTCATTAGTAAAAGAGATTGATATGGTGTTTTTAAATGGCAATATATCAGCATATGAAGATATTGGGATATTTTAATGGATCAATATTTTTTAAGTCTTTAAAAAAAGTTTTTTAGGAAGAAGTAGTATTTTTTATTTTTTTTTAGACTTTAGAAACTCAGAAGCTGATCAAATATCGGGTTAAATATCGGTGGGGTGGCCGATGTCCGATATTCAGCTTTAAGGCCGATACCGATAGGGGGCCGATTATATCGTGCATCCCTATTTTTTGGGTCTAATGGGAAACTTTTTAAAGTTAAAGGAAATTGTTTAAAAATATATAATTGACAATTTGAGAGAGAAAATCTGGAAATGTTGAATTGCATACACAAGTTTATTTTATTTCAACGTTCCATTTTCTCCTCATTTCCTCTTTTAAAACTCGTCAGGCCAAACGGCCCGTCTGCTGAAACCGCTCCCTAACCAATAACCCTTAACTATCAAGTGTCGCTCCCAGTGAAGTCTCCCTCGGCTGTGGAAGGCGCCTTTTTTTCCCCCTAACTTCGATTTTCTATCGGTGACAAAGATGCAGCAAAGCAGAGGAACTTAAATTTGAATGCCAGTGTTTCCTCCACCAGTAGTTCACCATTGCACCTGCTGCTAAATTCCAGACTGAACATCTGCTCTAACCCCTAAATCACTATATAGAGCGGGGACTATATAGTGGACTTTACACTTAGATTTTATTTTGTACAGGCGTGTAAACAGAAATTTTGTTAGGAGCAGCTGTCTAGACAACCTCATTTTTTTTTAAGTACAGCCTTGATAAGGTAGGCAGCAGTGATGAAAAACAGTAACGTAAACTTATGACTGTTTAGTTACAGTTCTAACATTCAGGATTTTTTTTTTTGTAACCCATTCTACAAAACATTCAGCAGTGTGATGGCGGTGGGGAAGAAGCTGCTGCAGAACCTGCTGGTCCTGCATTGAATGCTGTGAAGCCTCTTCCCAGAGGGCAGCAGGGAGAACAGTCCATGGTGGGGGGGTGAGGGGTCATTGATGATATCACGGGCTCGGGACACGCAGCGCTGGGATGAAATGTCTTTAATGGAGGGAAGAGGAGCCCCCATGATCCTCTCCAGTGAGACCACAGTGAGACAGCTGCTCAGAACGCTCTCTATGGTGCTTCTGGAGAAGGTGAGGACAAAACCTAGAACAGATAATGGATGTCTATTCTATTCACATTTCTCTATCTGTAGGATGGGTTTATGTGTTGCCTTCTCAATTCAGAGGGCCCCCTGCCTGTCTTTGCCTTGGGCCCCAAATGTTCTAAATCCGCCCCTGCCTACTTCAGTTCATATTTTAGGTTCCACTTTACAGCTGATTTTCTCTGTTGAGTAATTTCTATTTCAATCTGAAAAACTCACACGAAGAGAAAAGACAATTAGGAGAAACGTCTTTGGCGCTCAGACCACGGCAGGAAACATTAGCGCTGAATTTTGATAGCTATGCATGAACAGGAGTAAAGAACAGGGATGTTTCCCTCCAAATTCCTCAGGGAGTTTGGTCCATATTGACATGATGGCATCGCACAGTTGCCGCAGATTTGTCGGCTGCACATCCATGATGCGAATCTCCCGTTCCACCACATCCCAAAGATGCTCTATTGGATTGAGATCTGGTGACTGTGGAGGCCATTTGAGTACAGTGAACTCATTGTCATGTTCAAGAAACCAGTCTGAGATGATTCCAGCTTTATGACATGGCGCATTATCCTGCTGAAAGTAGCCATCAGAAGTTGGGTACATTGTGGTCATAAAGGGATGGACATGGTCAGCAACAATAACCAGGTAGGCTGTGGCGTTGCAACGATGCTCAATTGGTACCAAGGGGCCCAAAGAGTGCCAAGAAAATATTCCCCACACCATGACACCACCACCACCAGCCTGAACCGTTGATACAAGGCAGGATGGATCCATGCTTTCATGTTGTAGACGCCAAATTCTGACCCTACCATCCGAATGTCGCAGCAGAAATCGAGACTCATCAGACCAGGCAACGTTTTTCCAATCTTCTATTGTCCAATTTCCATGAGCTTGTGCAAATTGTAGCCTCAGTTTCCTGTTCTTAGCTGAAAGGAGTGGCACCCGGTGTGGTCTTCTGCTGCTGTAGCCCATCTGCCTCAAAGTTCCACGTACTGTGCGTTCAGAGATGCTCTTCTGCCCACCTTGGTTGTAACGGGTGGTTATTTGAGTCACTGTTGCCCTTCTATCAGCTCCAACCAGTCTGGCCATTCTCCTCTGACCTCTGGCATCAACAAGGCATTTCCGCCCACAGAACTGCCGCTCACTGGATGTTTTTTCTTTTTCGGACCATTCTCTGTAAACCCTAGAGATGGTTGTGCGTGAAAATCCCAGTAGATCAGCAGTTTCTGAAATACTCAGACCAGCCCTTCTGGCACCAACAATCATGCCACGTTCAAAGTCACTCAAATCACCTTTCTTCCCCATACTGATGCTCGCTTTGAGCTGCAGGAGATTGTCTTGACCATGTCTACATGCCTAAATGCACTGAGTTGCCGCCATGTGATTGGCTGCTTAGAAATTAAGTGTTAACGAGCAGTTGGATAGGTGTACCTAATAAAGTGGCCGGTGAGTGTATATAATTATTTCATGGTCCTGTGTCGCAGTGCATCGAAACCATTAAAAGAATCTGTCAAACTCACCCATCAAAGTTAGGGGGCGGGGTTAACACGAATCGAGTCTCTGTAATCGATTTGCTTCGCCTTAATGTGCAGGGTGACCAATCAGGTGTTAGATAACCGCCCCCTAACTTTGATGGGTGAGTTTGACAGATTCTTTTAATGGTTTCGATGCACTGCGACACAGGACCATGAAATAATTAAATGCACACTGAAATAATTATAAATATTTTTTTAATAAAATGAAGACGTATTTTATTAAATTAATGACACATTCATATATTTAGTTCCTTATTTATTTAATGAATTACACATTTAATTGTTTATCGCTGTATTTATTTATTTAATTGTGGCACTTTATATTAGTGACGTGGTTTTAATTAATGAATGACACATTTATTTATTTAACTCCACAATTAATTAATTATTGACACATTTAATGATTTATTTACTGCTGTATTTATTTATTTTATTTTGGCACTTTTTATCCTCCATAAATTAAACATTGTATCAAGTTATTTTTCAAATCAATCCTGACAAAGAGACATGGCTCCCATGACAGTGAGTGGTATGGCGTTTATTTGTGAAAAAAACAAAGTAAACATGAAAACTGAAGGCAGCAGTGGAAGTCAGCTGGATGTGCTCTACAGGTCGACAGTTCAGTGGTTCGACTCACATCTCAATCCAGCTAAAGTGAAAATTAACCTTTTTATTTTCTATAATCAGCATCTGGTATCTCACATTTCCAGTTTAAAGTTAAACAGTCTTTAAAATAACAGCATGATGTGTGACAGAATCCAAAAATCAGCCCAGCTTTAAACAGAGACAATAGAAAACAACATGAACCTCTGTTACTTCTAATTATGATTAAAAAATAAATCTTAGACAGATGTGATAAAAGAACAGAGTATAAACTTTGCTGTGTTAAACACAGAAAACATCCTTTATAAAAGGACAGGAGAACATTCACCTTCTGAAGCAGGATCTTCTTCACACTGGAGATTGATGCTTTTATTCTAATAATGTCCACAAACATAAGGCCATGAGGGCTTCTTCTTCTGTTGCTGCTTAAAACAGACATTTGTTCACATTCAATCACAGTTTGGAGTTCTGAGTAGTTTATCCTGCCTTCATTTCCAATCAACTTCAGGCAGCGAACCACTGACAGCAGACCGATGATCTATAGCGAAATAATCTCCCAGCAGATGTGTTGGAGTAACAGAAATCCTGCATGAGTTCAGTTTAATCATTCTGTGAGAAACAAACAGCCGTCGAATCGTTGGTCATAATTAATGCTGTTTCTGCAAACAGATCCTTATTGGGAGATCCGGCTCTGGTTCTCTGATCAAAGGAGCGCAGTGGTTTTAGATGCTTCTACAGAAGAGACCAGGAACCGTTTCCTCCTGATAAAAAAGGTTATCTACACCAAGCATCCGACCTGATAGTGTTTAGATGGTCCCTTTGGTATGGAAGACAAACAGTGTCATTGGAGTCTGCACTTCATTTAAACACTGATTTTTTTTTTTTTAGCACCGAATTTCAGAGATGGGAAGTAACGAAGTACAAATACTTCGTCACTGTACTCAAGTAGATTTTTCTGATATTTTTACTTTACTTTACTACTTATTTTTATGGCGACTTTTTACTTCTACTCCTTACATTTTTACACAAATATCTGTACTTTCTACTCCTTACATTTTAAAAAAATTGGCTCATTACTTTAGTTTTGAATCATTTCAATGGAGTTACCGTTATTATTTTTCACGTCATCAATACCAAATTCAATCTAATTGGATGGGAATCTACGTTGCATTTGCCGCACCACTACAAGATGAATCGACAGATTCGGCGGGATTCATTGGCGGCAAATCATTGCAGCTTGGTGGCGGTGGCGTTAGCATAGTAGTATGGACGACGAGATGATTGAAAATGAACACAACGGAGATCTAGTCCTATTGGCAGACATCCATTTAAAATGTAGGCAACGGCATGAAAAAAGTGGTTTCTACTTTTACTTTTATACTTTAAGTAAATTTACAAGCCTGTACTTTGTTACTTTTACTTGAGTAAAGAATTTTAATCAGTACTTCCACTTTTACCAGAGTATTTTTTTAAACAAGTATCTGTACTTTTACTCAAGTACGGAAAGTGAGTACTTTTGCCATCTCTACCGAATTTTAAAAACTGAATTTTTTTTACACATTGAATTCCTTAAAATTCCTGCAAAACATTCGCCTGCTAAATTTACTGCAAATGTGTTGACCTTTTGGTGAACTCAAGCCAAAGCAATCTAGACTCGAAGCAGTCGAGCAGCTTCCAGCCAATGAAATCAGCTCATTTGGTCATGTGACACAACAGGTGGGCGTGGCTTTGTTCCCGTCTGAATGAGGAGATTTTCTTGTTAATTAGATATGATTAAAAAACGTCAGGTAGCTACTAATAGGGCTTGGGATCCGCGTTGCATTGTGGGACGTTGCGGCCATGTTGAGGGCTACGCGAACGTCAACATAGCTCTGAAACAAAGTTGTTGTTGAACGAAGAGACGTAGAAGTAGAGAGAAAAAAGATGTTAAAATCCCGAAAAGCATCTGGAATTTACCGGGACACATTAAATTGAGAAGCCAAGGACCGGTATGTTGACAAAATCAGCATTATTAATAATTTGGATCCATATAAAGTTCCAAACAATGAGTGGAGCACCGATGAGTGAGCGCCTATACTTCAAAACAGTTCCGAAGCTACGAGTCCTTGGAGTCTCATGTGCAGTTCATGAATGGATGGGTTCAGGAGCTGCAGATCATAAAGCCAGCAAACAGTGGGAACACAGTAATCCGTACGAAGGTAAGCTGTGATCAGACGGGCTCTGGAACCTGCTAGTTTAGCAACTGCTAACCGCTAGTGCTAACAACCACTCACGCATGTAATGTACTTTTAAATAGCTGCTATGTGTTTCAAAGGTGTAGTTAGTAACGTTAACTGCCAACCCTCCGGGTTTCTCACGTATTTGAGCCTTTTCCCGCTGCCGTTTTTATTATTTTCCCGTAAAAGATCACAACTTTGAAGGAAAGAAACAAAGTAGGCTATAAAATAAAACCGTGCATCTTTAACTTACCAGAATGAAAATGCAGGGAACACACTCTCAATGACATCAGGATACTGTGGAAAGTTATGTTCGGTCGTCTTACAGCCGCGATCCAAGCTAGCCGACGACTCTTTATCTCTGACGCTTGGTCTCCATGGTTACGCCTCCAGGCAGGAAAGCGGTGGAAAGTTAACCCATTTTCTATGTTTCCATGGCGATCATGTGTTGCGCTGTTACAGCCCACAATACAGCAACGGTTTACCATGGTTGAAACCAAGTTAAGGTGAAATTAATCAAATTAAAACACGGCTGAGAGGGAGTACAGTATGTGGTAGTCATAGGCAGTAGTCTGAGCAGCGGTAAAAGAGGCCTTCAAGATGGCGGCCACACAAAGTAATTATGTCATGACGCCCAAGCCCTATAGACAGCCATTAGTTTTTCATAGTGGGTGAAATAACTGAGCCAATCACAGCTAAGATCTGCCAAGGCTCTTGGTTTGATCCAGAAGAAGCGGCCAACGGGAAACTTCTTTTTCTTCTTCTGACCTAATGAGCTAATTTCATTAGCTAGCAGCTGCTCGAGCGCAGTGTAGATCACTTTGGCTTGAGCTCACCAAAAGGTCAACACATTTGCAGTTTTTTGCAGCTGACTTTTCACCAGATAAAAATTCAGTGTAAGGAATTTGTCCTTACTTACTGCAAGCAGACAGTAAGGTCGTTCAATATCCAATGAGACAGGAGGTGTTATACCCTGACTACTTCGGCTTGTAAAGAAATAATCAACACAAAAGGTTATCACTAAAAAAGTTGGTTGTTCATAGACTAATGTATACAAACATATTCATAAAGAGATAGTTGGAAGGAAAAGCTGGGTCAGAAAAAGGTACAACAGCCTTCAGAGGATTTTTGGACACCATGTATTGATGAATTTGACTTATACTGACAAGGAGTAACATGCTTGCATAAAAAAAAAAAAAAAAAAAAAAGGAAGGAATTTTTTTTTTTTTTACCTTTATTTCAAAGTGTAAAAAAATTCAGTGCGAAAAAATCTTGGTGTACAAAAAAATTCCAAGGACACTGTTTTTCTTCCATACTTTGGAGCCGAAATAGAACTACATCACTGGGTGCGATGAGATAGAGATGTGGCTCCATCTGCTGGCAGAACCACAGAACTGACAGAAAGCCAAATGGTGAAAATAAAGGCAGCTACTTAACAGCGCCCAACCATCCTCTAATGCCTCGCTGTGAGGCGACAGCTGGACCCGTTTGAAGACCAACAGATATCCATTAAATCAACTGATCTACAGAACCTCTCAGTTCTAGTGGATCATCCACTGAACCTCCATCAGAACATCAAGAAAGAGAAAATTCCTGTTCCTAGAGACGCGAACAGGGAGACAGCATCAAGGTAAGAACCAATCAATTGATTTATCTATTTATAGGCGTTTGTATTTAGACTGCAGAGCCTAAGAATAGCATTGCTGTTGCTAGTATCAGTATTAATAAGGACGTTTACCTAAACATCTTCAGCTGAATCTGAAAACCTCAGCAGCTTTGGTTCCGCCTCAGTGAGCGAAACGTTGAATGTCTCATTCGTTGCGCTACTTGAGTCTTTATCCCCCTAAGAGTCAAAAATGTTGGGGGATTTTCTTTGCAGCTGGATCTTGCAGTTTCATTATTTTCACAACTTCGCTGCAAGGTGCTAACTAGCTTAGCCTTTATATATCCTAGTTTGCTCCCTGCCTACATGTGTCGTATCGTACCTCAGTTATTATTATAAATTTACAACAAAGGACTTTTTTCACTAATCCATCCATGCGAGGTCCCCGCTAATTTTGTACTCAGCTACAGCTCAAACTCTACAATGAAATCTCAGGGTCTATAAGTTCAAAGCTAACGATGTTCTTCCACTGTACGGCCTGACGTGATCTATAAGGTCACACTGTACGTCCAAAAACCACACATTGGATTTGGCACCGAGAGATGGCGCTGGTCAGACTCTTCAATCCGGAAGAAGAACTTGCTTGTTTGTACATGCGCAGTGCTCAAGGTTCTGGAAAATCGGCTCTTAGCTCTGCTTCAACAGCAGGATTTTCTCACAAGGGCCAACTGAATTGTTTGATTTTCTCCCAACCTTCCAATTGCTGATTGGGAGGTGGTTGTGAGAGGCTGATCGCTCCTCGTTACCCCCTGTACACGACACGATGCACAATACACCATGAGGCTGAAACCCAACAAGATCCCAAAATTCTCACACGACTGGAAAATCTGCCAGAAAAGGTTAGAAGTTTGTACAGTGTATGCCCGGCCTAAGTCCCATCACTGATAGAGGTTCCAGTCTAACCAAGGACCAGCCAGGGAACAGCCAAGAACCAGCCAAGAACCAGCCAGGGACCGGCCAAGGAACCAGCCATGGACCAGCCACAGACCAGCCAAAGACCAGCCAGGGACCAGCCAAGGAACCAGCCAGGGACCAGCAACGGACCAGCAAAGAAACCAGCCAGGGACCAGCCAAGGAACCAGCCATGGACCAGTAAAAGACCAGCCAAGGAACAGCCACAGACCAGCCATGGACCAGCCAAGGAACCAGCCAAGAACCAGCCAGGGACCAGCCAAGGAACCAGCCATTGACCAGCCAAGGAACCAGCCAAGGACCATCCAGGGACCAGCCAAGGACCAGCCAACTATGTTCTACGTCCACTAAGGATCGTGCCTTTACCCATCCTAAAACCAGTTATAATAACACTCTGGGACCAGTTTACTGCTACTGTTACCAACAGCATCAAACCATCTAATCCAAGCAGTAATCTTTGATGAAAAAATTATCAATCGAGACAGAATAAAAGAAAGATGCTGGAATAGTGGTATCTCTGTCCACAGTAAAGAGTTTAACTTGACTTTGAATCACGACTCCTTCAACCAGGTGAAACATGCGGCTGCCGAGACACAAATGGTCCCATCTGGTCACGCTGACCAGGAAAAAAAACAAAAAACGTCTCATTGGACAAGGGCAGATGTTAATGACTTTTATCTTTTAATGTACCAACTTCGTTCTGGAAGAATTGTGACTTTATTCTAGTAATATTAGGAATTTTTTAGATCTAATATCATGGATTTAATTAAGTTAATTTTCACAATTAGAGAAAAAAATATCCCTTACCCTATATGGCCCTAATACTCCATTGTAATGATAAAACATTATAAGGTTCTGTGACCCATTTTAGACTTGCCTGATGAGAAAAAAACAAACATGGAGTTGAAGATTATAGGACCCAAACGTAGGTCAACTTGATTTATCAAATATAAATACAGATGTTAAAATAATTAGTGGATTTTTCTAATTAATCAGCTCTGAACAGTAAGAAGCTCAAAAATCTGTTTCTTTTCCAGAGGCAGTGAACCTAACACATTGGTTGTTACTATCAGTATTTGGTCTGGGAAGAAAAGTGAAGAAAACAAATAAAAAGTTAGACAGTGATGTAAGAAAGACGTGTGTCTCTGGTTTAACCAAAGGGAAAGAAAGTGAGAGAGAGTGAGGCTACTTGGAGATAACAGGAAGGTTCTCCCCATGTCTGTCTGAGAAGGAATATTGTGTTTGTTTGGAATGTCAAAGTTCTGGTCAGCATGTACCTTCTGAGGGGGATACAGAGACTACTTTTTATGCTAGTCATGCTAACTGCAAGTTGGATGCTAAAGCTAAAAAATTAGCTGTTTTTTTGTTGTAAAAAAAAAGAAAATCATAAAAAACTTGCCTTTCAGCTCCTGTTCTCCCACACTTGATGCTATAACCTCTGCTTGCAGCAAAAAACATTTAGATTTGGGGCCAATATCGTCTCGTAGTCTAGACATTTTACCAAACGGGAGATAGGATTTTGGTCCCAAAGTGCATCTCGATTCATAAAGAAGATGAAAGACATGACTTCATTATGTATCTGTTGATAAATCACAGCATTGTTTCCACTCCCATCCAGGTCACGAGTCCTTGGTGTGAGAGATCCGCTTCCAAAGCAGAGCTTTTAGGTTATTGAGGATGAGTGAGTGCTCCATGTTCATCTGTCCAGCATTCCCTCTCAGACCCATGCAGGCATATAGTTGCCTCTCCAGCTCCTCCCTAATTTCTGATGGCGCCCCACGGAGGATGTAGTCCTTCAGCATGCCGCACGCTTTTGCTAGGTTGGGCATGACAGGATCCTGCCTGCACCGCTTCTCAGACGGGTCGCAGGACGTCCGGCAGTCCACTCCGTAAACGCAGTCGGCATCCGTCTCACACTTCAAGACTCTCATGGTGCGCCTGAACTCCTCTTCAGGCACCAGAACGTGTGTGTTGGTCAGACGGAGCTCGTGGCGGTCGGTGTAGCTGAAGTGCACCGCGGCAAGGTCGCAGATCAGGAAGCTCCCGTAGGTGCCGTGGAAGATGTCTTCCACGAGCTCCAGCAGGCCCATGGAGATTTTAGCTTTGCGAGGCCAGGAAGGAGTGAACCACTGGTCCATGGTGCGCTGCACGCCTCCAGGAACCCAGGAAACCAGAGGCCAGGGCAATGAGAACCCATACAGGGGCGCATTGGGGATCCGCTCCGTCATGTACAGGTCTCCGCAGTAGCCAAGCAGGCGTGGAGTATGTCCGCGTTCCTGGAGCAGCAGACCCAGCAGCACCTTAAACAACAGAGTACATCCATTATCCTTTTAACCATTTGCCCAAATAATAAGAAAAAAATAAAAGATATAAATATTCAAGGAAAGGAGAAAAACTAGCTTGATATGTAGATGATATTCACATTTCCTTTGGCCAACCAACTCACTCACTGTCGTTGGCAAAAGGCAAACATTTAAATATAATTGCAATCCTCTAAAAGAAATTGAAAATAAGGCGATTTTCCCACTGAAAATGGTGTGTTAACCCGTGTTTCTGTAGCGTGGACCGACTCGCTTCCTTCCAACTGGCAACAAAAGCTGATCTAATCCCTTGCTGGCATCTGCGTAACCTCTGTCCCCCCGCCGCTGCGTGTCTGGTGATGCCAGCATGCTGGGTTAGCGTTCATGATGTCACCAGTGCAACAGAAATGAGGAATATATCTAGACCTCTACATGATCTTTTTTTAAATAGGAGTTAGCAAAACTATTGTCTTCATCTAAGCCTTAAACTTGTATGTTAGATCCAGTTCCACTGATTTCCTCCTCCATTTTAGATGTGATTAATCTGTCCCTTTTGCGGAGATATGGCCCTCAGGGTTTTAAGGTAGCTGCAATTAAACCTTTACTTCAGAAACCGTCTATTGACCCAGATGACTTGGTCAGTTATAGGCCTATATCCAATCTTCCTTTCTTATCTTCTTCTTGAGAAAGTGGTTGCCAAAGAAGCTCGTCTTCATGTCTGCTTCTGTCTCGTTGAACCCCAGTGGGCCTCAGCAGATGGCCGCTCACACTGAGCCTGGTTCTGCTGGAGGTTTCTACCTGTTTAAAGGGAGTTTTTCCTCTCCACTGTCGCTACATGGATGCTTGGTGAGTGGAATTGCTTTTGAGTCAATGAGTCGATGCAATCAGATGGTTTTCCTTAGAATCCATACGAACTATCTGGCTGAATTGTCTCTGTAAAGCGCCTTTAGATGACGTGTTGTGAACTTTGAATTATAGTATCTAGGCAAGAGCTGTCAGTCTTGTAAAGAATCTGGTTGTCATCTGAAATTGTAAAGGTTAACTGTTTTATGAAGTGCAAAATAAAACTAAAACTTTTTTGAGTTTTAGTCATCTAAAACTATCACATATAATAATGACTAAAATGTGACTAAATTTAATAATATTATTTTGATGTCAAAAACACCAGCAGCTCAATAATCAAAGTTCTCAGATTTTGGACGGAGAGGACAGATAGTTTGAAACAGGGTTGAAGGAAGCCATCACTGGTTTTACCTTCCAAACATCTACAGTTCAGTCCTGGCTAGGGTTGGGAATTGAAAAGATTTTCACGATTCCGATTCCCTTTTCGATTCGATGAAACGATTCGATTCTTTATCGATTCTTTTTTCGATTCCAATTTGGGGGAAAAAGGAGAACAAACAGTTTGATTATCAGAATCAACTTTGTTTACTTAACTATTGCACAATCTTACAAACTCAACAAGATCAAGATGTCCACAGGAAATGTGAAACTGGAGTAACATCTGTGTTTAAATGAAAAATGAATACAAGAACAAACTTAATAACCAACAATGTCTAATAACAAATGATGGGATAAAAACCTATTTTAAATAACAAAAAATACTAATTATAAAACAGTAGTAGGGAAAATTAACAGTTCTTTTGCAGAAAGATGAGCATATCTGCTTTTTCTGGAAGGATACGGGATCTTTCAGGGCTTATGGTGTCTCCAGCCATGGAGAACACCCTCTCAGATGGGGTGGAGGAAGCCTGCACACAGAGGTAGTTTTCAGCCAGTCCAGATAGCAAGGGCAGCGTATCTTGCTTGTTCCACCACCACAGTGTGGCGCTATCCCTGCAGGGGATGGAGGGCAAGCTTTTATAGAGCTGGATTTCCTGATCTACCCTCTGGGCTAAGGAAAGACGGGGCTTTGATTCACAAAGTGACCGCAGCTCGTTGTCTTCCTCCTCGAATAGTTCTTCCAACTTGCGTAACTTGCGTAAGTTACGTAACTTACGTAAAAAACGTGACGTAAGTCGTGCTCCCCAGAGCCGGCGCTCTAGGCTCTGGTGCTGCGGGAATCGAAAAAAGAATCATTCAGCGAGCTGCCAAACGATGCCATGGAATCGGAAAATACGGAACCGGTTCTTAACAGGAACCGGTTTTCGATTCCCATCCCTAGTCCTGGCACTCATTCTGAAGAGGTTACACTACAGTGGTGGTTCTAGACCAAATGTACCAGGGGGCCAGGAGGGGGCCAGCATTGTTTTCATGGGGGCCCGAAAAGCGTGAAATAAAAAACAGGGTAAGGGATTCAAATATATTAAGAGAGCTGCATTTTTTTTATTCAATTAGGTTTAATTAAAATTCTATGTCTTATTAGGTCAATATATATTCATGATTTATTAATTTTACATATTTTTGACTTAATATAGGTGAAAATGACGTTTTCTGTAAAATCTAAAGAAAAACTGATAAATTCAGCTGCAAAAATCAGTTTTGTTTTTCTTATTTGTTTTGAAAAAAAATCGTTTAGCAGAAGAAAACTTGGATTCTATTTCAATTCCACTGAAGCTATTGCCTTGTTGTTTTTAAATAATTAGTAAAACAGAATTTGTAAGATAAAAATAAATTTTAGAGAAAAGAAAAGAAATAGATCCAAAGGACCCTGTCTGTTCCAGCGCAGATCCAGTATCATGTCTTCGGTACAGGGGCCATGATCTACAGGTCCACTGGCCCCTGTTGGCCCCTGTCTAGAACCGCCCATGATACACTAGTATATAATAAAGGGGCTAAGCACAAAAGGACAAGTGTGTCTTTGATTTGCATTGGACTTAAAAGGAGCTTCACAGGATGGGCCTCCATGTTGTCTAAAAACATCTGCACGCCAACTACAGATTGCTGCAGTGTGAGTCGACAGACTTGACGGACCTCTGAAAACGCTTTCAGAAAAACAGAGCTAAAGTCAGACCGCCTTCGATTTAAGAACGTTTTGTGATGAAGAGTTTCTCAGTTGGTCTGGAGGCTCTGCGTTATTTCTAACACAACTCTGAGCTTTTCCCTTCACCGTGAAGACAAACTCAGGCCCCGTCCACACGAAGTCAAAACGAACACGAAACGCTAATATTTTCCAGAACGTTTGTCGTAAAGACGGAGACGTAAAATAAATGTGATCGACCACATGAATGCATGAAAACGCTGCAAAATGTATGCCAGGCCTGTAAGTGGCGCTGTGGTGCCAAAGCAAAAATAGGCGACGAAATGTTGGGCATGCGCAGTAATATTTACACATGGTTGCCCTGCGGGTCCATTTTGGTGGTTCAGTCAAATTCAGGTGCTGAACTATGTGGTCGATATTGCTCTGTTCTTCCTGGAGATATTCCAGAAGAAGATTCTGTTGTAAGCCCGACAGCAGGGTGAGTAGCATGAGCAGCAACCATTCAACACAGTACGGCGCCATTGTTGTTGTGATACTGTGTCGCGTATGCGTATTTAGAGGCGACGCTATGACGCATGTGTGTAAGAGAAAAAATGCGGTTAGAGCTTAAAGATGGAAACGCAAAAACGGCGTTTCAAAATCTTCCCACTCTGAAGGCTTAATAAAAAAAAGATTGTTTACAGACCCCCGAAACGCCGGCTTCGTATGGATGAGAGGCTGGTTTGGTGAAAAATTTGTGCGTTTAGGCCAGGGTTTGGCTTCGTGTGGACGGGGGCCTCATTTGATCGTATCTGGGATGCATCATAACATCAGTCTTATTGTATTGTTATTCACACTGATATCGTCATTGCCAGATACCTCATCCATTTGCAGAAGGGCCCATGTGGAACGGGCCTCTGGCAGTGACACCCGTCCATCTCTGTTGCCATCGGCTACCGAGAGGATCTGTCCGACAAGACTGGGAAGGTCCGCGTGCTCTCCGAACTTGGACTGGTAGAGAAAGAAAGATGTTTAAGACTTGTTTTTAACTTTAACTTTTTTCAGGTTTGATGCTCTTCCACCTTAAGATGATTGAAGAGCATCTCTTTGAATTTCTCCACGGAGGTGCCTCTGTTAGGTTTGTCGAACACCGGGGTTTCCTTCCGTGGCTCCGGTTCCTCGCCCAGCTCGTAGCGAACCACCTCCCCCAGCTTGCAGCGGATGATCCCACTGTGGTCCCCCCAGCCTCCTGTGTAAACCTGGTAGAAAGCAGAACGCCAATCAAACTCCACGCTTTGCGTCAAATAACAGTAAGACACGGCGCCCCCTACCTGGTTATTTGGTAGTGTGGAGAGACACCTGCCCATGTAGAGAGTTTCTTTTTCACACAGACTACTGCATGCCGAGCCATCGATGATCCCCCTCCTGTATTTGTCACACTTTGAAACAGAAGTAGTGAACTTTAGAGAATTCGTGTGCCGGTATTAAACTTATGGGACTCCTCAAGGTCGTGTCTCTGGTCCCTTTCATTCAACATCTACTTGTATAGGCTCTACCTAAAAAGGAGTATTAAAATCTTCCCCTATGCCCAAGAAGGTGATCCAAATCTTGGTACAACAAAAAAATACAATCTCATATTACACTGTACGAATTTTCCCAATGGTTGCCCACAGCTAGTGCTCGTACTGTATGTATGACGAAACCCTGCGGTTTCGTCATACATGAATGTTCCCACACTGTGCGACCCGACGCTCTGATGCGATCTACCTGCTCACACTGTACGTCTAAAAAACAGGTGGGACTCAGCTCCGCAGTGAGATGGCGCTACTCGGACTTGTCTATCTGGAAGCCAACGAGTAGAAGAGGAACATGAAGCTTTCAGCAATTTTGTGCTGAAAGCCCTAAAAAGAAAAGGAGACGACGTATTTGGACAAAGACATGGCTGAGCTAACTTGGCTACTACGGTCTGTCAGTTTTACGGAAAGAACTCCATTTCACTCATTGCACCCCCGCCATGTTGCTGTGTTTTCATCTGAGAGGAAGAAGAATAAGAAGAATTCTTGTTTGCACACTGAGCGATTCGTCCATGACCACCTTACGACGTCCGACTGAATTTCAAACACGTTTGATTTTCTCCCAACCTTACCATTCCTGATGGGGGGGGGGTCATTAGAGGCTGATCGCCCCTCGTTACCCCCTGTATACTACACCACGCACCATCAGGCTGAAAGTCGGAAAGATCTAAAAATTTCTGGCACGAATGGAGTATCGTCCCGAAAAGTGAAAAAAAAAAAAAAGTCATACAGTGTACGCCCGGCTTTAGTCTGGAAAAGCTTTCCCTGGAATGCACAGTTTGTCCGTCTGGGCAGGTTTAGATTCTCTTTCCCTAAATTACTGGACCAATCACAGCCCGGAAGGTGGGAGTTTACGATGCTTCACTATTAGCCAGAACAATCCATCATGCAGCATCGCTTGTCAGTGACCATAACAGTCAAGGTCTGGAATGTGAGGAGGAGAACTGACGGTTTCCTCCTGTGAACCCCCTTTATACCAAAACGCTGCCAATACGCCATTATACAGTAGCTGGAAGTTAAAAACACCTTCAGCGCTCGTCTTACTCAGAGGTTTAGGAGAAGCTAGACCAGGGTTCCTACAGCATAAGGCAAGTTAAATTCAAGACTTTTTAACTTGAAATTAAAATTTAAGATCAAATTCACAAGAAACACAAGAAAAACCTGCTTGCAACAACTTAACCCAAAGGTTTATTCTAACATAAACCACTGCACCAATGTTTCAAATGTTGAAAAGCTTCCCATACAGGAAGAAAGCTAAAAACAAACAAATGACAGATATATTTGAACAATTATTTAACTGAATTCACAAACTTTGTTTTAGTAGGGAACAAAACAAATCAGTTTTAAAGCCCCAACATAACCAGTGCTAAGTCTTTTTAGCAGCTATTTTTCTTTGTATGGTTTTCTTAGTATGTTTGATTTGGTGATAAGTGGAGGCGTTGCAGAGACAAGGGTGGAACTAAACTGAGAAATACCGGCTGTTTCTCTGTAACTCCATTTTGACGCTTTGTGTTTCGTGCTTCGCATGTGTGACTCCACTGCCTTAATTCCCATCGTTCTGAGCTTGAATGACTTCTAGCATAAATCCACTGAGCCTCATGTATGTTCCCTGGTTTTAGCCATGGAGGAAACTCTTGGCTGGAGACTATTTTGGTTACATTTACACTTGCTCAGATTTTCCAGACAAAAAGTTAATGGTGCATCTCCCAAATGTCCCCCCCGCAACAACGCTTTATTGGTTCCGCTATCGGGACGGAACCCATAATGGCGAGCCTTTTTTTTTTTTATATAAAAAAAAAAGGTCAATGTTAACGTTTTATTTAGATTACAAAAATAAATCATAATAAAAATAATCGTATTTATTAGGGATGCACGATATTGGGATTTTGGCCGATATCCGATATGCCGATATTTTAAAACTCATGTAGCCGATAACCGATATCGATACCGATGTTAAAGCTGGACAAAAATAAGTAGTCATTGAAAATAGCAGTTTTGTTATCCATTTCGTAGCATAACGATGACATATAGCAATATTTCATTAGTAAAAGAGATTGATATGGTGCTTTTAAATGGCAATATATCAGCATATGAAGATATTGGGATATTTTAATGGATCAATATTTTTTCCCTCGTCTTTAGAAGTTTTTAAGTCTGTAAAAAAGAAGTTTTTGAGGAAGAAGAAGAAGTAGTATTTTTTAATTATTTTTTTAAGACTTTAGAAACTCAGAAGCTGATCAAATATCGGGTTAAATATCGGTGGGGGGGCCGATGTCCGATATTCAGTTTTAAGGCCGATACCTATAGGGGGCCGATTATATCGTGCATCCCTAATATTTATGATGTTTTAAAAATTAAGACCTACGAAAGACTGATTTAAGACATTTTAATACCAATTAAGGCCTTAGTTTTATTTTGAAGAATTCAATGCCTTTTAAGACTTTTTAAGGACCAGCGGGAACCCTGTAGACGCCACGACTGATGAGGAACCGACACTGAACCGATGTCAACCATCAGATGACTGACCTGGAACTGACAGCCCATGGATTGCAGACGCTGTATATCGACCGGCGAGTTTCAGCATTCTCAAATTATACAAAACGTACCCATAACTTATCCAACGTATGCCACCGTTTTTGAGAGATCTTTCATACGTCAGGCATACAGTACATAAACTGTAAATCGAGTCCTTTTTTCTTAAAATAAGTGCATTCTAAGTGAAAGACTGCCAATGGAACAAGACAATTCACATTTAAAATAAGAACAAATTATTCCAATGTCTGTTTTCAAGTCTGATCATCTTATTTTAAACATAAAAATACTGATTCCATCGGCAAATCATTTAATTTACCTATTCAAATTAAGGATGAATGCACTTAATTTAAGACATTTTTACTTATTTCTATTTTTTTGCAGTGGTCTAAATCAGGGTCTTTAAAAAAGGTTCAATATTTCTGCAGATCATTTCAGGAATAAAAAATCTTTTTAAAGGCGTTTGTGGAAACATTAAATAGTCAAAGTTAATTGAAATTGCTGCTCTAAGTCCTGGCAAACATGAGGAAAATTGAACAGATCACAAACTCCTTACATCAGTGCATTTTACGGGTTAATCAATAACCATGTCCAATAACTCTCTCTGAATAAAAATAAACAATTCATCATTGAAACAATTGTTAACTTATCGACCTTATTTAAAAACATCCTTCATTAGAATTAGCGTAAAGTCTAGAATTAAACAGGACACAGAATAATCATTATTAAAGTGAATTTGTGGAGTTATCTTATTTTGTGATGTCACTTACGATGGCGTTCCTGCACTCGTGTCCTCTGCACAGCTCCGTGTAAGCCGAGTATTGCACGTAGAGAACCCAGCTGCCCACCAGCACGGTGAGCCACGTGAGGAACAGGTACTTCACCCGTACGAAGGAGATCCGAGCCTGGGAGGAAGACCGCACGCCGCAAGAACATCATTAGTGCAAATATCTGCTGTTTTCTGCTCTTTTTTTATGATACAGCCTATATGTACATTATAGAAACACAGTCACATTAAACAAGGAAGGACAACCAACCCTGACCGCATTACACGTTACTATGGCAACATGACTTTATTACCCTCTTGGCAAGTGAGTCTGTGCAGCAGTAACATCTCTGAGATGCTTTTGTTCCCTTCAGATAGACTTTTTATAGAGCGGAGCCCCTTTTTGTTTACAGACAGTAGAAGTAAATCGAACTCATGGCGGAGTCACAGGATGCCTGCGTCGCATTCCTTAGCACAGATCCGTGTCTCAGTCGTTAGCAGCAGTACTTTAAAGTCCACAGTGACAAAGGTCAGGGTGAGACGGGACGGTAAAACAGACACGAAGAAATGATTCACTCCCTGCTGCAGCAAAAAAATCTATTTAAAGGAAAAGTCACATTCAGAGTTTAAACTTCTGAAAGTTCTTTAAATGTGAAATGATTCCATCCTGTTCAATAAATGATCAGTGTTTTTAATTCAGAGTCATTTTCATGTGAATGTGCTTTACTGGAGGCATCCATGTTTGTCAAAGAACACTACTGCCACCTACTGGTTAGTGACGTCACGGTGCGGTATCGGCTGTTGATCAAGTCCCAGTGCTGTATCTGGTGTTTGTCACAACGCGCTATTATCCAAGTCATCTTGAAAACATTCTTCTTCCAAATGTTGGCTACAGCGGCGGTTCTAGACCAAATGTATCAGGGGGGCCAGGAGGGGGCCAGCATGTTTCCACGGGGGCAACGAAAAGCATGAAATAAAAAACAGGGCAAGGGGTTCGAACATATTAATATAGCTGAATGAAGTGAAATTTCTATTCAATTAGGTTTAATTAAAATTACATACACTATATTGCCAAAAGTATTTGCTCACCTGCCTTGACTCACATATGAGCTTAAGTGACATCCCGTTCCTAATCCATAGGGTTCAATATGACGTCGGTCCACCCTTTGCAGCTAGAACAGCTTCAACTCTTCTGGGAAGGCTGTCCACAAGGTTTAGGAGTGTGTTTATGGGAATTTTTGACCATTCTTCCAGAAGCGCATTTGTGAGGTCGCACACTGATGTTGGACGAGAAGGCCTGGCTCTCAGTCTCCGCTCTAATTCATCCCAAAGGTGTTCTATCGGGTTGAGGTCAGGACTCTGTGCAGGCCAGTCAAGTTCATCCACACCAGACTCTGTCATCCATGTCTTTATGGACCTTGCTTTGTGCACTGGTGCACAGTCATGTTGGAAGAGGAAGGGGCCAGCTCCAAACTGTTCCCACAAAGTTGGGAGCATGGAATTGTCCAAAATGTCTTGGTATGCTGAAGCATTCAGAGTTCCTTTCACTGGAACTAAGGGGCCAAGCCCAGCTCCTGAAAAACAACCTCACACCATAATCCCCCCTCCACCAAACTTTACACTTGGCACAATGCAGTCAGACAAGTACCGTTCTCCTGGCAACCGCCAAACCCAGACCCGTCCATCAGATTGCCAGATGGAGAAGCGCGATTCGTCACTCCAGAGAACGCGTCTCCACTGCTCTAGAGTCCAGTGGCGGCGTGCTTTACACCACCGCATCCGACGCTTTGCATTGCACTTGGTGATGTATGGCTTGGATGCAGCTGCTCGACCATGGAAACCCATTCCATGAAGCTCTCTGCGCACTGTTCTTGAGCTAATCTGAAGGCCACATGAAGTTTGGAGGTCTGTAGTGATTGACTCTGCAGAAAGTTGGCGACCTCTTCGCACTATGCGCGTCAGCATCCGCTGACCCCGCTCCGTCAGTTTACGTGGCCTACCACTTCGTGGCTGAGTTGCTGTCGTTCCCAAACACTTCCATTTTCTTATAATACAGCTGACAGTTGACTGTGGAATATTTAGGAGCGAGGAAATTTCACGACTGGATTTGTTGCACAGGTGGCATCCTATCACAGTTCCACGCTGGAATTCACTGAGCTCCTGAGAGCGACCCATTCTTTCACAAATGTTTGTAAAAACAGTCTGCATGCCTAGGTGCTTGAATTTATACACCTGTGGCCATGGAAGTGATTGGAACACCTGATTCCAATAATTTGGATGGGTGAGCAAATACTTTTGGCAATATAGTGTATATTAGGTCAATATACTAGTCTGGGTACCATTCCGAACTTAGTCCCGCCCACAAGGTTTGAGGTCGGGAAGTTCGGTCTGGCTCTGCTCAATAGTAGCGCGAGTATGCTCGCACAATATCTGGCGATCCAATCAAATTGTCAGGGCGGGCTTTATATGATGATGGACAGATGATCAACAGTAATGTATTCAACCATTTGACCAAAGCGCGCTTGGGTGACAACAACAATGGCTGCCGCTGGAGAGTTGAGGTGAGTAGATTCTGCTATTAGGTCTGTTCTAGAAGATATCGACAGCAAATTATTTTTAAAAGAGGAACAGAGAAACGCGATCAAGTCTCATCTTCTTATTCTAGGCGTGCAACTGCACGCTTTGATTTTTGCTGACAAAAACTATGCGTGGCTTAACATACGTCACGCACTCCGTTGCTCTTATTGGTTGTAGGTCTATCCAATTGAGTGCAGAGGCATTTTTTTTCCTGGTTCGTTCGAAACACGCCCCATAATCACAGCTCTATGGAGCAGCATCAGACTCATTCTGGCTAGAATTGAGTAGGACTACGTCAGGCTATGAATATACATTCATAATTTAGGAATTGTACATATTTTTGACTTAATTTAAGTAAAAATTACAAATTTTTATAAAATCTGAATTAGAACTTAAGAAAAACTGATAAATTCAGCTCTAAAAATTTGTGTAGTTTTTTGAAAAAAACATTTAGCAGATAAAAACTGGGATCTTATCTCAATCCCACTGAAGCTATCACCTTATTGTTTTTAAATAATTAGTCAAACTGAATTTTTAAAGAAAAAAAATGAAATAGATCCAAAGGACCAATCAGTAACCATGTCTGTTCCAGTGCAGATCATCATTAGAATTCCTTTGACTTTTATGTCTTCAGTACAGGGGCCATAACAGGGGCCAGGACATGATCTACAGGGGCACTGGCCCCCGTTGGCCCCTATCTAGAACCGCCCATGGTTGGCTACATATTACGTGTTTTTTCTCTGGCCAGAAGTTCGATGGCAAATCCTCCCTCTTCCAGTTGGCGATCCAACGACCAACCCGTCCGTGGAGGATCAGGAATCAGAAAGGTGGAATAACTTTTTTTTTCACTTTTCCCCGATGTATTCCAGCATCCAGCTGCCATGCACGTGGGCATTGTCAGTTTCACTATAGCTCTGGTGAATTTCAATGGTGAAGTCCTCTGGAAATCTTCAATAATTGTTGTTGATTGCAGATGTGTCTAGTAGTTCCCATTGATTTAGCTTGGAAAGCGGGGAGAATGGCGCTAGGCTTACCGCACCGTGACGTCACTGCTGGAAGATGGCAGGAGGGAGGGGCTACTATATTTGGGCAAGAATGGCCGCTCCCAGACTCTTAACATGTTTATGGTGCTTTTAATGTGATTCTGTTGTAAAGTTGTGTGGCCCCTGGGTTAGACTAATGTCAAGATAATTGGTATTAGCACTCGCCTAGAAAAACCTGTAATAATTTTTTCTAAATTAAAATTTTTTAATGGTTTGATTTAAAAAATGTTCTTTAATTTAATAGTATATTTCAAGGAATAGTACACCCAAAACATGATTAGCCTTCATTTTCTACTCACCCCCATGCTGAACAACACCCTGGAGTACTACTTTTTGATATCTCAAATGCATCTGGAGATCTGGGAGGCTTCTTGCTGTCTGCTGATATTCAAATAATGGAGGTCTATGGCGCTCGAGGCAGAAAGGTCCATAAAAGTCCACAAAAAACGTGTCAATATTCCTCCATACTGCTCGTCCAATGTATTCCAAGTGTCCTGAGTGGGTAGCGTCCAGAATTTACTCCAAACGAAGTCATTTAGAATGTTTTTAGAGCATAAACAGTAGTGTATAGGATCTCCTAAAAGCGCGTTCACGAGTCTACGGAAACCGCGGCAGACCAAACCAGATGAAAGTGCGCATTCAGCTCGGCAAAGAACTCATGCTCTTCCTCAACACTGAAGTCCTCAGACATTTTTCTTTCGTTGTTTCTTTCTTTGCACAGGTAAACAGCACATTTCTTCTTCTACGCTTGCATTATCGGCAGAGCAGACGCTGAATGCGCACTCTCATCTGGTTTGGTCTGCCGCGGTTTCCGTAGACTCGTGAACGCGCTTTCAAGAAATCCTATACACTACTGTTTATGCTCTAAAAACATTCTAAATGACTTCGTTTCGAGTAAATTATGGACGCTACCCACTCAGGACACTTGGAATACATTGGACGAGCAGTATGGAGGAATATTGACACGTTTTTTGTGGACTTTTATGGACCTTTCTGCCTCGGGCGCCATAGACCTCCATTATTTGAATGTCAGCAGACAGCAAGAAGCCTCCCAGATCTCCAGATGCATTTGAGATATCAAAAAAGTACTCCAGAGTGTTAATCAGCATGGGGGTGAGTAGAAAATGAAGGCTAATCATGTTTTGGGTGTACTATTCCTTTAATTTACTATAACATTTGAATCAATTTGAATACAATTTCCAACCTAATATGTAATATCTACATATTTTACAATATATTTATTAATTTCATGGGATTTTTGCCCTCCATATATCCCTCAGCAAGCACATCATAATGATTATGAAAAAAATCATCTCTATTTTTTATAGTGTAAAAGCAAACGGTAATACTCCTTAGTAGCCAGCAGGGGGCTCTGGTCTCTTTTATTCATATTGATTATGAAAAGGAAAGGAAATAACAATTATAAGGCAGATTTTAAAATTTAAAAAAAGTCCAAGCTGCAGGAATCCTTTTCACTACCTAACTGATAACAATAAAACTGCAGGCGGTTTTATTTTATCCTCCCAGTTGTTTTAATTTTCCTTCTTTGATTGCATGGCAGCAGCGGGTGTGTTGTGTGTCATCTACAGCGTAGTTTATCTTTTATTTTGGTTCAGCAGGGCTCCCACATTCTAACACAGTACAGCTGCATGGGACCAGAGGCCGCTGCGGAAGAAAAGGTTTCTGTCTGGGTAACTATTGCTTTGTTGATTTACCCCGTTTTTAGTTCAGTATCCTGCAGAGAAATCCTTCGCTGAGCCGGCTTTGATTTTCCTAAAGGCTCTGCTTCATGGGAAATCGACCTTATTGAGCTTTTAACTGCTCTAATGCGTTTCCTTCATCTAAATCATGCCTTATGTGGTACCTTTGCTTAATTCATCGCATGTGTGGTTCATCCTACAGCCGTCTGAGCTGCAGCACCTTCTTGACCTTCACCTTTCTAGGGGAAGCAATGATTAAATGCCCCCTTTAAGGCAAATACACGGCCACTTTATCCAATCAGCGAACGATGATGTGAAACGATCAATTCTGCTGAAATCTGAGCTGCTCTTTTTGCAGCTAATCTGTACGGTGACAGCAACTGTTCTTCTTTATAGCCAATGTCTAAAGGCCTGAACACACTGATCACAATTTGGGGTAAGCTTCATATTGTTTAATTTAGCAGAGTGACCTTTTGTTCATTCCCATCTGGGGCTTAGAAGCTATAAAGAATCCCACAATCCTTTGCGGGACGTGATATATATTAACTGCATAAATCAAAGAGTAAGTAAAAAAAAAAACAATATTGCAACACATGTGCTTTGTGGTATCTTCAGCATATGGAGGGTTAAAGGGGACAACACGAAATAAACAAAAAATGGCATTGAAATAAATGTTTTACGAAATAAAGAAATATTCCTATAAAAAATTTGATGTAAATGTATAATATATATTTATTAAAAAAAATCTGTTATTGTCAAAATTCATAAAAAAAAATGTAAATTTAATAATTACATTTTCCATTTTAACTAATTTTTTATAGATATGTGTAAAATACAAAAAGGTAAATTTATTTATTTCATTTTACATGGTGCATTTAATGATACATTTAATGATTTAATGAATAAATTGTACATTTAACTAATTAACAATACATTTCATGGTGCATTTTTTCAAATAATAATACATATGGACCTATTTATTTCAGGCTATAATTATTTATTTCATTTTGTCCCCTACAGCCTTCCATACACCACTGGTTTATTTGGTAGTTTCCTCAAAAGACTGCAGTCCCAATAAGACTAGCAATCATTTGTTTTTTTTTTTGTAAGACTGTCCAGATTTGGTAAAGCGTTTCAGAGTCTATCTTCTCCTTAAAATAGTGTTCTGACTGTTGACCCCATGAAAGGCATGAAAGAAAAACATTGGAGTCTGCCTTTTCGGTACACCAAATCTTAAACACTGAATGTTTTTAACGCCTTTTTTAAACACTGAATTTTTTTATACATTAAATTCCTTACACTGAATTTATATCTGGCAAAGATTTGCCTGCAAAAAATTCAGCTGGAAAAAATTCACCTGCACATCTGTTGACCTTTTGGCAGGCTTGGACTGGGAATGATTTTTGGCCTTGGCATTTTTCCATCTAAATTTTTTCCACTAAATTTTTTGCAGCTAAATTTTCACAACATAAAAATTCAGTTTAAGGAATTTCAATGCGTAAAAAAAATTAAATGTTTAAGATACGGTGCTAAAACAGAATTCAGCATTTCAAATTCTGTGTACAAAAAAGGCTGCCATCAACGAGACTGTTTTATTTCCATAAAAGGTGAAGAAAGAGGAGCAAAGAGCCAAAATCTCCTTTAATCAAACTGAACTGCGAGAAAAATGGGTCAATGGCCCATGTTCCTTTTTCTTTTTTTACAGGAAGTTTTTTTTCTCACTAATTCTAACTTCCTACTTTTGCTTTGCTCAACCCAGAATAAAATGTTTCTGTAGTATTTATAAATAAATCAGGAAATTTTAAAGACAGTAGCAGCAATTTTCCACTTTATTGTTGCAAGCATTACACATATTATATAAATAAATAAAAAATTCTATTCAAAAATTAAACTTTGAAAAACTTCTTAATCAAAAAAGTTTTCCAGAGTAACTATGTTGTTTTCTCAGTGTTAGGAATCCAGTTTGTGTGGTCTGTTTTTTTGTTTGTTTGTGTGTTTTCTCTCCCTCCACCACCAGGAGGTGCCCTGTCCTCGTTTGCCCTCCTGCACACCTGCGGCTCATTGGATCATTGGAGGAGTATTTGAGCAGTGGACTGTCACTACCTCGAGGCCAGAGTGTTTGCCAGTTTTGGGTACTCTAGCCAAGCTGAGTTCTGAGTCTAACCTAGCTTTGTTTCTCCGAGTCTAACGAGTTTTTTTTGTCTTTGCTCCCCTGGAAGGAAAAAACCGAGTTACACTGAGCAGGGGAAAACCTCCCCATGTTCCCTTCAAGTACCCATCGGAAATCCGAGTGACAGTCCGCTCCATTACTCCTCCGGCTCCGACGCTTGTCAACCTGTCCGCCCGCCAACGTCTGCACTATTCTCTGGATTTACCACACAGACTGGATTCGAGGACTAACAAGACCCCCCCTCAAACGTGAGTCCCATCCTTGCATAATCTAAGAACTTCCAAGATTCCCACGGACCCTGAACTGACCGCTGAACTTCCCTTCTCACTTCCAGTTCCGGGTCACCAGCTCACCGAGTTCCTTATCCAACTCCTGTTTTACGCCCTCAATAAACCTGTTAAACTTTTCCCTTCTTTGAGCGTTTTCTCTGCATGTGGGTCAGATTCGTAAATCGATCATGACACATTTTATTTGCAATGCCTATTATTATATTTTATTTTTTTGGTTTAATTTCTCCTTTACAGATTGACTTTTAAAGGTGTCATTCTTGGAAAATTGTGTTTTTCTCATCACATTCTCTTCACCTATGGGGGCGGGCTTTCCTCTGGAGTGAGGAGCATTTCTATTGGTCTGTTGGATGTCAGCAACATCATTCTCATTGGTCCAGAGTAGGGATGCACGATATTGGGATTTTGGCCGATATACGATGTGCCGATATTTTAAAACTCATGTAGCCGATAACCGATATCGATACCGATGTTAAAGCTGGACAAAAATAAGTAGTCATTGAAAATAGCAGTTTTGTTATCCATTTCTGACACTTTGAAAAATAATATACTCAAATATATTTTCATATGCTGATATCAAATAGATTTTTAAAAACGCGGTATCGATCTATTTTACTTTCAAAATCTGGTGAAATTTCATCGTTCTGTTACAAACTCTCGTGATATTTTGCAAATTCTTGTGAGATTTTGTTAGTAAAATAGATCGATACCGCGTCAATATATCAACATATAAAAATATGGCAACATTTGGTGAATTTTCGGGGGATTTCGTAGCATAACGATGACATATAGCAATATTTCATTAGTAAAAGAGATTGATATGGTGTTTTTAAATGGCAATATATCAGCATATGAAGATATTGGGATATTTTAATGTATCAATATTTTTTCCCTCGTCTTTAGAAGTTTTTAAGTCTGTAAAAAAGAAGTTTTTGAGGAAGAAGTAGTATTTATTTATTTATTTATTTTTTTAGACTTTAGAAACTCAGAAGCTGATCAAATATCGGGTTAAATATCGGTGGGGTGGCCGATGTCCGATATTCAGTTTTAAGGCCGATACCGATAGGGGGCCGATTATATCGTGCATCCCTAGGTCCAGAGCAAGCGTTTCTATTTAGCTTGAAGTGAAGAGAACGTGATCTGTGAAATACAATTTGAAAAGAATGCAACTGGAGAAAAACAATTAAAAAAATACATTTGAAAAAGATCAAATAAAAAAACAAAAACAGCAAATTTATATCCAAACCTTTTTTGATAAAGAACTCTTAAAGTTGTATTCTGGATTGCCTTTTCTTTTTTCTTTTTTTCAAATTTCTATTCATAAAATGTGCTTTTTGCTTACCACAATAACAGAACAAAATTCACTCCATACAAATCCAAACTGCAAAAATGATCTAGAGATAAATTTTCTTAGATTAGGTGTATTGACACTTAATTTGAGTAGTTAAATAAGATGATTTGCCAATGGAATGAGTATTTTCACTCTTAAAATAAGAATTAGATAATATGAACTTGAATAAGACAATTTCTTATTTTGTTTTTCCATTGACAACGTGTCTCAGTTGCATTCTGAATTCAAGAAAAATACACTTATTTTAAGAAAAAATGGCTTAATTAGATTTACTTTTTTTTGTTGTGCATGAGGGTCGGTTCTGCTCCAACTGTTAGACGGGTCCCTTTTCCCTACAAACCTGAATCACACAGCTAAGCTTCCTCACTAGCAGCAGCCAAGTTCTGCAGAACTCTGTCAGTGAACTACTGCAGACATGTAAAATGAAAAGTTGAAGCCCTGAAGGACTGGAGTTTGAGACCACCGCCCTAAACTGAAGACCCTCCTAACTGCTACTGGAAAACCGGATGCATATTGTTAATCTAAAACTAATTCCCTACAGATCGGCCTCAAAAACTCCACTAAAGTATCCCTTTAAAAGCTGGACAGATACGTCCTCTGCAGACCAGTTTAGCTTTCAAACAACACATGCACCAAAGAGATGAACAGACAGATAGAGGGGCCCTGAGGGGGGAGAGAGCAGGGAGCTCAGAGTACACTTCATGGTCAGATGGAGGTGTTTAGTCGTGCATTACACCAGGCTGTGCAGGAAATCTAAAAACTGCACTGAGAAGGTTGGAGTGAACAAGAAAGGAAGCGTGAAGAAGTTAAATGTTGACATTCAGGGGTCTGTTAGATGACATGTATGATGCAACCTTAAGAGTTAAAGAAGTGAAACCCAAGCAGTGAATCCCTGAGGTCCAGCGTCTCACCAACAGGCATTGCTGCCGACCGAGAAGAGTTCAGGACTTCTGGAAGTGTCTTAAAGAGGAAGCAACTCCTTTCTGACTCATTGAATAAGCATTTGAATAACATTTGCATTTGAAGTGCAAATTTTGATGCTTATAAACACAAAAGTGTCCAAACGCACAGGGCCGATGGGTTAAAACTGCCATGGACCTTTGAGCATGTTTTATTTTGGGTTTGTGTACAAAGATTAGATCATGAATAAAACAAACTGATTGTGCAAACTGTTGATCCGGTAGTTTGTTCCATCAGGTTACCCATTCTCCTTGCCTCAAGATAAGTTTTGATTGATTTAAAATGTAACCCTTGGCTCACACCGACTCCGGTCTTACCGTTGCGGTGCGGTGGGTGCGGCGCCGCAGTAATTCCAAGTCATTAAAAAGACGTAAACCTCTCTCACCGGCTGCTGAGCTGTCCGACTGCGGTTACCGAGACACTCCGGCGCTGCAGAAAATTCAGCAAGAAAGCTATCCTTGCGGCGTGCCGGAGCCCTCCGCAACAAGCTCTCGCAAATATCACGGCACAAACAGGAAGTTTTCCAATGAGAATAAAAGACTTCCTGTTTTTTTCAAAATAAAACACGTTCGTTTGCATGGATTGTCTGTCCTTTCTCTCCGCCTTCCCTCTGTACAACCCATATGACGTCACTGCCGCCTGCTGGTAAGACAGGGTCAAAACTTTGTGGCCCCATCACTTGATTCATTTACAGCATTTACTCGACACTTCCTTATTTGGGCCGTGTTATCGCGTGAAGTTACGTGAACTCAAGTGAACTTCTGTTCTCGCGAGTTAAATCTCCGGACCTGTTGCCGGAGCCGCACCGCACCGTAGTCAAAAGGGCGGTGTGAGAGGGGGTGTGCGGGAGTTGCGGTCTCTGTCGGCTCGGTAACCGCACCGGAGCCAGTGTGAGCAAGGGGTAAGTACATTACTGCAATGCTAAGCTTTCCATTCTTACGGCCAATTTATGCTTCTGATGCATAGCCTCTGCAACCTTTAAATCTGTCTCTGTGCGCGACCACGCCCCCCATGCAGAGGCTCTGCAACCATCAAATCTGTATCTAAAAAAAATCCTGACTACACGTTGGATGGTCGCAAACCCGCGGAGACCTCAACCAGAGGTACAAGGACCAAAAAGAAGACTACACTGATGTTGGAGATCGGTGGGAGGGAGGATGCATGGATGGATTGATTGATTGATTGGCCGGTGTCTCTGAAGCATCTTGCTAACCAGTTAGCAACTTAGTGCTAGCAGGTTCCTAATGGGAAATTCCATTGGGACCAAGTAGCACTAAATTGGTGACTTAGAAACGACGCTGTCAAGGAACGCTATGGACAGCGGAAACATGCAAGAGGAGGAGAGTTTAGTGTCGGAGGTCGTGGATGAGTCTCCTCCGTCATCCATTTTTTATTTAGAGGAGGAAAGCGGGGATGAAGATGTTGTGGAAGAGAACGCCAGGGCGGCAGAAGCTTGGTTTGGTGTAGAAGGCTTCCAGCCGTACATGTTTGAGCCCTTGCCTCGCAACGCTGCCAGTTCTGTTAGCTCTACGCCTGCCGAAGACACAGACGTCCATCCCCATGAACACTGGGACGCAACTCAATGGGAAAGGAAAGGATTCTGATTTCAACCGTTGCGTATATTAGCTGCAACATATGAATCAAGATGCTATGACCGAAAAAAATTGACAGTTGATATATTATTGGCCGAATTTAGGTGTTCAGGCAGACAAAAAGCAGATGTGAATGGTCCTTGGTATGCCTTTCCGACTGTCCGTGTGGTTGTCCTTCTCGAATCAGTGCCGGGGCGCGCCATTTTTAAAAACCTAGGAAAAACTAAAATGGACAACTACGACGTAAGGTTTATCAAGGAGGTATGGAAGTACAACCACTTGTACAATGCCTCAGACATGTTGTTTTTGGAAATAAACACTCCCGCAGGCACCGCCGAAGAAGTTCTCGTGACCATCCACCAAAGTTCTCGCAAGTTCTTGACTCGCTTTGGAGGGAAACTACTGCTGTGCGTCCCTAGAAATTCCAGACCGACGTTTCAGAAACATACAAGCAAAACTGCTTTTCGACCAGACCCAAGCGACATTTGATGTGCGGTGGCAGAAGTATAATCCGCCCTTTAATGCCAACAGATACATTTTCCTGAAAAATGCGTCATCACCTTAGGTAGTTGATGGACCGTTGATGGAAATTCCATTGGGACCAAGTAGCACTAAATTGGTGACTTAGAAACAACACTGTCAAGGAACGCTATGGACAGCGGAAACATGCAAGAGGAGGAGAGTTTAGTGTCGGAGGTCGTGGATGAGTCTCCTCCGTCATCCATTTTTTATTTAGAGGAGGAAAGCGGGGATGAAGATGTTGTGGAAGAGGACGCCAGGGCGGCAGAAGCTTGGTTTGGTGTAGAAGGCTTCTAGCCGTACATGTTTGAGCCCTTGCCTCGCAACGCTGCCAGTTCTGTTAGCTCTACGCCTGCCGAAGACACAGACGTCCATCCCCGTGAACACTGGGACGCAACTCAATGGGAAAGGAAAGGATTCTGATTTCAACCGTTGCGTATATTAGCTGCGACACATGAATCAAGATGCTATGACCGAAAACATTTGATTGACAGATGACCGTTGATATATGATTGTCGGAATTTAGGTGTTCAGGCTGACGTAGAACTAACTGGTCTGCAGAAGATAACGGAAAAAAAACAGATTTTTTTTCTAGAAATTTTCTATATTCTGGGACAATATGCTCTGATAAAGAGGAGGCTACATTTATGTACATGTTTAAGCCAGAATGATTTGACATTTAAATATGATTTGATTTGAATTGATTCAACTGGTAACTGAATTAAGTTAATCCAACTTAATTTCATTTAAATTAAAAGTTTAAACTAAATCCATTAGGTTTGGATTGAGTTCATTTTGTATAGTGTAGGTTGTTTTTAAATATTTAGATCCCCAGAGGTCCCTCTGGTCAACCTGGAAGCCTTTTTATTAATACAATAAAAAAGCAAACTGCTATCCCCCCTCCCCTCCCTGTTGCTGGAGACCCTCCGCCTCCAGGCCTGTATAACAGCTCTGTCAGTAACCAGGTTATTAACAGACACATTCATCAGGTCATTCCCTGACAGCAGCTCTGACTGCCAGCTGTCAGCCACGCAGATGTGACCGCAGCGACACGCAAAACACGATCCCTCCGCTTTATTCCCCTATAAACACGCAAATACTTCCTACCTGGAAGTAGAAAGACTTTTTCACCCAGGCTCGTGGAAAAAGACCCTTCGCCATCTCTGACATGGACCATCTCAGTGGGGCTGACTGGAGCAGGCGGTCAGGACATCAAACAGAAACGCGTGAAGAAAAACCCGCATTGGGGGGGGAGGGTGGGGGCGCGCCAGCCCGGCGGTCTGTCCGCGTGAACCGCGGTGATATCCCGCTGTCTCCGTCTCTCTGCTCCTCAAAGCAACTGCTGCTGATTTTCAAGAAAAGCGAGCATATCTCAATTAGAAAAAAAAAGCCGTGTGCTCAGAGCGCATGCGCAACCTGCTCCTCTACCGACCCGACATGTTTGAAACTGAATCATCTAACTGGGCTGTTTTTATAAAGAGCGGCAACAGCTTCCTTATCTAAACCAGAGACACCGCGGTTCTTAATTTTTCATCCGTAGTTCTTGGAAACTATGGCAACGTCAAGCTGGCAGGAGCATAATGATCCATTTCCGCTAACTCTTTCACAATAAAAGCATAGCTTTTAAATTGGGGAGGTGGGCGTTTCCTCTTCAGAATGAGGTCTTTAAGTCATATTAAAATGTCAAATCATTCCGGATTAAACATGTATATAAATGTACTCTTTATCAGATTATATTGTCCCAAAATTTAGAAAATTTCTAATAAAAAAAAAAAGATTCTGTCTTAAAATCTGTGGGTTTGTTTTAATTATTTTATGCCGGCCAGTTAGTTATATGTCAGCTTGTACACCTGAATTCAGGCAATCATATATCAAAGGTCATCTGTCAATCAAATTTTATTGGTCAAAGCATTTTGATTCATATGTGTTATGTGTAGTCAGAATCAGGAGTTCAGAGATGCTGATGGAGAATCCAGGGCAGTCGTGTCACGGTTGCAGGTACGGTACACAAACAGGCAGAGATCAGACAGGAGTCAGAAGACAGATCAGGCAAACAGATCAGACGGGAACAGGCTGGCTCAGAGATTGAGAGGCAGAAGGGGTCAGGATCAAATAATCGAAACATGGGAACAGTAGAATTATTCTCACTAATAGTTCGAAATAATCTGGCACTGATGACTGGTCTGAAGGCTTGTTAAATAGAGACAAATGTAGGTGGATCAGCTAAGCGGTGTCGTGATTTTACTAAAGTTCAGACCCAAATGCTGAAGACCAAACAGGGAGACCAGGAGAAAAGGTTTACCAGGTTTTATTAAAGAGATAATGCAGAGAGAAGTTTTGCTCTGAACACTGCTCAATCAGAACTGAAAAGTGAGGGGAAGACACAGCGATTAGTTCAGGCTCAGTGGGAAATTTGATTTGTGAACTTGGAGAAGAGGATCTGGTTGCTGACTCACATTTCCAGAGAAGTTGTAGAATCCTTGACTCCAGTCTGTATGCTGTAGTTCCAGTGTTTGTCTGATTCGGTGGAGGGCGGAACAGGGTTTACCCAGAATGCGGTTGTTGTAGGTCAGGGGTCTGCAACCTTTCATATCCAAAGAGCCGTTTTGCCCAGAGTCCTAAGTAAAAGTTGTTTAGAGCCGCAAAATGAACATGACTTTTTCTAGAAAACCTTATTTTTTTTAATCTTGTATAGGAAATTAGTTGTTGCCATCTCAAACAATCAACAAATCATGTGTTTTTAATGTTAAAACATATAATTTTCAAGCTAATTCATAGAAAATGTCTCTTAAAACATATTTCTGGTTCTTTTAATCTCATTCTTTTCCCACTTATAAAACACTAAAGCTATTGATACCGGTATATATTAAAGTAAATTATTTAACTCTTTATATACATTTTAGCCACTATTAAGAGCCACTGGAAAGGGTCCAAAGAGCCATATGTGGCTCTGGAGCCGCAGGTTGCAGACCCCTGTTGTAGGTGAACGGAGAAGCCGACATCCACTCAGATTTCCTGCGGTACTTGAACGGGTCGTAGTGGAGATGAATCCCTTTCTCAGTGTGAAGCTCAAACGATCTCTTGGGGAAAGTGGGTCCAAACCTCCTGTTTGTAACCCCAGCTCTGCTTGAAGCTCAGTTGATCCTTCCAGGGAGAGAAGGCTAGAAAAATCCAGTTTGCAGGATGACTTCCTGCCGAGAGGCAAAGACAAAAACAATGTTAAAACTCAGGTTGACAAGAACTCAGTTTGACTCAGCAAACTAGAGTACCCAAAACTGGCAAACACTCTGGCGTCGAGGTAGTGGCAGTCAGCAGCTTAAGAACACTCCGTTAACGAGGAAACCATCAGCAGGTGTGTGAGGAGGCGGACCAGAACCAGGCGCCTCCTGGTGGAGGAAGGGAAGACAGAAACACAAACACACAGACAGGAGTCCTGACAAGCGGTAATGAGAACTGGGCAGAAATAAGCAGGTGTGCAAAATGAGTAATCAGATCAGGCATCAGTTCCAAGATGTTGGCACTTCAATACTTTAACCGAGATTTGACTATGAGTATCAATACTGTTACTCAAGTACTAATGTTGAGTACTTCTGAGCAGTGGTGGACAAAGTACTCAACAGTAGTACTTGAGTAAGACTATTGATATTCATATTCAAATCTTATATATTACATATATATATTTTTTATTTATAATGACATATAATTGCACTCTATGAAGGGAAAATTGTAAATGTAGACAAGAGCTAAAATTACCTTGGAATATCCCAGGCAAATGCACTGCAAAAACGATCTAGAAATAAGTCAACATTTCCTAAATTAAGTGTATTTACCCGTAATGTAATAGATAAATGAGATGATTTGCTAATGGAATGAGTATATTTACTCTTAAAATAGGATATTTACTTTATTTTCCAGACTATAACCGTTTACTTTTTTCCTGTGCTTTAAACCATGCGGCTTAGAAGATGGTGCGTCTTTTCTCTGGAGTTTTCCTAACTGCCATAGAGGGAAGTCAAAGTTGGAAATGAAAGAATAAGGGGATAATTTTCATTAAACACAAGAACATGCTGGCAGCAGCACGATGTGGAACAATTGTCCCGAATTCACACATTTTGACATTAATTTTATTTCTTTTTTGTTTTATGGCACTATAGTAGCTGTTTTTTATGGACAATAGGCTGACAGGAAAGGGGGCATAAAGAGGGGGAGAGACATGTGGGAAGGACTACAGGTTGGATTCGAACCTGGGTCGCCCGTGTCACCAAGGCCTCCATACATTTTTTTGTGCGTGCCGACCATATTTTGACATTTATTTGCCACATTAAAGCTGCTGAACCAATGAATAGACTGGGATCAACTCCTGCAGAGCTGAAATAAAGAACTGATAAAGCCCCACATTTCAGTAGAAGCTCTTACTGCTGGGAGCCAATAAGTTAACGGGAGCTAGCATTCTGCTTCTCCCCTTCTCCAGGGGCTATATGTAGAGCGCCCCCTACAGGTTTGGTGGGAGACAGTTCAGTAGAAATCAGCGGCTTATAGCCTGGTGTGGCTTACATAATAGCTTTCCATTTTTTCCCCCAAAAAATGTAGTGGGTGTGGCTTATAGTGAGGTGCACTCAATATTTCGGAAAATACGGTACTTTTGATAAGTAGCAGAGGACAGCGATAGTGATGGATGTGGCCATCCCAGATGATGGAAACATCAGGAATAAAGAACATAAGAAAGTAGAAAAATACCAACGGCCTCAGTGAAGAACGAAACCCCTCTCCCAGTGGAAAAAAAAAAAAACAGTTTAAACGCGGGAACAATCGACTTTTAGTGGAAGTGGGAACAGCTCACTTACGAAAGTCTACCTGGCTCAAATGACTCGGCAAGCGACACGCGTTAAAACCGCCTCGTCTCTGATCTGCATGATGAGGGAACAACAGAGCCGGGTTGACCCGCTTAATTACCGTAATGATACCATTTAAACCAACGTATGGACGTCAACACACGGTGCCAATCTCCTCTGAACTAACAAGCAGAAACAACTCTGCTTTTCGATAAACATGGTGCAGGTTCACTAGCCGATTCGTACGGGAAGAAAGATCTGTACCATCAGCTCCTTTGCACAAATGCAATCAGATATTCATCCAGGTCGCAAGAAATAATATAATTATGGTTCCAAAAGTACTTATTTCTCTCCATAAATCACTAAGCAATGCTAATTGCTTCCGATAAACTGCTTACGTGACGTCATTATCGGACATGCTCAGAGCAGTCCAGCAGGATATCATTAAACCATCTGCATTTTAGATGTTTCTTTCTTTAGATCAGCACTATGTACCATAAGGTTAAAAAATTTATGTTTTAATCCAAAGCTGAAAAAGTTAGCTCCCGGAAGTAGCATATAATCCCATTTCCGGGACTGATTGGGCACAGACGAGTGATAAAACAGAATTTAAATGCATTTATTTTCTCAGAAATATATTATTAACCTTTAACACATTGTAGTTTAGTACACTTACTAGTTTTAGGGAGGGAAAAGGGTAATCTAGGTCTTTTTTTAAACAGTAAAATCGAGGGCAACCCAGATGCATGTCTGGTTGCAGGAATGAGCTGATGGTACGGATTGTTCTACCAGTACGGATCGGGTACTGACAGCCAGCACCAGTGAGAGGATTCACACAGATAATGGAGTGAAAAATAAAGCACACTGACTACGCCCTGGCTTCCTTACATGTTACTTTCCATTGTTTACTTTCCTGATTTCTGTCGCATTCAGTGATGGGAGTAACGGCATTACGTCGAGCTGCGTTTCCCCATCAGATACGGTTTCCCCTGCATCTCAGCACAGCGCGGCGGTTTGAGTCAGTTAAGCCGGACATTTACCGTGTGATTTTTTGACAGGCTACTGACGCGGTCTTCAACGTTTTCCAGGCCAAGGACCCCAAACTGATGGCAAGATGGAGCGGGGACCCCCTAATTATATATATTTTATGATATTGTGTTATACCAACTGGTATAGTCCCTCTATTACAGATGGAGTAATGTAACTAAAGTAATCCCTCTCTAGGATTATTAAAGTATTTCTGATTCCTGGTTGATGGGACAGGTGTTGTGAATGAAACGGTGCCCAGCTTGAAAGAGCTCCTGTGTGTCTCTGAATGTGAGCATTGATGACTGAAAGACATCTTCTGCCTCCATTTATCTGTTTACTACAGTCTGTTGAATTCATGTTAATGTGGATTTAAAGACATTTCAATTAGTGGAAAAAATTGCAGGGGGGAATATTAAAAAAAGTCTAATCAACCAAACTTTCGCAACCACCATGCAGTACCTCTGTGGACCCCCTAGGGATTGCAGACCCCCTGTTGAAGACCTCTGGGCTACTGTATAAAGCCTCGAACTCAAATCTATTTCTGACATTTTAATTGAAAAAGCTTCCTGAATGGGAAGAGAAACGTGTCCTGTCTCGCAATGTGGCAATAAGAATAACTTTATACATATAAATAGCTTTATTATAATTCATGCAGGGAGTATTACAGATTTTATGGACACTTTAATGTAAGTAGAACAGGAAAGGTGTCACGATGGCTTTCAGGGATCTAACCCACATGCAGAACACTCAGAGGCAGGGAAAAAGTTCACAAGTTCACAATAAAGAACTATGTTTTCTGGGAATAACTGGGTCCGGGTCTGGTCACGACTGGTTTTCACTGCAGAGAGGGACAGATTGGTTAGCAGTCTTTCAGTGAACTTGCAGGTTGGGTATTTGCAGGTCTATACCTGATCAGAGATGAGCAGAGCGGTAGAAGGGGGGAACCAGGAGGGTCCAGAGGCTGAAGGCAGGCAGAGGGCTAGGCAGAGGCAGGGCAGAGGAGATAATCTTACTGAGCAGGTTCAGAGCTTCTCTCTCAGCTCTAACTGAGAGCGGGCAGGCAGGTTTCAGACTGAGTTGGATTTCCAGGGTTCTACTGAGAATAGACAGCTTGGTCTCACGTTTGAGAAACCCTTCCAGGTCTTCAGGTTTCCAGGCAGGTTCTTCCTGAGAAGCAGAGAGGACAAAAAGCAGATTAGGTTCAGGCTTCAAGGGAGTCAGAGATACAGACAGGCAGGTTGGCTCAGGTTCGCTAACCATAACTGGCAAACACTCTGGCGTCGAATTGTAGCTCTGCCCCTCCTTAAATGCCGGTCTCCTGATGAGCTCGTGAGCCGCAGGTGTGGTGGTTAGCTTCAGCTCCAGGAGACCTAGAACGCCCTCTGCTGGAGAAAGGTGGACAGACCTCCAGATCCCAACGAAAGGAAAAACAAAAATAGGAGAAAAGATGAAAGAAAGAGGAGATAAAAGGGAGAGAATGATAAAACATCATTCATATAATGAATGCAAAATGTCTTCAAACTTGGAAACAAAGCTCAGTGGATTTTTTTTTTTTTACTTTTTGGGATATTATCAAGCAGTTCAAACCTGAATTCACAGCTTTTTGAAAATGTTTCAAAACTGAGTTGAAATCATTTTTGCTCTCTGCTGTAATTGATTCAATAGTTCAAATAGAACGTGGAAAAAAAAAGATGCTTATAATGTGAAGAAAACTGCTGGATGTATTGTTTAGTGCAAAGCTGCTGCCACCCTGATGAAAGCTCAGAGTTCTGGGCTCTTTCTGCTTGGTTTGCATTTTCCCTCCAAGGTGGCGCCCTCCCACACACTAAAAACATGGCTGTTAGATTAATTGGTCTCTCAAGAATGCGACTGGGCCTGACTCTGTGTGTGTGTGTGTGTGTAGTTGTCATCTTTGTGTGGATTGGCGACCTGCCCAGGGTCTACCCAACCTCTCTCTCAATGATTGACAGAAAAAGGCTCCACCTCCTCCGTCACTCAGCTGTGATATTGCAATGGGTCGACCATTATCTTTATAAACTACTAAATTTATTAGTTAATATATTTTTAATGACAGTGGTGTGTGTGATTCTGAATGAATGCACTAATCCTTTGCTCTAAGACATAAAACCTCCATAAATGACATTCATTTTGTGGCTGTAACGTGACAAACTAGGATCAGAGGTTTAGCAGTGCTGAGCATGCAGGGTGTTTTCTTCTTAATAACTGACTCTATCATTCACAAACACGAAATATCTGAGACTTTTGTGCTTTGTCTTCCTGAGTTTTTCTTATCTTGGCTGGGCTGTAATAAAACGTACCTGGCTTTTCCTCACCTTACACCTTGCTCCTCTCCTTCCCCTTGTAAACCTCTCTGTCTTTGGCAATCGTAGAATTGATTCACTCTAGCGAGGTAAATATATACCGTTGGGCTTAAACGTTTAGACACACTCCCGATAAAGAAAAGGATAAATTCACAACAGCAATTCTGATAATGAGAACCTGAAAAAAAAATATACACAAAATTATGATTTGATAGATTGAAATATTGATTTTGAATTGTGATTTTAAAAATTTTGATTTAAAAAAACGGGCGGATTTAGAAAAGATGGGGCCTTAGGCTAAGATGGGCAGGGGGCCCCTCTGAAAGGAGAAGACAACGCATAAAACAGAGCCGCTATCCAGATAGAGAAATGTTAATAGAATAGACATCCATTATCTGTTCTAGGTTGTGTCCCTCTCTTCTTGTCCCTTTTCTTCTTGTTTTCCTCTCTACTCAGCTGACTTTTCATGCTGTCTCTAAAGGAATGAAAGATTTTTTCCAAGCACTAAGCTCACTTAGCTGATTGCTCCTTCCTGTGTTTCCAAAAAGGCCAAAGTAAATAACCCAGTCCTTCTTTTCACTGTAGACAAGCCATGATCTGCTTATCTGTTCTCCATTTTTCATTTGGATGAAATAATAGCTGCATGAATCATGACAGCAGACAAGATAGAGGAGAGCAGGAGGCGGGGTTACCAATCTACTGGCTCTGGAGAGCAGAGTTCGCTGCTTTTAGATGTTGTCTCCAAAGTCTCCAGTAGCAGAAAAAAGTCTCTAGATTTGGCGCTAGGAGCTTTTTAGAAATCAAAGTGCTAGAGGGGTCTGAAAAGTGGCTAAATATAGCGACTAAGGCGCTAAGTTAGCAACACTGCTCTTTGCATGGTTTGTTTTCAAATGGTTTGCTGCTGTGTCTGGAAAAATAAAAAAAAAGTTAACTGATTTAAAATTTTATTTTATTTTTAACATGGTAAAAAATGTCAGAATTTTGACTTTTTTCTCAGAATTCTGACTTTAACTAAGAATTTTGACTTTAATCTCAGAATTCTGACTTTTTTCTCAGAATTCTGACTTTAATCTCAGAATTCTGACAATCAAAAAAAAATCAGAATTCTGAGATTAAAGTCAGACTTTTTTCCCCATACTGAACTGAAATAAATTTAAAAAATCAGTCACCTTTTTTTTTCCACTGGCCCTAATCATCTTCCGTACTAAATAAACATGAAGTAAAAAAGCATTATTTTTCCAGAGAGGCGAATATGCTGCTGCAGTTTGAACTCGGGGCTCCGCTTCCCATAATGCACTCCCCGCCTATCAGCGGGAAAGCAAAATGGCGAACGTGCTGGGTGAAAGAGAACCGTTTGTTATTTTCTAAGGAAGGCTCGAGCTCTGCGGGGTTCGGAGCGCGTGGTCGAGATTAGTACGATCCTCTGCAGCAGCGGGAAAAAACAAAACAAACGACCAGACTCGCGCCCTTTTTTCCAATTTCGTCTCGCGAGGCATTTGTTCCAACAGAGGTGACCGAATGAGGTATTGTTGTCATGTTTTCCTACCGAGGAGGGTGGGGGGGTTCGACGGTCTGTGACCTGGAGGGAGGGTGGGCTGTATGCTGTCAGCTTCACCTCTATTTCCTCTTTAACTCATTTTCTCTTCATTCATTCAGAGGAATCTTTCTATCCTCTCTGCTTCCCTTTTTTTGGGGGTTCGGCCGTTCAAACAAAAGACTAAAGGGAAGCAGAAAAGAAAAACAAAAACAAAAAAATGTCCAAAAATAAGAAAACATTCTTTAAACTTGGTATTTATCTCTGGGTCTGATTGGCTTATTGAACCGTTCGGCGTCTCTTTAATTGCCAATTAGTGCTAATTATCATAATCACCAGGCAGGGGTGGATTTAAGAAATTTGGGGCCCTAGGCAAAGACAGGCAGGGGGCCCTCTGAATAGAGAGGCCAACACATCAAACAGCCCCATTCTACAGATAGAGAAATGTTAATAGAATAGACATCCATTATTTGTTCTAGGTTTTGTCCCTCTCGTCCCTTTTCTTGTTGTTTTCCTCTCTATGTTTTGTCCTCAGCGGACTTTTCATGCTGTTGTTCTGTAAGATGTATGGAGGACCAACTCTGCCATATTTAAAAATAAATACAGAAATAAATAAATGCTCAATAAATATATAAGCATACAATTAATTGCCACCAAAAATACAATAAACAAATAAATATAAGTAGAAATTAAATTATAGTGAGACATAAATGTATATAACTCTTTTAATTAGCTTCTCTTTTAATATTTACCTTATTTTTTGTCCTATATAATCTTCAACTTTATTTTTTAATTACTTATATTTTTAAGTATTTATGTGCATGTTATAATATTTTTGTCTGTTTTATTCTTCCTTTGTATTTTTTTTACCTTAGTTATTTCTTTGCCGCTATTTATTTCTGTCTGCCCTTTTTACATCTCTGTCTGCATTTCTGCCTCATTATGCAAATGAGGAGGGGGCGTGTCCTAGAGAGTCAGCCAGAGTCAGATGAGCATACCTATAGTCAATACACGTTCATTAATTTAGTTCATCCCTTTAGTTTTGCATGAAAAATACACTTTAAACCACCTCAAAGGGCCATGTAGTCATGTACAAAAACCATTTAATTACTTACTTTTTGCTGTTTTTTGAAACGTAGGGCAATTTGACCTTATAATGTTTTTTTTTTGTACATGTCTGTGGTTGGAAAATGTATATTTCTCGTCTCTTATATTTAGTTAAGCTATTTATCCAGTGAAAGATATTTTTACTCTGTTTGTTTCACCTGCAAGGCTTAGAAAGTGGCGCTTTAAGACAAAAAATACTTATTTGCACGACACGCAAAATTGTTTGTCAAGGTTTGATAAAGTGTATGTAAATTATTTTGACTCTAACAAAACCTTTACAGTTTTCCCCAACATAAGTAAGGGAGACAAACTCTGTCTAGTCAGAACAGGGCTGATAACGGTTCCGTAAGGCCCATACGATGAACTGTTCTCTCTTTGCAAAGATAAGAAAATAAAGTGCCAACTGATTGAAATCCATGATCTCGGTTTTTCTAACTAGGGTGAATAGTTGAATACTTTTTTCCTGCTACAATTTGGCGTTGTCGGCAGGATCTCCTCGACTGATTTTTTTTCTGGAGCAGTTGTGACAGAAGTGTCTGATCCAGCTGGGAATAAATCCTGGCTTTAACACTAATAGATGGAGGATGGAGGACTTCTGATTTAATGTTTCCAGGGGTCAGCAGGAGATTAAGAACTGATGTTTTTGAACGGTGAAAAATCTTCAGTCGGCATAGATCAAATAGTTTTAGATTTAAATTAATATAGAGGTAACAGTTTCTACTGGGGACTAGGGCTGCAACTAACGATTATTTTAAAAATCGATGAATCCGACGATTATTTTTTCGATTAATCGATGAATCGGACAAAAAATATTTTTTATATTAACCTCTTTATTCCAAAATAAACATTTTAGACAGAACAAACAAGCACACAAGTACAGGTTTCTCATTAACTGTCCTGGTGCAATATGAAAAATAAATGTTTGTGTTAAAACTACGCAAACTTACATGAGAAATGTAGCTGTACATCCACAGAATATAGGGTACTTTGTTTCATAAAGCGCAAAAAAGACATTTTTGTTTTTTAAAGCCCCTAAGGGGTTCAAACAATAGGCCCCCCCATTTCAACAAATGAGGTTTTTTTAGACTAGAAGAGTTCTGCCTTTTAAGACAGGAAAGTATAGCAGTTAAAGTTGCTACTTGAGAAAATACTGAACCATAGAGATAAAAATAGCCCTGTGGTTCAAATTATAAATTGTATTTGGAATAAAAATGAGAGAACTAGGGGTGCTAAAAAACACATCCTCCAAAGACAGATATTTACATGGGAATGTGGCAGATAATTAATTGACATATTACTGATCTTGCTGGATTTTATTCTGCTTTACTTCCATAAATTGCAGGATCTTCTTTACTTTATCTTTGCCAGAAGATTTAAACTTGCCCTCATAATTTGCAAGTTAATTTATTTATAAAGAAAATATAAACGCTGCTTAAGCTAATTCAAATGAAATTAAAAGTAAAATAAGTAGCCAACCTTATCCCTGTCTGTAACCTACTAACACGGTAAGGAAAGCATCAGATGAGCTACCTGAGAAACTAACGTTACGTTTCCCAACTTTAAAACCAAACAAACATGGCCGCTCAGCCTGCTGATCAGCTCTCTGCCATTGAAGGCTCCAACGTCTTTCCTTTTCAGGTGCTGCGTCATAACGGTGCTTCCGTGCCATGTTCATTTGTTTTTACAAAAGTTGCATGTTAAGACTTTTTTCGCTTTACAAAGCGCAGGCTGTCTACGAATTGAGACGCAGTTTGCGGTATGGGTCATTAGAACAGTTGACATTACTGCCTTTTGAAAACAGCCTTTGCTCACCTGCGGCGCTGGCTCGCTCTGCCGTATTTTTTTTTTCTTCCCCCGTTTCAATCAAGTGGCAGTGATGACGACGGCGGCGGATGACGCATTAATTGCGCGACACAACTAATCGATGATTAAATTCGTTGCTAACGCTTTTAAAAGTCGATTTTTATCGATTTTATTGATTCGTTGTTGCAGTCCTACTGGGGACAAAAGGTAGATTTTTTTCCACTTGGGAACCAAAAGACCCTGGTATAGGAATGTGGGGGCTCTCTCTAAGCACTAAGCTCACTTAGCTGATTGCTCCTTCCTGTGTTTCCAAAAAGGCCAAAGTAAATAACCCAGTCCTTCTTTTCACTGTAGACAAGCCATGATCTGCTTCTCTGTTCTCCATTTTTCATTTGGATGAAATAATAGCTGCATGAATCATGACAGCAGACAAGATAGAGGAGAGCAGGAGGCGGGGTTACCAATCTACTCGCTCTGGAGAGCAGAGTTCGCTGCTTTTAGATGTTGTCTCCAAAGTCTCCAGTAGCAGAAAAAAGTCTCTAGATTTGGCGCTAGGAGCTTTTTAGAAATCAAAGTGCTAGAGGGGTCTGAAAAGTGGCTAAATATAGCGACTAAAGCGCTAAGTTGGCAACACTGCTCTTTGCACGGTTTGTTTTCAAATGGTTTGCTGCTGTCTGTTTGGACCTTTCTGATAGTGATGGTGAGATGAAGCCTTCATGAGGCTCTATGTGAACATGTCACCACCCACTGGTGGACAGCAGAACTACAGTTTGTAATAAAATCTGTTTTTTTGGCAACTGTTTTTCTTTTTTTACCCTTTCAAGTTCCCTTTAAATTGTTAATGGTTGGTGTGTATAATAAAATCTTTTGTAAATTTTTTTAAGTGTAAAATTTCTTAGAACAATCATTTAAGGTTCACAGTTTTTCTGCCATTTTAGTTAAATAAACTCAAGCAGACAGTGACAGTGTTTATGCAAATTGGGCCATCAGAATCAGAAATACTTTAATAATCCCAGAGGGAAATTACTTTGATGAGCAATTATGAGAAAAATGAAAGGTGTTAGTCATTTTTATTCAAAAATGATAGTTTTTCCACGTTTTTTTTTTTTTGTTTTAATCAGGTTGGAAGTTGTGTTCAACAAATCTTTTGACTAAACCGACCTAAATTACCGAATCTATATTTTTACTCGGGCAAAACAATGCAAATTAGTCTCATGAGCCAGTTTAATCGCAATTTTCAAAAGTCAAAGACAGGTCTTAAGCAATCAACTTCTAGAGTGAGAGCCTGTCTCCTACAGATGACGCCACCTATGCAGATGACCATAGCAAGGAGAAAATACTACTTAACACCAACCTGTCAACACTAACTTTGTCCGGTGGTTTTCTCAAATTTTGATCATTACATTGTTTATTCTAACCAAATTAGTTTTAAGCAACTAGATTGGTTGGAAAAACAGCCAATCTATTCTTAGAATCTATCCAAACTTTATCCAGCTGACAGCAGCTCTCCTCCAATCTCCCACATCTTGCCTGAGCACTGAGGCTGTTTAGATGCATGTCAAAATTCTTGCACTTCCCGAAGCGGTCACGTGATTTTAACGGTAGCGAGGCCTCGGACGTCATTAATTTTGGCCCCACCTCTAAATGAATCACGCCTCGACACGCGCTTCGGGGAAACGCCCCCTCCATTACTCGACACACACCTCGAAGCCTCGGCTAATCTCATAACATCACTACTTTCTGAACATGTGCAACAAATGGACTGATCCAATATGGTGGACACTGAAGGGGGGTGGGGGGGTTGGGGCTGAGACACGCTTAATATTATAAGCGTTCTGATGGTATTGTAGCGAAATAATTTTTATCAAGAACATTATTAAGGTGTACAAATAAAAAATAGCTGTATTAACTATGAATGTAAAGAGAGTTTTATGGGCAGCCTCCTAGTATCGCCTAATGGTAACCCCCCCCCATCTGTCACCAGGTAATGTGCGCACTGAAAGCTCAGCAACAACACAAAGAACTATTGAAGTTAAAAAATCCCACAACATACTGAGGACCTCAGATCCTCATGTGGGCTTTCTGCCTCGTTTTGCAAAGCAAGCATATAAAGGTTGTCAGTATTTTCCGTATTTATTAATAAATGTCCCGGTTTATGAACATGTGCTGATGTATTGTGTTTGACTTCCTGTTTTCAGAGACTCGGAGGTTGTGGATCATTCTCCTGTCCATCACAGAGCCCACTACCAGCAGCAGCAGCAGCGGACTGCCTCCCTGTCACCCTGCAGCCTCTCTGCGAGGGGGGATTATGGGGAAGACGACATGTCTGCCAGGTTCACAGAGGGGCAGGATGTGTTGGCCAGGTGGTCCGATGGCTTGTTCTATTTGGGAACAATCACAAAGGTTGGTGTAAAGCCAGGCGATGCTTATAAAATCTAAAAAACAAACAGGATTCTTGTCTTTAAATGCTAGTTTTTCATTTTTATAGACCATTTATATTATTATCATTGGGCCATAAACCAGCAAGGAATAATCAGCGGATCATTATTTATACCTGAAACTAATACATTTGAAACGATTTAATGAATTTAGCTTTAATCCGTAAACTAAATTATGATTTTCATTGCTTTCGTTGAGTCTAGGAGCGGCCATTTTTGCCCCCCCCAAGTCTTAAATGTATTTGCTCTCAATTTGAGCAGGTAAAATTTGATTCGCCAATGGAATTATTATTTTTACTCTTAAAATGAGATAATTAGATAATATGCACTTGAAATAATACAATGAAATAGTTTTTCTTAGTTTTAGTAAATTGTCTTGTTGCATTGGTAAAGTGTCTCTTATAAACTTTTATTGTCATTTTGTATAGACAGAGTATTAACAAAACGAAGGTTCGTTTTGTACAGCTCTCATAACATTTCCATTCCTTAAACGAAAAGTCGGGTCAGCAAGGAATAAAAAAACTGATCAATATTTATATCTAAAAGTAATACGTTCGCTGTGATTTAATGAATTTAGTTTTAATCAGTAAAAAAATAAAAATAATTTTCATTGCGATCTCTGAGTCTGGGAGCGGCCAGTTATGCTCAAATATAGTAGCCCCTCCCTCCTGCCATCTTCCAGCAGTGACGTCACGGTGCGGTAAGCCTAGCGCCATTCTCCCCGCTTTCCAAGCTAAATCAATGGGAACTACTAGACACATCTGCAATCAACAACAATTATTGAAGATTTCCAGAGGACTTCACCATTGAAATTCACCAGAGCTATAGTGAAACTGACAATGCCCACGTGCATGGCAGCTGGATGCTGGAATACATCGGGTAAAAGTGAAAAAAAAGAGTTATTCCACCTTTCTGATTCCTGATCCTCCACGGACGGGTTGGTCGTTGGATCGCCAACTTGAAGAGGGAGGATTTGCCATCGAACTTCTGGCCAGAGAAAAAACCCGTAATATGTAGCCAACATTTGGAAGAAGAATGTTTTCAAGATGACTTGGATAATAGCGCGTTGTGACAAACACCAGATACAGCACTGGGACTTGATCAACAGCCGATACCGCACCGTGACGTCACAAACCAGTAGGTGGCAGTAGTGTTCTTTGACAAACATGGATGCCTCCAGTAAAGCACATTCACATGGAAATGACTCTGAATTAAAAACACTGATCATTTATTGAACAGGATGGAATCATTTCACATTTAAAGAACGTTCAGGAGTTTGTTTTCTGAATATGACCAAACTTTTCCTTAAAGAAATTAAAGAATTAAAGAAATCTGACACTCTAGAAGTGTAAATTTTCTGCTTTTTAAAAAGTACAAATCCCTTTTTATTTAGTGTTTACTTTTTCTTTTCCAGATAGATCGGGACAAGCAGCGTTGCTTCGTGGTTTTTGAGGATAGATCCAAGTCTTGGGTTCTTTGGGACGATATTCAAACAGGTAAATTATGACACTTTTTGACCTGAGCTGAAATGAAAACAAAAAGTCATCTAGATCAGTTATGTTTAGCAGCCTTGAATGAAAATCCTTAGTAGTTCAGTTGCTATTCAGTCATTTCAAAATCAAAAGATTTAGTCGACAAAAGATACAAATTTTAGTCTTGGAAAGAAAACAGATTCCTGTGTTTTCTCTCTCTTTACAAAGTACTCCCGCTTTAATGTTACCAAATGAAACAGAACAATTAAGCGTAGGTGTCGTATTTAAAAGAAAAACATACGTATATTTCTTATGCATCTTATGTGTTTAAACACGTTTGACTAAATGCTCATTTATCAGGTGATCTTCTCTTCCTCTAATCATTCTCCATTCATGCAATTTTTTAATCAATCAGTTTCCATATTACCGATTCCTTTATTTTGTAATGTGGAACTTGGATATATCCAAATTTAGTAGCCAAACAGTACGAAGTGTGAAACTCTGTGTTTACAATTCCACTTATTAATAACCAAAACTTATCATAAGTGGTTCTGAAGATATGGACTAATGCTACGTTCAGACCGCAAGCAGCAAGAGCGGCTAAAACGCACCTGCTGCTTAATTTTTGATGCTTGTACCAGTTTAGTTCTGACGCGCGGCTGAAGCATCTTTGCTGCTCTAGCTGCGCGGCGGTAAAGTGGGTCTGATGCGTGTTGGGCGGAGCTACCCTATCCTTTCTTTGCCTAGAACAATGGCAGCTATATGAGCTGTGATCAGTGGGTAGAAAGTAGTTTGAATCTATGTTGAAGTGAGAAAGTCCTCCTGAAAACATGGTCTGTGCAGTCAGTTCATCCAGATTACCATCCTGCCTTCAAAGATTATTTCTCTGTCGGATCAAGTGATCGTAGCACTCTGCATCAGCAGTGCTGTGTCCGTCTCCCTCCCAGCTCCCAGATGCGCTGCTCCTGCTGCTTCAAACGTGCTGCGGTTGCGTTTTGCTGTGCCTTGATGCGCGTTAACCATCGACTTTGCATGTAAACTAGCTGCTCCTGCTGCCTCTGCTGCTTTAGGTGTGAACGTAACATTAGGCTACATTTACATAGCACCCTGAAGTGACCCAAATCCGATTGTTTTTATTTTAGTTTTTGTGCCCATATGCGACCTGTATCTGATCTTTTCCTGACAATCTGAATAACACAGATCCGATTTTTTTCCTATGCAACCCAGAACACTTGGCTCTGTGGTCCTGAATCCGATACGAGTCAGATCTTTTCTTATGCGACCTGTTTCTGAACGGCCAGGTCGCATCCATCCGACCTAAACGGCAATAATATTCAACAAAGGTCACTTTTCTGCGTCTTGCTAAGCAGAAGCGGAATAGCATAACTTCTGCGTAACTTATCCAGAACTTCTCTCCAACGTATCTGACGTGTTCCAGACGAGCGCTGAGATCCTGCAATAGTTTTGCGGGATCTCGCAAAAGTTTATTTTTTGCGAAATTTCGCAAACGTTTGCGAGATCCCGCAATACTTTTGCGAGATCCCGCAATACTTTTGCGAGATCCCGCAATACTTTTGCGAGATCCCGCAATAGTTCTGCGAGATTTCGCAAAAAATAAACTTTTGCGAGATCTCGCAAAAGTTTATTTTTTCCCTCAATGTCCCTTTAGGGACTCTGTAGTAAACAGAAGCTTGGTTAATACCGCAATCAAAAACATCTTTTTAGGGAACAGTGCTTCTTGTGGGAGTTGGTCGTAAAATCCGACTTTATTCTTGTAAATGTACGGCTTTATTCTCATATTACGTCTTTATTCTTTCAAAATTTCGACTTTATTCTTTTAGTTTTAGGATTTTTATCTCGTAATATAATAACTTCATAATATTACGACTTTAATCTTGTAAAGTTACTTTATTCTCATATTATGACTTTATTTTCGAAAAGTTACGACTTCATTCTTGTAATATTAGGATTTTGTTCTCGTAATATTATTATTATTATTTTCTTTTTTATTTGACAGTGTTCTGTCTGGAAATGTGGCAATAAGAATAATACCCTTGATGCCAAAAAGAGTCCAACAGATTTTACTTTCACAAGTGGAGCAGTACGGCTATCGCCATAGTGATCCGCTTGATTTATGCATATAAATAGCTTTATTATAATTAATGCACGGAGTATTACAGATTATATGGATACCGCAATGTAAGTAGAACAGGAAAGGAAAAGGAGAAAAGATCAAAGAAAGAGGAGATAAAAGGGAGATAATGATAAAACATCTTCATTCTGCTTCATCACCTGCAAAGAGATGGAAAAAGAACAGCACAACCGACGGATAAATTATAAGAGATACAATAAAGTAACACCTTGATACTAACGCTGAAGTATAAGTAGTAATAAAGTAGGAGAATTACAGACATACTATTAGAAAGTCACAATATAACAACTTTATTCTCATAATTTTTTTTAGTCTAGCCCTAAAACTCCATCGTACGATTGTAATTATGAAGGATTATAAATTAAAAAGAAAACATGTTTAGTATCTTATATAGCCTGTAACGCACATCTTTTAGGATCAACTTGTGTTTAATCACAAACCTTTCAGGGAATTGCGTTAAAAAGTAGTATTGTTGGTTTCACCCGGTTTGCTTTCGTAAATCATATATTTCCGATTAGTATTCCTGCTCATTTAAGGTGACGAAGAAGAAGACAAGGACGATGAGGGCGATGACATCGCCTGCTCTATATGCCAGGACGAGACGTCGGAGGAGCCCAATGAGATCGTCATTTGTGACCAGTGTGGTCAAGGTGCGTTTGTTTTTAAAGCAAACTATGAAGGAAACGGACATTAAGTTAAATTTGCATCCAGTCGAACGTGTTCCTGTTTCAGCTGGGCGTCTGTTAGGGAGACTTACTGTGTGTGAATGGTTTCCCATGCAGGCTACCATCAGATGTGTCACTCTCCCATCATCGATGCTGCCGTCATCGACTCCGACGACAAGTGGCTGTGCTCAGAATGTCGGCTGGCGTCTCTGTCTGAGGTAGGAGCTGGATGTTGGAGAAGTGGCTTCATTCACATGAGGGAAAGAAAAAGTTTGCAGCGTTTGAGTTCAAAAGTTTCTAATTCCTCATTTCAACTTTAAATCCTATTTCACGTTATTCTTAAGAGTGTTAAATAGGGGTGAGAATTAGGCCTGTCGCGATAATCAATAAATCAATTAATCGCACGATAAATAAAAATGATCCGCCTCATTTAATTTATCGGCTTATCGGTGTTTTTCTCCTTTTGATGACGCTGGATGAAAAGGTTCAACTCCGGTGCTATCCACTGACCCCTCCCCTTCCTCATTTTTGAGGAGGGAGGGAGGAGTGGACTATCACATCAGGTCGTCAGCGCGCATCATTCTGTACTTCTGCAGCTTTAGAGCCCCGTGAGGAGTTAGCGAGGTAAAAAATCCCACATCTTATGTTGGAGGAAAAAGCTCGATATGGAACTGGTTTGAAAGCCGAGCGCAACAGCCGCAGTGTGGGAGTATTTCGGATTCAAACTAAATGACCGAGGCGAACCGCTGAACCTATGCGAGCCAATATGTCGCATTTTTTTTAATAATACAACCAACCTACACATGCAGCTAAAGCACAAAAACCCAGCAAAGTTTCTCCAGCTGGAAACAAAAAGTACAAGGGGAGGCCCGTCTGCGTCTTCAAGTTTGCGACAGTCCACCATCACTGAAGCAATTAATCGAAAGGCAGCATATGAAAAGGACGGCGCAAAGTGGCGCGCGCTCACAGACAGCGTAGTTCATTTAATTGCTAAAGAGATGCTTTCATTTAATATTGTTGAAAAGCCGACATTTCGAAAAATGTTGCAGAGATTTGATAGACAGGATGAATTCCCCAGAAAACATACACATCACCAACGTGATATTTTGTATACACGTTTTTATTTTCACTGTGGTTTTATCTTGTGTTTAGTTTTTATTCAAGTGTATTTTAAGTTAACAACTGAGAGTTCATTTAAATTTTATTTCTCGTTTTATTTTGTTAACCAGTTCCAGTGTTAAGTGTTCTGTTGAAAATAAAGTGTGTTTATCTTTGGCAGGAAAATGCATGCAGTATTACCTCATTTCCATTAAATCAGTGTAAAAAGGTCTTAAAACAATATTATCGTTTATCGCAATAATTTTTGAGATAATTAATCTTTCTGCAAAATTTGTTATCGTGACAGGCCTAGTGAGAATTGGCATGGGTGTTGCGATACGATACTTGTCACTAGTGCTGGGTGATATGGAATAAATTAATATATCACAATATTAACTTTTTTATCACAATAATAATAATATATATCACAATATGCTCCAATTAAGTATGTTGTCAACTAATCTCTAAAAAAAAATGTTGGTTCCTTTTTTCAACTTTATTTTGAAGTGACATTTACAGAACTGTCAAAAATGAGAAAAATTTATTTTCAGTTTAAGAACAATGCATCATGAGCTGTGAACCTTTAAACCCTCGTACAGTTTGAGCTGTAGCTGCATGCAAGGATTAAGAATATCGCACAGTTTACGCCGGGCTTAAAGGAATAGTATACCCAAAACATAATTAGCCTTCATTTTCTACTCACCCCCATGCTGAACAACACTCTGGAGTACTTTTTTGATATCTCAAATGCATCTGGAGATCTGGGAGGCTTCTTGCTGTCTGCTGACATTCAAATAATGGAGGTCTATGGCGCCCGAGGCAGAAAGGTCCATAAAAGTCCACAAAAAAACGTGTCAATATTCCTCCATACTGCTCGTCCAATGTATTCCAAGTGTCCTGAGTGGGTAGCGTCCAGAATTTACTCGAAACAAAGTCATTTAGAATGTTTTTAGAGCATAAACAGTAGTGTGTAGGATTTCCTAAAAGCGCGCTCACGAGTCTATGGAAACCGGCAGACCAAACCAGATGAAAGTGCGCATTCAGCGTCTGCTCTGCCGATAATGCAAGCGTAGAAGAAGAAATGTGCTGTTTACCTGTGCAAAGAAAGAAACAACGAAAGAAAAATGTCTGAGGACTTCAGTGTTGAGGAAGAGCATGAGTTCTTTGCCGAGCTGAATGCGCACTTTCGTCTGGTTTGGTCTGCCGCGGTTTCCGTAGACTCGTGAACGCGCTTTTAGGAAATCCTATACACTACTGTTTATGCTCTAAAAACATTTTAAATGACTTTGTTTCGAGTAAATTATGGACGCTACCCACTCAGGACACTTGGAATACATTGGACGAGCAGTATGGAGGAATATTGACACGTTTTTTGTGGACTTTTATGGACTTTTCTGCCTCGGGCGCCATAGACCTCCATTATTTGAATGTCAGCAGACAGCAAGAAGCCTCCCAGAGTGAGTAGAAAATGAAGGCTAATCATGTTTTGGGTGTACTATTCCTTTAAGGGGCTGAATGGAAAAAAAATTAAAGCTGCGCTTTTGTTAAACATAATTAAGTGCCTTTGCAGATCGGAAATTGCATTATTTTTAAATTGTTGTTGTTAAATTGATTGTTTTGCTAATGCAATTAACAGCCTTGGAACCGTCTGTAAAACACTGCAATAAAATCACCTCTATGAACTGATCTTTTTTTTTTTTTTTTTATGCAGAGGGGGAGCGCAGAGGAAGATCATGAGGAGCAACACATGGCGTTTCATCAGTCCTTTCCATATTCTCTGAAGGAACTAGTGTGGGATCAGGGTCATAAGATCAACATGCAGCAATGCTACTGCTACTGTGGAGGACCAGGACAGTGAGTCGCCCTTTACAGGCTGAAAACACTGAAAAAAACTTGTTGAATAATTTCCATGTATAATGCTGCTTGTCAGGTTATATTAGCATTGGTAATGTGTGTGTATTTGTGTGTAGTTGGTACCTGAAGATGCTGCAGTGCAACAGATGTCGGCAGTGGTTCCATGAGGATTGCCTACACTGCCTGCAGACTCCACTGTTCAATGGAGATAGGTGCAAACACTTAACTCTAAAGTCTAATGTATGTGACAAGGTTCAGCTGATGTTTATTCATTTTCCTTACAACTCGATACATTTCCTATATCATTTATTTTGTTTAGAGATTTTAACTTTAAAGTTCAAATAGAAAACCACATACTTTTCTAATTTGATGGTATGTGTTACACTCCCGAAACAGAAAGGACTCCGTCTTCGCTTTTGTCAACTTTATTTGCCTCACGCTGGACGTTTTTTTCTCTTTTTCTTATTGTTCTCTCTGGAGCAGCCGGGCACGAACACGCAGATAAAACCATCACACTCTAGCCTTCTTCTTCGTTGCAACTCTCGCCGCTAACATTGACGTAGAGCCTTTATCAGACATGCCTAAATATTAGCAAATAGACGTGATGTTCTAAACAACAGAATTGACCAAAAAAAAATAATGGTCACATTAAACAATTCAATAATACAGCGAACAAATGTTATATATTGAAATAAAATAGGGTGCAACACCTGTACAACATTAAATACATCACAAGTGAAAAACTGTCCATAATTTTGTTGTTTATATAAATAATTCGGTAAGATGGCAGACGATGCTAAATTCCTCATTCGGTCACGTGACCCACTGAGGGATGCTGTGACGTCAGTTTAGTCAGGAAGTAGTCATTTTACGTAGCGACTCAATATTTATTCACGTTTTTGATGGACAAATACGAAGCAATTAGTCAGAAGCCAATTTATGCGTCTGATGCATAGCCTCTGCTGCCATCAAATCTGTCTCTGTGCGCGACCACGCCCCCCATGCAGAAGCTCTGCACCCGTCGTCATGCCCCTAAAAAAAAAAAAAAAGAATTCTGACTACGCGTTGGATGATTGCAAAACCACGTAGACCTCAAGCAGAAGTGCACAGACAAAAAGCAGCTGTGATTGTTCCTTGGTACGCCTTCCCGGCTGTCTGGGTGGTCGTCCTTCATGATTCGGTGCCGGGGCGCGCCATTTTTAAAAACGAGGAACAACTACAATGGACGACTACGACGAAAGGTTAACCGAGGAGGTCCGGTCCGTTAACAGAACCTGTTCCTCTTTGATGTCTAGCAACTCTAGATCTATCTCCGTGACCGTGATGTCTTGCAGAGGCGCCATTGTTGTTTTGGAAGATAAACACCCCCGCCGGCGCCGCCAAAGTTCTTGCGAGTTCTCGAATAGCTCCCCCTGGCGCTTTGGCAGGAAACTGCTGTGCGTCCCTAGAAATTCCAGACCAACGGTGCAGAAGCATACCAACTAAACTGGTTTGCGATCAGACACAAGCGACATTTGATGTGTGCGGATTAGGGCTGAACAATTAATCGCATTTTCAATATAATCGTGATTGAAAAAAATGCAATTTCCAAATCGCGGACGTCTGCAATTTTTGGCTATTAGTGAACAATTAGTGAATCAGACGCGTTCTTTAGGTGTCAGTAAAATGTTTAAAGTGGATTTGCCTCCACATGGAAGGGAAGACAGTTGCAGCAGTGAGATAATCTAATTTTATTACTTGTTTTAGAGTTTATATATTCATACATAGCACTAAGTACCAGTTAATCAGTTCAATACATAGACTGGTTTGTTGGTTGCACTTTGGACTTCATGTTCAACAAGGACTGATGTCCAAATCAGTTAAAAGCTGTTCTCTTGAATAATATTCTGATTAATAAAAACATTAAAAGTTCTTGATTTAAATAGTCCTTGTTTACAATTGTTTTTATTTAGAGGCCATTTTTGTTGCTTGTGGTTATGTAGAGAAAAGTCAAAATTAAATTGCAATCTTGATTGAAATATATCCTAGGAAGAACGCGATCATTAATTAGGACACAGCGTGTCTTTTAGCACCTAATCTGCACAGCGATGAAACAGATTGATTTGTTGTTTGTATGTGTTTAAAAAAAGACATGATCATTTAAACTGGGGGAAAAAAATGCATTAAATCGCAATATAAAGAAAAAAAATTGCAATTAGATTATTTTCCAAAATCTTTCAGCCCTAGTGTGGATGCAGAAGTATAATCCGCCCTTTACACTACAGCATCAAAAATATACATGCTGCTTCATTCTTGATGCTTGTACAAGTTTAGTTCTGACACGAAAAGTGGGTCTGATGCGCGTTGGACGGAGCTACCCTCAGGGTTTCCGCGTGTCATTAAAAATCATTAAATTATAATTTTTTTAATTAAGGCCTTAATTGGCATTAAAATTCATTAAATGTGATTATCATGACATTTAAAATGCTTTATAAAAAAAAACATTTTGTCAAATATATCAGATTTAACTGGTTCCACGTGTTTGCGTGGAACTGCTCCTGGTTTATCGTAAAGCCGTATGTTCGGAACAGAAGCTCGAAGCACAGAAAAAGCTAGAGAATGGGAAAATGCTAATTTGAACATAAGTGGCTGGAAAACGAGAAATTTGGGACATGGCTGCAGCCTGTCGATGGTAAAGATTACGAAGGATTTGGCTGTGTTTTTATATATATATATACATTATATATATATATATATATATATATATATATATATATATATATATATATATATATATATATATATATATAGCGCTAGAGGGGCCTGTAAAATTCTCTCGATTTCTGTTACTTGGAGCATTTTTAGAGCTATTTAGACCAGCCTCATAGAGAAAAGGGAGGATAATCTACTATCACACACGATAAAACTGCTCTAGACGCACTCCTTTCTATTTGACCTTTAAGCCATTTAAAATGCATCATAGAATTTGAGGATGGTTTTCTATTATACTCACCATAAAGGAGGTGGATATGAAGGCTTATGTACCAAACAGTTAGAAAAGTTATAAAAATAATTACCTAAATTGTCATTTTTTGTTTCTCCCTGTTAAACATTTATCCCGTGGCGATGCAGTGCAATGCATTTCGATGATACGGCATTTTCTTGTGTCCAGGTTTTACGTCTTCGTCTGCTCAGTGTGCAGCGGTGGAACAGAGTTTATTGAGCGTCTCCCTCTCAGCTGGTGAGTTAATCAAAGTTTTCCTTAGGTCTTCCATCACACAGGGTTTTCCTTTTGCTCAAAATCTATCAGCCGTCATGACTAACTGTCCACACATTCAATTAGAATCAGAAGTACTTTAATAATCCCAGAGGGAAATTACTTTTGTTACACGCTCCACATATACACATCCAACTATACAATATAATAAAGAATAAAAAGAGATAAAATATATACACATATAGCTCTTCTGTATATATATCTGTACGTATATCTATGCATATGTAAAAACTAAATCCAAATAAAGTGAAAATCCAAGTAAAGTGATACGTGGCATGCAAAAGTAGTGCATAAATGTCAATCACTATTATTATTAGCCACAAACTGATTACAGTGTTGATTTAAAAAAATAAAATAAAACCTTTTCATGGTTTAAAGGAAAAGTCCGGTCAGCAAAGAATAATCGATGGATCATTATTTATACCTAAAAATAATACGTTCACTGTGATTTAATGAATTTAGCGTTAATCAGAAAAAATACCAACTGTTGTCGTAATCACTGAGTCACGGTGCGGTAAGCCTAGCCTAGCGCCATTCTCCCCGCTTTCCAAGCTAAATCAATGGGAACTACTAGACACATCTGCAATCAACAACAATTATTGAAGATTTCCAGAGGACTTCACCATTGAAATTAGGGGTGTAAATCACATCCATCATGGCGATTCGATTCAGTATCGATTTCCTGACCCAACGATTCGATCATTTTCGATACTCAAGAATACACCACGATTAGATTTGATTCGATTAATCAAATTTTTTTAATTTTTTTATTTTTTATTTTTTTTTTTACACCTTACAGACTAAACAAAGTTTCAAGTTTGAAATAAATCAATGAAAGCTGTATTATCGTTATGCATTTTCTTTAGAAACAACAGCAAATAACAGAAGTAGAAAAGTTGCATCAAAAAATACTGCAAAAATACTGCAGAAAATCAGTGTAATGAGTTCAATGCAATACCTCGGCTCCAGAGAAACTGTCCAACATATTTTTTTAGAATGTAATAAATATACTCAGGAAAGAGAGATGTTGCTTAGAGAGTTAGACAGGAATAAAAATAAACTAGATATAAGGGAATTGTTTCAAAGGTCATCTGGGGATGTAGTTTTTGGGAGTATTTTTAATTTTCTAAGAAGAACGGGTATTTTAGGGAGAATATAATAGTTTGTCTGGTCCATGCTCCATTCTGGAAGGTGGCGGTAATGCACCTATAAGTTGTTTGCCAACCGCCATTAAAAAAAGAAGAAGAAGGCTTCAGAGTGTCGACGTCCCCGCCCCCTTGAGAGACGCTCCGCTGCACCTCTCCCAGATTGTAGCTGACTGCAAACAGTGCAGCAGACAGGAGGCCAGCTTGGTTTGTTTTTATGACCGAAATTGCGGAAAACAACTCGTGAAGTTTGACCCGCTAGAAGACCAAGGTGCGCGAGAACGCTGGGACCCTTTTTCCAGCTGAATCTCCGCTCTTTTTGCCCTCATGTCCCTCCGTCGTCGGACTAAACTCGTCCCCACTTCCTCGCCGCCTCGGCCGTATCTAGACCCACAGCATGTAGCACAGACCACGCTTCAATACTGAGCATAATTTAAAAATGTCTGCATCAAGCTCACTGCGACACACTGCTGTAAGAGTATAACCAGGAAGCGCGGTAGGAGGGCAAAATAGGTTTAGCGCCACCGCAGCACGGGAGGAGAATTACGCCCAGGAGCAAATGGATAAAAATAGACCGGAGAAAAAAAAAAACATGAATCGATTATCTTCCGGACGTGTCGATGCATCGGATCGTCGGCTTTTGGATGGATGCATCGATACAAAACGATTATTATTTACACCCCTAATTGAAATTCACCAGAGCTATAGTGAAACTGACAATGCCCACGTGCATGGCAGCTGGATGCTGGAATACATCGGGTAAAAGTGAAAAAAGAGTTATTCCACCTTTCTGATTCCTGATCCTCCATCGAACTTCTGGCCTGATTGCTACAGGTGGGAAGTTCAGTGGATGATCTCTTCACTGTAGCTAAATAAAACGCAACAGCACCACAACGGCAGAGGAATTTAAAATATTATTTCTTACCACCTTGGTGAGCCGATACCTGCTATTGCCCAAGAGACTGACCAAATGACTGAACTTGTTTCGCAGGAGTGAGAACAACTTTCCTGCTTTACTGTATCCACCATTAAGCGGGGCATACCCTGCACGTTTTATTTTCCCATCTTTCGGGCCAATTTTTTGGATGTTGAGAACAAACATCTTGAGCTGTGAACTTTTCAACCCTGAGGTTTCGTTGTACAGTTTGAGCTGTAGCTGCAACGATTGAAAAAATCGTACAGTGTATGTCCGGCTATAGAGGTTTTTCATGATTATTATCAAATTTATAGATAGTTTGACTGTTGAGTCTTTTAAGCAGGAAAGTGAGAGTTGTCAATGCCAGTAGGGCCATTTATAGAAGTCGGCTCTAAATGGTCCTGAAATGCTCTCCTCATCTTTTAAAGTTGTAGGTAAATAATGTTTAAATGTCAAATCATTCTGGCTTAAACATGTATATAGATGTACTCTTTATTAGACCATATTGTCCCAAAAGTTAGAAAATACAGGTGCTGGTCATAAAATTAGAATATCATGAAAAAGTAGATTGATTTCAGTAATTCCATTTAAAAAGTGAAACTTGTATATTATATTCATACATAACATACAAACTCATATATTTCAGATGTTTATTTTGTTTAATTTTGATGATTACAAATGACAACAAATGAAAATCTCAAATTCATCATATCAGAAAATTAGAATATTGTGAAAAGGTTCAAAAGGCGAAGGGAAGGAAAAGATGTGGTCGAAAAAAGTGTACAAGCAAGAGAGATAACCGCACCCTGGAGAGGATTGTGAAACAAAACCCCTTCAAAAATGTGGGGGAGATTCACAAAGAGTGGACTGCAGCTGGAGTGAGTGCTTCAAGAACCACCACACACAGACGTATGAAAGACATGGGTTTCTGCTGTCGCATTCCTTGTGTCAAGCCACTCTTGAACCACAGACAGCGTCAGAAGCGTCTTGCCTGGGCTAAAGAGAAACAGGACTGGACTGCTGGTGAGTGGTCCAAAGTCATGTTCTCTGATGAAAGTAAATTTTGCATTTCCTTTGGAAATCAAGGTCCCAGAGTCTGGAGGAAAAGAAGAGAGGCACTTCATCCACGTTGCTTGAAGTCCAGTGTAAAGTTTCCACAGTCAGTGATGGTTTGGGGTGCCATGTCATCTGCTGGTGTTGGTCCATTGTGTTTTCTGAGGTCCAGGGTCAACGCAGCCACATACCAGGAAGTTTTAGAGCACTTCATGCTTCCTGCAGCTGACCAACTTTTTGGAGATGCAGATTTCATTTTCCAACAGGACTTGGCACCTGCACACAGTGCCAAAGCTACCAGTACCTGGTTGAAGGACCATGGTATCCCTGTTCTTAATTGGCCAGCAAACTCTCCTGACCTTAACCCCATAGAAAATCTATGGGGTATTGTGAAGAAGAAGATGCAATACACCAGACCCAACAATTCAGAAGAGCTAAAAGCCACTATTAGAGCAACCTGGGCTATCATAACACCTGAGCAGTGCCACAGACTGATCGACTCCATGCCACGCCGCATTGCTGCAGTAATACAGGCCAAAGGAGGCCCAACTAAATACTGAGTGCTGTACATGCTCATACTTTTCATGTTCATACTTTTCAGTTGGCCAACATTTCTATAAATCCTTTGTTTTTATTGGTCTTCAGTAATATTCTAATTTTCTGATATGATGAATTTGAGATTTTCATTTGTTGTCATTTGTAATCATCAAAATTAAACAAAATAAACATCTGAAATATATGAGTTTGTATGTAATGTATGAATATAATATACAAGTTTCACTTTTTAAATGGAATTACTGAAATCAATCCACTTTTTCATGATATTCTAATTTTATGACCAGCACCTGTATCTATAAAAAAAAAAAAAAGTGAAATGAATGAAATTTGTCTTAAAATCTGTTTTTTTCATTATCGTCTGCAGGCCAGTTAGTTCTACGTCAGCCTGAACACCTAAATTCGGCCAATCATATATCAGCGGTCATCTGTCAATCAAATGTTTTCGGTCATAGCATCTTGATTCATGTGTCGCAGCTAATATACGCAGCGGTTGAAATCAGAATCCTTTCCTTTCCCATTGACTTGCGTCCCAGTGTTTCCGGGGATGGAGATCTGTGTCTTCGGCAGGCGTAGAGCTAACAGAACTGGCAGCGTTGCGAGGCAAGGGCTCAAACATGTACGGCTGGAAGCCTTCTACACCAAACCAAGCTTCTGCCGCCCTGGCGTCCTCTTCCACAACATCTTCGTCCCCGCTTTCCTCCTCTAAATAAAAAATGGATGACGGAGGAGACTCATCCACGACCTCCGACACTAAACTCTCCTCCTCTTGCATGTTTCCGCTGTCCATAGCGTTCCTTGACAGCGTCGTTTCTGAGCCACCAATTTAGTTCTACTTGGTCCCAATGGAATTTCCCATTGGGAACCTGCTAGCACTAAGATGCTAACTGGTTAGCAAGATTCTTCCCACAAACCGGCCACAACCAAACAATCCCATCCCCTTGATAATCGACCACTCACATTCACCTTTCATCGAAAGAAGACTTGTCAAGTCCTGCTTTCTTTTTTATTTTGCTTTTTTTTTTCCTTCCACTTAACTTTCTTATCAAATCTTTTCATGTTTTTCTTGAATATTTCAGGAAAGATGTGGTTCATCTTTGCTTATTCAACCTGAGTGTGATTCACAAGAAGAGGTATTTTGATTCGGAGCTGCAGTTGATGCCGTACATCAACGAGAACTGGGAGCTGCTGCAGCTGGGGAAGGTAAGAGACGTTCATGTGTATGAGGTGGAAAAAAAGATCTTAAAACTGTTTTTTTACTTTTTTTGATACCCTGTAGTCCTGTCTCAATTTGAGATCGATACATGGGCTGGGTGCAGTGGCGGCTTGTCGAGTTTTCTCCAATCAGATATACACTAAGGTATCACAGCAGTATATTTATATAATGCCAACAAAAAACATCAACATTCTAAAATGTTCTGCAAAGTGCTTTAAATCAGTCCTAGCTGTCTTTATCCATGGTGGTTCAGATCCTGACGTTTGAAAAAGGAGGCAGGGAAAGCAGGATAAAGCCTTAGCCTCGCTGCATGCAGTTAGCCTAGCCTTGTTGCTAAATAATTCTATCAATCTGTCAATCAGTCGCACTTTCTAGCAGACGACTGTGATGTCAGCGCTATGGAGGGAAGAGGGGATCAAATAAAGCTGCTTTCACCTCTGGGTGCAGGAAAGCTGCTCCCCAGGATGCTCCTATCTTTAGCATTGAACAGGAGCTGCTGCTCATGGCCGACCTTTAACCAGAGTCTATGGGGGGAGATTTTTGCTAGCCTGACGTAGTCCTACTCAATTCTAGTCAGAATGAGTCTGATGCTGCTCCATAGAGCTGTGATTATGGGGCGTGTTTCGAACGAACCAGGAAAAGAAATGCCTCTGCACTCAATTGGATAGACCTACAACCAATAAGAGCAACGGAGTGCGTGACGTATGTTAAGCGACATACATTGATAAATCTTTCTTTCCAACAAATGCCTTGATCGCGTTTCTCTGTTCCTCTTTTAAAATTAATTTGCTGTCGATATCTTCTAGAAGAGACCTAGTAGCAGAATCTACACACCTCAGCTCTCCAGCGGCAGCCATTGTTGTTGTCACCCAAGCGCGCTTTGATGACGTGGTCGATTACGTTACTGTTGATCATCTGTCCATCAAAGTATAAAGCCCGCCCTGACAATTTGATTGGCCCGACCAGAGAGTGGGCGATCATACTCGCGCTACTGTTGAGCAATGCCAGACCGAACTTCCGGACCTCAAACCTTGTGGCCGGGTCTAAGTTCGGAATGGCACCCAGGCTAGATTTTTGCGGCCCAAGGTGGAAATATATCCAGATGACGAAAAAAACGGCTTTCCTCGCCGCTAAAGATGAAATATTTATCTTGCACATCTAACAAACATATTAACCCTTTATAGAGCACTTAGTGGAATACTTTGAAAATCCAGGAATCCAGGACAAGATCTTATTACCTTGGTAACATAAAAAAAATAGTGATATTTTGATAGAAAAAAATTTATGTCAGTGTAATAACAAGAAACACCAACTTGCCCAATTGTATGAAAATAACAAAAGTGCTTCTATAACAAATTCATGAAAAACACAGAATGAAAGACTGGCACTTAGATTTTTTTGTTTATAAACCTAAATTAAATTGTTAACTAGGCTTATTAACTTTTTAATTTTTAACTATTCAATGTGCTTTTTACCTTTTTTTTTTTTTCAATTCAGTTTATTTCTATAGCTACAATTCACATCATGTCATCTCAGGTCACTTTCCAGTTCACCAGATCATCCAGTCAGATTGATTCAAAGTTTTCTATCTAAGGAAAACCAGCTGATTGCATCGACTCATTGACTCTTCAGCAATCCCTCACACTAAGCATGCTTGTAGCGACAGTGGAGAGGAAAAACTCCCTTTGAACAGGAAGAAACCTCCAGCAGAACCAGGCTCAGTGTGAGCGGCCATCTGCTGAGGCCGACTGGGGTTCAAGGAGACAGAAGCAGACATAGAAAAAGAAGCATAGATACAAAAGGCAACTGTCAACCAGCTCCACAGGCGGCCCCGTCCAGGAAACACACAGCCAGGCAGACGAGCTCCGAGCCAGCTCCCATGTCATGTCATTCTTGGCTTAACTTTTTTTATTTGAAATCTAAGTTATAGAAACACAATAAAGAAATTAGATTTTGGGGGAAAAATGGAAGAAGGTTCCCATCCCTTCACCAGAGCGTTGCTGTTCGATCTCTGGACGGTTTTCCATCCTTGCAACCAAACTAGCAGCAGTAGTGGAGTTCGGAGATGAAATCCATTTCTTAAATCTATCGGCGCGGTGCGGCGCCAGGCTGGTGGCTGCTGGAAACAAAGTGGCAGGTGTGTCTCAGGCCAAAAGGAAATAAAGATACGGAGGATTCAAAGAAGAATGGAGCGAATCATTTACTTTCATTACCAATGAGGAAGGATTGCCTGCATGTTTGCTTTGGAATCGAGGTTGTCAAACAATAAGACATTTGGAAAGGCGTTTCCAGGGAAGGCTGCTAAATATGCAGCCGACCACCAAACTGGGAGGGAGAGAAAAAATGTGATTCCAGAACTTCTGGATAAATTAGAGGAGTGCAAAGATCGATTTAAGAGGTATTTACATCTCCAGACTCCATTACTGCTGCTAGTTGCAAGCTATGGTGAAGTGGCGAGCGGTGAATTCCACACGGTTAGCGCGTTCGCTGCTCCACCCTCACCTCATGCTACCTTTTGACATTTGCTCCAGGATAAACATTTAATCATGAATGCTTTATATATATTTAGGCTCACGTTGTCCTTTTTTATAGTGGGCTAATTCACTTAGAGCCTGTGCTGCGAAACAAGGCTGATAGAAGACTTTTTGGTAAAATGAAGCAGGAGAGACGCTGGGTTTAACATTTTTTTTATATTAGATTAAAAAGTTTGATTAACTTGATGAGCTAGTAAAGATATATTTTTTAATTATAGTGAGCAAATGAAAACCTTTAGCCTTCTCAGTTTTTCAAGTTGACTTTTTTTAAACGATCCTTGGCATTAAAATCTGTTAGGGCTTCAAAAATAGCGATGGACTCTTACATCCGCCGAATGGTATTTTTAGCTGATATTGGTGTTTTTTCTTTTTTTTCTTTTCAGTACATGTATGCATTTGCCAATTATTTAGTTTTCCGCAGCCATGCCTTCAGATCCCATGAAGCTCAAGCACTGAATCTCCCTCCATCTGTTATCATTGCTAATATTCTGTTTGATAATGTTTTTGTTATTCAAATCCAGACATTTTTTTCTTCTAAACGGAGGAATTAAATCTCCTGATGTCAAATTGATCTGTTTTTGTCTACAGCTTGCTAGCACACCAAGATCGAAGCGGTATAAAAAAGTTTTAGAGGCCTTAAACAGCAACAGTTACACGTAAGTTGGTCTTTTTTCCTCATGTTGCTTCACCTTAATGACAAACTTGGAACAATCCTCTTCCTAACTCCTCCTCTTTTTCTTTGCAGGTTCATGTCGGGGAAGGAGGTGAAGAAAAAGAAGCACTTGTTTCGCCTGAGAGTCTTTTTCCCCCCTACCCCCCCCAACTGTTCTGAACCCACATATACGGTGATGGGGGAGCCGCTGCAGATCACCATCAAGGGATGGAAGGCGGTGAAGAGCTCCTTCGACAGGAAGTAAGAAGCAACCTTTATTTTTATTTTTATTTGGACTCGGGATGCAAACTGTTGATTCCTGAACGACTCTTAAAGTGATTGATCGTATCAATCAAGTAACGATTAATTAATATTTATATTTATTTATCTGACAGGGACCATGTACATTAATAAGCATTCCTGCAAATGCTCCAGAATTATAGTTAATAACATTGCAAGTTAATCGCATAGTTTTATTTGGGCATTTTAAAAATGCTATTGTGCAATAAATGACATGTAAAAAAACATGCTTATACAAAAAGTATTTTTTATTTTTTTTTATCTTTCAAGCACTTTGAAGAAACTAGAATAAAAACATCCTTGTTTAAATTCTGGGCAATAATTACTCAAAAATTGTAAAAATTAGGTGTTATGCTTCCATCAAAAATGAACAAAACTACAGAACAGTAAACGGTACTTCAAAGTACTCCGTAAACTTAATTTTTTGGTCAAACATAGGACAAAAATAACGATTTACTTTTAAAATAAATTGCACATTGCGTGATGAAATACAGACTTAATTCAAATGAAATGAAGTTACTCTCAAAATAATAAACGAAATTACAATAACTGGCTTTGCAGTCATCTCAACAACATAATATTATACATGTAGAACATTTTCAAAATGCTTAAATATTCCTTTGCTCTGAACAGGAAGTGCAGCAGCAGAGCGTTCCACATGACTTAGTTCATTTCTTTGTCTTGTTGGCACTAAGCCAGTGAGACGCTCGTTTCTTCTGGACAACATAGACAGACGACTCGGGTTTTATCAAGAGAGCCTTCTGGTATAACTTTAAAAAACAACAACTTATCATTCCGGATAAATTAAGCTTGTCTGCTGTAAAATTTTTGCCCATTCAAAGCACGGATCTGTTATGCTGCGGACTCTCCCCCACACTTAGCTTTCCTGGAACTACGGAAAGCCCAGAGGGTAAAACGAACGAACAGAGAGCGCAAAAAGAACATGAGCGAACTAGGGGTGGAACGGTTCACAAAATCCACGGTTCGGTTCGGTTCACGGTTTTCGGTTCGGTATATGTTGATTGTTAGGAAAATCTATTATGTCTTATATAATATAACGTGTTGCACAATGCTTTTTTTTTTTTTTTTTATTCAACAAACATTTATATGAAAAAATACTCAGGGAGGATAGCAAAGGTGAACATGAACAGATAAAGATTAATTACAATAAAAGAAAAACAAAGAAGTAAAACAACTAACAGCAAACATTTAAAACAAACATAGACAGAGCCATAGAAATAAAAACAAAAAGGTGAATGCACTTAAAAGAGCAGATGTTTGAGGAAATCAAGTCTCAATTTTTTGGCATATTTGTCATTTTTTATCTTAAGAGAAGAAAAATAGATTTTAAAGTCATTCATAAACCAATGAAAGGAAGGTTTAGCATTTCTCCATTTAGCGCAGTGGATCTGATATTTACCCAACAACAGGAGGACATTAATAGTATAAGAAACAGGCTGGGGAAGATGGTCCATCATTTAGTGCAAAAGGGGTGTTGCACGATGCTTGCGCACTGTTGCACTTTTATCCATAACGTTCTTTCCGCCGTCATCGTAGGTCACTCTAAATGCAAAGTGGTCCCATACAGCAGACCTATAAAGTGCTGCTGGCGCGTCTTCCAACTCCTGTTCTTTCCCACTCGCCATACCCACACAGTTCTCCACAACTGATTTTGTTATGCTACACCCGGCTACGCTGCTTCACTTCTTCTTCTTCCTGTTTACTACTGGTGGTTGGCTTTGGTCGCAGTACCGCCACCTTCTGCCCTGGAGTGTAAACGTTTCGCCTATGAGAAAAAGGAGCAGCGCATGAACCGAACGCAACACACGCGAACCGAACCGAGACAGTCAAACCGAACGGTTCGGACGGTTTTTATAAACCGTTCCATCCCTAAAGCGAACGGTGCGTGTGTTTTGATGCGCGATTAACATGCGTTAAAAAAAAATGTTGGCGTTATAGTCTAAAACAGTTAAGGCGTTAATAATGCTTTAAAACTAACAGCCCTGATATAAATATATAATATACTATAAATATCAGTGTAGTTTGGTTCTCTTGTGTTCTCAACAATAGGAAAACAGTCAATAAACAGATGTTTGACCTCATTTTTGGAAAATACAAAAACCTAATGAAAGCTATCGGGTCGAGTTTGGGTCCATCAGCCCCCACCCAAAATTGCGATTGCGGTATTATTGCAATTTTCCTTTGTACTAGGCACCACCATGTCTGTGTTTTCCTCAATGGTTCCAGTTTTACACGACCTTGAAAGCCGCTAACAGGACTTTAATGTAAAATTTTCTTGGAAAATGTCTTTCTTGTACTGTAATGCATAGATCTAGGTGCTAGATGCAACTCACTGTTCCCTTCTGTACCACAGCATTCCCACTTTAATCGTATTTTCGCCATCTTAAGGGCTAAAGGGCTGTTCTGTACTGTCTTACTCCTGTTAAATGTATTGTAACCAAAAATAGATTTGAAAATTGCATGTTTCTAATTTGCAATTATATTGCAATTTATCATCCAGCCCTGCAGCACAGTTTGCCTGGAGGTGGAGCTGTTGTTAAATGAACGAGTGCGTCCGTCTATCGACGTGTGAGGAACAAAGGCACAGAGGGGAGATTCGCCAAAATAAAAGATGAAAGGACGTCACTGAATCGTGACTGTGGTCCATTTAGTCGCCTTGTGGCGAATGTTGCTCTGCCATTAAATCGCCAAATGAATAATTTAGTTGTTTAGTCATTTTCAGACCCTGACTGTTCGCATCTCACCGTTTTTTATTATCTATTTTTTCTGTGACCACCGGTGCAGTTAGCTGGATAGTTAGTCAGGTTATCTGCTCCAGTAGCTAGCCTGTATTCCCCTGCTTCAGGGGCGGTTCTACACCAAATCTACTGGGGGGACAGGAGGGGGCCAGCGTGTTTTCATGGGGGAACAGAAAAGCATGAGATAAAAAAAAAAGGGCAAGGGATTAAAATAAATAAAGAGAGCTGCATGAAGTGAAATTTCTTTTCAATTAGGTTTAATTAAAATTCGATATCTTAATAGGTCAAAATACATCCAGAATTTAGGAATTTTACATATTTTTTGTCTTAATTTAACTTAAAATAACAGTTTTCTATAAAATCTGAATTAGAACTCAAGAAAAACTGATAAATTAAGCTGTAAAAATTTGTTTTGAAAAAAACAAAAAAACATTTAGCAGATGAAAACTGGGATCCGATCTCATCCCACTGAAGCTATCGCCTTATTGTTTTTAAATAATTAGTAAAACACAATTTTTAAAAGAAAAAAAATGCAATAGATCCAAACGACCTATCAGTAACCATGTCTGTTCCAGAGCATCATCATTACAATTTATGTTAGTATTATGTCTTCAGTACAGGAGCCAGGACATGATCTGCAGGGGCACAGGCCCCCGTTGGCCCCTGCTTAACACACTGCTCATCATTTCTCTATATCTGTATGTACCGTAAATTCCGGACTATAAGCCGCTACTTTTTTCCCGCTGTTTGAACACTGCGACCTATAATACAGTGCTGCTATTACATGTTTTTTTTTCACCAAAACTGGCTGCATGCGAAGGGCATCTATCACTGATGTCTGCCAGTGGGTTCTCGATGCGTGGAGCCGTGTGAAAACATCCAGCATCACCGGCGGGGCTGCTGCGGGATGAAGAGGAGCGCGAGTGCTCAAGTGAGAGCGAAAAGGATGAGACTGAAGTCAGTGACGGCATCCTGAAGCTGTTCCATTCAGACACCGAGGAAGAGGACTTTGAGGGTTTTAGTGCGCAGGAGGAAGAAGGAAGTGATTAATGACTTTTCCTGGTCGGCTGCAATGTTCTGTGCGTTGTTCAATTAAAAGTACCGGTATATGCAGCGTTATTTGCGTGTTACACTGCAAAAACGATCTAAAAAGAAGTAAAAAATTCTTATATTAGGTGTATATATTATGCTAAATAAAACACTACAGGAACGTTTTTTCTTCACGAAACTTTTTTTGGAACGTCATTGAACAGCGCTGACGACCCGGTGAGTAGCATATTTAAAAAAAAGAACGTTTAAGGTTGTTTTAAGGACATTATCGGACATGCACAATGGAAGCCATTCTGAAGCAGCCAGGGGGGGATTCTGCATGAGCCAAATAGCAGAGACAGGACCAATTGTCAAAATTTTGGTGTCGATCATTCGATTTCATCCTGGACACTACAGAAAATGGGCTAAAAGTGTTAAAAACCGGAATTCTCCTTTAAGACTAAAAACACTCATTCCATTGGCAAACTATCGCATTTACCTACTCAAATTAAGATAATTAGATGATATGCACTTGAAATAAGATAATGCAATTGCGTTTTCTTATTTTTAATCTAAATTGTCTCGTTCCATTGGCAAAATGTCTCTTTTATCTCCTAAATCCAAGAACAAATGAACTTATTTTAAGAAAAAATTACTTATCTAGATTTGGATTTTTTCCAGTGTACCGACACATACGTATATTTAAATGTGTTACAGGTGGTCTGAAAAAAAAAAGCATTCATAATATGTACCATATTTGTTTGTTTTATCATACGGATTAAATCAAACGTTTAAAAAAAATGCTCACATGTAATATCTTTATCTGTAAATATCTCATACAACATGGGAAACCTGCGGCTTAAAATCCGGTGCGGCTTATAAAAGCACAAAATTGATTTTCTTTCTAAAATTAGAGTGTGCGGCTTGTAATCAGGTGCGCTCTATAGTCCGGAATTTACGGTAGTTTTTTTTTATATAGATGGAGAATGTAGAAAAAAAAGAAAAACTGCAGCAGAAACTGTTTCTCCATCATTTCTCATTCAGTGCCTGAACATTAAAGCTCACTTTACGCACAGCTGTCAGCAGTTTTATGTTTAATTTTTTAACGTTTCCACTGCAGGAGCTTTGGGACTTTAACCAATGGCACAGAAAAGAAGAAAAAGAAGAAGAAAAAAAAGAAAAAGAGGAAGCAAGAGACGTTGGCCGAAGCACAGCGGCCCGATGAGATGCCCCTGGTGTGTATCTTGGTGTTTTGAACGTTTCCCGAGAGGCACAGCTGGAGAGAAAACACAAACCTTCCCGTAGATGCTAATGACTTTCACTTTTTTCTAGGAAAGCAGAAAAGCGGACGCCCCTGCATTGGATCATCTGACCTCCGTTAAGTAAGTGAGCAACTGCTTAATTAGTCCAGTAAGCTACAGTCTGCTTTCCAAAGGGTTAATTAGGGCTTCACAATATCTGGTAGCTGTATCATTATTTCAGTATCTCTGTGTGCGATGCAGACATCCCACACAGAATAAATATAGGCTAATTCCCAAAAAAAGTTAGAAAATCAATCCGCTGGACTTTGTTTCCAAGTTTGAAGACGTTTCTCTTCTATTCAGGAAGATTTTTCAATTCAAAATGTCAGAAATAGCGTTTAGCTCCAGGTTTTATCCAGCAGCCCAACAAAGCCTGGTTTTGGTTTAGAAAACATGCAAATAGAAAGGGATGAACGGGTCCCCCCCCTTTGGAATGGGGGTCGTTTGGCTTCTTTGTTAGCCTGCAATGCCCCATACCTGTCTATGTCTCTGAAAGGGGGGTCGTTAAAGGGAATTGTTGGCCTGGCTGAAAAGGCCAATAATTCCCCCTAACGACCCCCCTACCAAAGGGATGGACACGTTTCAATTTGCATGTTTTCTAAGTCAAAACAAGGTTTTGTCTTTGGTTCACTCTATAAAGCCTGGAACTCAACTCTGTTTCTGACATTTTGAATTGAAAAAGCTTCCTGGATGAGAAGAGTACGGAGCCCCTCTGATGACATGGACAAAAAAAATTTTTAATTGTGGCCACGAAGTAGTATTTCGCGGCCACGCAATAAGTTTAACGTGCGCACGAAATGCTTATTAATAATATCAATAAATCCGCCCCTGTTTTCAGGCTTATGTTAACTGTAATGACTTATCTTGGACAGGCTGCTATGTAAACGGGCCTTTAGTCCTTCGTTTAGCTATGCTGCGGTTGTTTACACTACGCCTTTTCCACCTAAAATGGCGTCTTAGCAACAAATATCACGTGACTGGTGGAGACCGACTGGGTAAGCAAATCGAGCGCGCCTTAGACCTTAGAGAAGGCGCGCTCGATTTGCTTACCCAGTTGTCCAGGAATGATATTAATATTATTAATGGTACACTATGCAACTGGTGTTGATTTTCCAGCGAGGCTCCCCCCAGAGGGCGAAAGTAAAAGTGCACTGTCGTAAATATGCTCAGCTGTTCTCCTGGTTTCTCCGTCAAGCCAGGCGCGATTGTTTTGAGCTTAGCAGACAGGCGAACGCAACGAATGACTAAGCATCTGACACGCCGCAAACGCGCTGCTGCTCGAGATGGAAAAATTGAATTTTTGCTGCTCGACGCGCCACGTCAACCAATCAGAGAAGCTGATCTGGGAGCTGACAGGGAGAGAGACACAGCGCTGATGATCAGAGCGCTATGATCACTCCTCTGAATCAGTTTATTGACGCCTAAATTAACTTAAAATGCAGAAATCTGCTGGCAGAATATGTTCGCTTTTATTATCCTGCTGCCTGCAGATCGGATTATTTAGATGAAAAACACCTACCAGCTGCCGCGGTGAACCGCGAGGAGGCGACCCGGCCAGAGGCTGCTGATGAAGGGATTCCTACTGTCGGCGCACCGCTGGTATGTGGGGGTCTGAGCAGCTCCGTCAGAAATAATATTGGAAGGCAGGATGATAATCTGAATGAACTGACTGCACTGATTACGTTTTCAGGTGTATTTTCTCACTTAAAAACATATTAAAACTACTTTATTCCCACTGATCACAGCAAATATAGCTGCAAGGCAGAGAAAGGATAGTGAAGCTCCGCCCAACGCGCGTCAGTAACACTTTTGCACCGCGCAGCCAGAGCAGCAAAGCTGCTTCAGCCGCGCCAGAACTAACTGGTACAAGCAGTAAAAATGAAGCAGCAGACGCGATTTTGCTGCTTTTGCTGCGTCCGGTGTGAAAGCAGCACTGCACAAAGATCGCCACTGTGCTAGCAACGAGAATGCCTTTCACTGGGGGTGTAGCAGTTCTCGCCGTAAAGCAAGACCGACTCTAGCGAGACTTCTGAGCCTGTGGGTGCGGGTCGGTGCTCCTGCAATTGCAAGTACGGTATTTCCCCCACAGACCACCAGGGCGGCCGAGAAAACCTTTGTTCGACCTGAAATGACTCATTTAATCATCCAAAACGTTATGGAACACATTAATTAACTGAAAAATGTTGCATAGTGTGCCTTTAATAAGTATTTCGTGCGCACGTTATACTTATTGCGTGGCCACGAAATACTGCTTCGTGGCCACAATTAAAAATTTTTTTTGACCATGTCATCAGAGGGGCTCCGTAGCAGAGAAACGTCTTCAGACAGTTTTTTTGGAATGACTATGACCTGGAATGCTGAGAATATTCACCATCACTGCGTCTGTAATCATAAACGGCAGTTTGAAGCATAAAGAACACAGAAGAAAAGTTTTATTTAAATCAGTGCCCATAAAGCGTTAAGGCAGGCTATTAAAGTAACAACAAAACATTTATCTAGTTTATTTGTTGGTTTTTCACCTCTTTTTCTTTCTTTCTTTTAATTTTTTTCCTTACAGCAGCAGGAGCGACAAGCCTCCCCTCTCATTGCAGTCTTCTGATGTGGAATCCATCGGTGCCGTCAGCAACTCAGAAACTACCTCAACAAGTCTTTCCAGACCGTCCAGGTTGGCATTTAATGAAGCTTAGCTGACTGGAGCACAAACAGCAGGAGAAGTCTAAACTTAACCTGCTGATAGCGAGATAAAAATCCTCATACAGCCAAATAGTTGGTCCTTAGACAAACAAAATGTGTCTAATTCTAAATAAGGAGTTTAATTCATGGACATAGAGTTTATTACCATCGTGTAAAGAAGAACAGCCACCGACTGAGATGCTAAAGTTAGTCAATCACAAATCAGGCATTTTTCCGCACTGCTGGTAGAAGGAATGAGGAAAGAGCTCATTTTATTTTACCATCCAAGATCCAGACATCATCCATTCAGTTACTGACATCTAGTGGTCGGATTTGAGATTACGCAGAGCTCCTTACCAGCAGTGTTTCTCCTTAACCTTACTTGCCTGTTTTAACATACAGCTGCAGACTTCTATGTGGTTGACTAGAACAAATTAGCAGTAACACGGTGGTGGCAGAGTCATGCTGAGAAGATACTCCTCTTCATTGTAGAAACACATTTTCTTTGGTCCAACATAACCATAGAGGCATTAATGCTGATACTGGCACTTAGGTTTTTTTAGTTTATAAACCTAAATATAATTGCTTACTAGGCTAATTAACTTTTTAACTTTTCAATTAGATTTTTACCTTTTTTTCCAACTCCATTTGTCAGCGTAATGCAAGGGATCAAAAACGCTAACTTTCCCTATAAAGGGTTAAAGGTGGATCGTCTTGTTAAATTGGAAAAAGTTCTTTTCCGCTCAAATCAGCGGCTTGCTTATGTTTCATTCTTTGCAAACCTCTACTCAGCCTCGTTTTTCTTCTTTTGGCGATTTATCTGTAATGAAAGCACTTTTCTTTCTTTCTTAAAGCACTTTTCTTCCTTTCTTTTCCTTTTTTTTTTTTTTTTACATTTTTTTATTTAATTTTATTTATTTTTTTTACAGTGTCCGGTCTGGAAATGTGGCAATAAGAATAATTGTCTTGATGCCAAAAAGAGCCCAACAGATTTTACTTTCACAAGTGTAGCGGTATGGCAATTGCCATATTGCTCCACTTGTTTCATGTATATAAATTGCTTTATTAAAATTATGCAGGGAGTTTTACAGTTTATATGGACACTGCAATGTAAGTAGAGCAGAAAAACAGAAGAAGAAAAAGGAAAAAAGAAAAAATATGAAAGAAAGAAGAGATAGAAAGGAGATAATGGCCGTTTCTCAACCGTACGTACTCGCGTTCTCGTCAAGTCCGTTCTTGGCGAGAACGCAGGAAGATCGGACTTGACGAGAACGCAAGCACGTATGTGTATTGGAGCAGAAGCGTACTCGTGACGTCATCACAGGCAACGTTGTTTAGCATTTCTTTAACAGTCAAAACTATTTATTCCCTTCACAAAACATTTTGAAAACAATATTTTTAATTTCTAAAGCTTAAAAAACGTTTTAAAAAATTACCGAACCGTGGGTATAAAACCAGCAATGGCGGGCCGAATTAAAGCAAAAATCAGAACGAGCGGTAGTTCACACATAACTAGACCGAGAGAAGTGCACTACAGACAGGGTAATATTAGCCCTGGCTGCGGTTACCCTCGGAGGTCTGCTGGTCACTCTGGTCCGCTCAACGTCTGACTTTTTTTTTTTTTCGCACTAACTCTGTAAACAGGCCACACAGGGAGGCTTCAATGTATAACGTTATCGCCTCAAACGATTTCAAAACGTACTTTTGAAGAACAACAGCAGCAGAAAAGGGAATGTTTAACTTAACACTGTGAGCGCTGTCTGGAATCAAGCTGCGGCCGCGGGGCATTCTGGGGAAGCGGTCAGTCTGAAGAACGCACAAGTCTGCTCTGATGCATGCTCGATAAAGAGGGCGGGGCGAGAACAACATCCGGGGATTTGATGCGTTCTCGATCTGGCGTTCTCCAGAATTGGAACGGTACCCGGGCTGAGGCTGATGACGTGTCACGAGCACACGAGCACGCTCAAGAACGCATATTGAGAAACGGCCAATGACATATTTTCAGTCTGCTTCATCACTTGTAACGAGATGAAAAAAAAGAACAGCACAGCCGAAAGACATGGTACGAGACACACAATAAAGCAACACCTTGAAACTATCGCTGAAGTAGTATTATTAAGTCTGACATGTACTCTGTGTTCTTCTTTTCCAACAAACCTCCATCAGTCTCTACAGTTCCAACAAGATGCAAACTGCTACCTGCAACATGCCTTTCTCCCCTCCACCTTTGAAACGGAAACGCGGCCGACCGCGGCGAAGCCCAAAGCCCCCCAATCCAGAACTCCCCCCTCCCCCCAGGCTTCCAGACACCGACGGCTCAGCCACGGAGCTGCTGAGCGCCCTCCCAGGACTCCACCCCACAGACATAGTCCACGGCATGGACCCCAACACCCAGCTCTCGCACCTCAAGAGCTCCATCAGCAGCTACTTCGGGGTAGCGGGGCGTCTGGCGTGCGGGGAGAGGTATAAAGTCCTGGCCCGACGGGTCACCGCCGACGGCAAGGTGCAGTACCTGGTGGAGTGGGAAGGAGTCACTGCCTCATAGGCGGGTGGACGGAATCAACGGCATCTCAGAAAAATGCCACGGATCGGACTGGACCGGTGATGGTTTCTATGGAGTCGATTTTATTCCGTTCTTGTGAAAATATGGAGCAGAATGTTAAAGTAAAAAAAAAATCAGAATGCATGCCAGAAACAAAACTTCGAAAAATGTTTTATTCAAGGAAAAGTTTGGAGAGTTACTTTTCGTTTTTTTTTTTTTTTTTTTTACTGAAATTGTCTTGGGATTTTTTTTTTTCCATTTCTGTTTTTCAGATTGAGCTTTACGAATTGCATTATTTTCAAATTGCCTTTCCCCAGAATCAGTGATTTTGATCTATTTAAAAAAAACACGTCTTGTGAAAACAGAAAAACAAGTTTGAAAAAAACAAAAGCTGTAAAACTGAATTAAAAAAAAATTATTATGAAGATATTTAAGACGTTTAATGAAAATTGGAAAATAAATCTTAAAAAAAAACTTGATTTGAATAAAACAATTGAACAACAAATAAAAAATATGCAATTTGTAAAAAAAAAAAAAAGGAAAAATTTACTTTAAAAAAATTGCAAAGTTACTCTAAATCCACTATTGATTAGTTTTTCAAAGTTTTATTTCTGATTGTATTTTCTTTAAATTTCCATTTGCAAAATAGGGGGGCGGGGTTTCCTGCTGCAGTTATTCAGTGAAAATCATCTGAAAAACAGAAGTTTGGGAGAAAAAAAAAAATGAAAAAAAAAACTGTAAAAATAAATTTCCAAAAAATTATTATGAAAATAATTAAGACATTTCATGAAAATTGAAAAATAAATCTTTAAAAAAAACTTGATTTGAATAAAAAAGATGAACAACAAATTAAAAATATGCAATTTGTTAAAAAAAAAAAAGAAGGAAAAATTTACTTTAAAAAAATTGCAAAGTTACTGTAAATCCACTATTGATTAGTTTTTCAAAGTTTTATTTCTGATTGTATTTTCTTCAAATTTCCATTTGCAAAATAGGGGGGCGGGGTTTCCTGCTGCAGTTATTCAGGAGCTCAAAACTCCGATTTAAACAGCTTAAGCTGGTATTTCCCAGGCTTGGACGTCGTATTAATTCAAGCTCCATTTTTTCGGACGACCATCAGTGAGTCAACGTTTCATTTTTCTCAGTTATGATTCAAAGTAAAATCATGTCGTTTTTTTGTCGTATTTTTCCATCTATACCATCACTCTGTTGGTCGCTGTCTTGGCCTCTCATGCCAGCTCTGATTTCTGTTAAACGTCTTTATGAGAGGAGATCAGGAGGAACTTAAAATGCTGCTGCTTCAAAAAAAAAAAAAAAAAAAAAAAAGAGTTTATTTTATATAAAGCTATACCACAAGCATTATTACGTCCTATTTTTATACAGGTCTTTAGTTTACCCAGGAATCTTTCTGTTGGATCTTTACCGTCTAACGTTATTAGGAAATCACCTCATTTGAACCAGCAAGAGCTGCTCAGACAAAGCAGTATTTTTTTTATTCAATATTTTATACGTTTTCTACTTAAAAACGTTTCTAATTGAAACTATGACTTCAGTTGAAAAATGTGTTTTTCTTTTAAATCTTAGTACAAATTAATTATGTTAGAAATGTGATTTAACCTTCTTGTAACTTCGTGTAGTGCTGCTTTTGCGATATTAAAGTTGCAGAATTGGCTAAAATGGATAATTATAATTTTTTTTTTTACCATAAACATAAAGGCATCTCTTTGGTCAGCCCACTCAGGTCATCCTCCCAAAATTTAAAGAATTAGTAAGACTTTTGACAAAAGTTGTATTGTTTCTTTTGGGCATTGTTCATTTCTAATAACTTTTTTTTATCATTATAACACATATATAAGTTTATTTTATGTTAACTGTTTGCTTAAAGTGATACGGAAGAGGATTAGGGCCACTAAAAAAAAAAAAAGTTAGCTGATTTTTAAATTTTATTTTAGTTTACTATGGGAAAAAAGTCAGAATTCTGACTTTTTTCCCATAGTAAACTGAAATAAAATTTAAAAATCTTTTTTTTTTTTTTCCACTGGCCCTAATCCTCTTCCGTAAAAGTGAGTTTTGAAAAGTAGAAAAAAAATAAAAATCCACCTCACTGAAAACGTTGCTGTACGTCTTTGTAAGTTAAAAACAAAAAAAAACATTGTGTAAGTTTTTCTTTGTTGCTTTTGTTTAAATGGCACTTGGTTTGTCTGTAGGGAGGCTTTAAATGTGAGTCACTGGCTTCCAGCAGGATTCTTAAGCCAAAGAACATTCGTGTAACATCTTTATCTTTTTGGTGGTTGATGTTTTACTAGTGAACCTATTTTTTTTTTTTGTTTTGTTTGTTTTTTGTTTTGTTTTGTTTTGTTCAAAAGATCAATAAAACCTGAGATTTTCAAATGTTTCATAATATGTAGTTTTAATTGCTGAACAGGACTAAACAAAACCATAACGGTAAATTGTGATTCCATTTCTAAACACTAATTGGTATAACTATTAAGGTACGGTGGCCCTGAAGTGCAAACTGCAACTACAAATCTAAAAGCGCAACTACATTAAGAAAATCGCAACTACATAAGCAAAGCGCAACTACATTTAGAAAAACACAATTACATGAACCTACCAGAAAAGTAGGTACCAGTGGGAAACATGAGACATCGCTGATTGGACGACGGCGCCGTTTGACCCTTGAACCGGAAGTTGCGTCGTCTGAACAGTCCAGCTTCTTTTAAGTGTTTCTTCAGTGTACGCAAACTAACTGAAATTTCGTGATTAGTCTTGAGCATATCCAGTATCGCCTCGTACGTATGTCCTGATTCAAAATATTCCTGGATAACGGCAGCTATGTTTGGGGCGCCGACAATATCCATGTTTTCAAAAGCCGCAGCAGGCAGAATTACTTCCGGTTCAAGGGTCAAACGGCCCCGTCGTCCAATCAGCGATGTCTCATGTTTCCCACTGGTACCTACCTTTTCCGGTAGGTTAATGTAATTGTGTTTTTCTTAATGTAGTTGCGCTTTGCTTTATGTAGTTTTGTTTTTCTTAATGTAGTTGCGCTTTTAGATTTGTAGTTGCAGTTTGCACTTCAGGGCCACCGTATAAGGTCATATACAATGAGGAAAATAAGTATTTGAACGCCCTGCTATTTTGCAACTTCTTCCATTTAGAAATAATGTAGGGGTGTGAAATTTCCATGGTTAGGTGCATGTCCACATAGTCTAAAAAATAAAATCCAGAAATCACAATATGTTACTCCTCTCAAGATAATCAAGGCTCAACGTCGTCCTTTTGGTTTAACAGCCATTTATTGTGGACACGTTTTATAAAGCCCCCAAAAATGCCGCCAGAACTAAAGAGGGAAACAGAAACCCAAATATAAAGGTTTACACGAATAAATCCAAGTAAAAAAAAGTTGTACCTCATTGGCTGCATAAACTCAGGAGGAATAAAGATAACTTACAGGTGCTGGTCATAAAATTAGAATATCATGAAAAAGTAGATTGATTTCAGTAATTCCATTTAAAAAGTGAAACTTGTATATTATATTCATACATTACATACAAACTCGTATATTTCAGATGTTTATTTTGTTTAATTTTGATGATTACAAATGACAACAAATGAAAATCTCAAATTCATCATATCAGAAAATTAGAATATTGTGAAAAGGTTCAAAATTGATGGCCCCTGGTGCCACACTCTAATCAGCTAATTAACTCAAACCACCTGCAAAAGCCTTTAAATGGTCTTTCAGTCTAGTTCTATAGGCTACACAATCATGGGGAAGACTGCTGACTTGACAGTTGTCCAAAAGACGACCATCGACACCTTGCACAAGGAGGGCAAGACACAAAAGGTCATCGCTAAAGAGGCTGGCTGTTCACAGAGCTCAGTGTCCAAGCACATTAATAGAGAGGCGAAGGGAAGGAAAAGATGTGGTCGAAAAAAGTGTACAAGCAAGAGAGATAACCGCACCCTGGAGAGGATTGTGAAACAAAACCCCTTCAAAAATGTGGGGGAGATTCATAAAGAGTGGACTGCAGCTGGAGTGAGTGCTTCAAGAACCACCACACACAGACGTATGAAAGACATGGGTTTCTGCTGTCGCATTCCTTGTGTCAAGCCACTCTTGAACCACAGACAGCGTCAGAAGCGTCTTGCCTGGGCTAAAGAGAAACAGGACTGGACTGCTGGTGAGTGGTCCAAAGTCATGTTCTCTGATGAAAGTAAATTTTGCATTTCCTTTGGAAATCAAGGTCCCAGAGTCTGGAGGAAAAGAAGAGAGGCACTTCATCCACGTTGCTTGAAGTCCAGTGTAAAGTTTCCACAGTCAGTGATGGTTTGGGGTGCCATGTCATCTGCTGGTGTTGGTCCATTGTGTTTTCTGAGGTCCAGGGTCAACGCAGCCACATACCAGGAAGTTTTAGAGCACTTCATGCTTCCTGCAGCTGACCAACTTTTTGGAGATGCAGATTTCATTTTCCAACAGGACTTGGCACCTGCACACAGTGCCAAAGCTACCAGTACCTGGTTGAAGGACCATGGTATCCCTGGTCTTAATTGGCCAGCAAACTCTCCTGACCTTAACCCCATAGAAAATCTATGGGGTATTGTGAAGAAGAAGATGCAATACACCAGACCCAACAATTCAGAAGAGCTAAAAGCCACTATTAGAGCAACCTGGGCTATCATAACACCTGAGCAGTGCCACAGACTGATCGACTCCATGCCACGCCGCATTGCTGCAGTAATACAGGCCAAAGGAGGCCCAACTAAATACTGAGTGCTGTACATGCTCATACTTTTCATGTTCATACTTTTCAGTTGGCCAACATTTCTATAAATCCTTTGTTTTTATTGGTCTTCAGTAATATTCTAATTTTCTGATATGATGAATTTGAGATTTTCATTTGTTGTCATTTGTAATCATCAAAATTAAACAAAATAAACATCTGAAATATATGAGTTTGTATGTAATGTATGAATATAATATACAAGTTTCACTTTTTAAATGGAATTACTGAAATCAATCTACTTTTTCATGATATTCTAATTTTATGACCAGCACCTGTATACAGCTTTTCTCAGAAAACCAGTCTTAAAGCTTTCTGGTGAAATTTCTTGAAGAAACAGTTGCAAAAAAAAAAAAAAAGAATTGCGTCAATCAATCTTCCCATGGGCAACAACGTGACATGTGGAACAAAAAACAGGTTCCTCCTTACATTTTAATGAGCTTTTTAACCAACGTACACAAACGACATACATTTACTGAAAGTTATTTATTTATGATGGAACTTTTAATTTCAAAACTTGTATGTATCAACTCTTAACTAATTTTTAAAATATTTAAATATATACGCAATATATATTGTTAAACTGTTTATTTGTACGGTAAAGCTGCAAATAAGAATTCTGACCCAGTATCTCTGCTTCCGTCTCCTTGAATCATTAAATAGGTCATATGTAGAACTTGGGATTGTTAGATGATGAATTACAGGGGTGAAACTGTCCTTTACAGATTGATTTTCAGTGTGAAGCGGCCAGGATGAGGATCAGTGGCTCCAAATCCGAGACCATGGTCTTAAGCCGCAAAAGGGTAGAGTGCCTTCTCCGGGTTGGGGAGGATGTGCTGCCCCTATTGGAGGAGTTTAAGTATCTTGGGGTCTTGTTGATGAATGAGGGGAAGATGGAGCGGGAAATCGACAGGTGGATTGGTGCGGCGTCTGCTGTGAAGCGTGCGCTGTACGTGACCAGATTTATGAAATGAAATCTGGAGACATTTCTACCTCGTAGATAAAAAACAAAACAAAAAACAGACGTTTCAATTTTTTTCAGTTTATTTCCATAACACCAATTCACAACTCATGTCATCATCACAAGGCACTTTACAGTTCACCAGATATTTTACACTGAAAAACAGGCCGATCTCCAACATCTAATGAATGATGAAAAAAAGTTCCCTATGTCCTCCAGCAGTCTAAGCCTATAGCAGCATATCTGTTGTGGTGAAGAGAGAGCTGAGCCAAAAAGCAAAGCTCTGGATTTACCGGTCGATCTACGTTCCTACCCTCATCTATGGTCATGACCGAAAGAACGAGATCCTGGATATAAGCGGCTGAAATTAGTTTTCTCCGTAGTGTGTCTGAGCTCTCCCTTAGAGATAGGGGGAGGAGCTCAGTCATCTGGGGAGGACTCAGAGTACAGCCTCTGCTCCTCCACATCGAGAGGAGCCAGTTGAGGTGGCTCAGGCATCTGGTTAGGATGTCTCCCTGGTGAGGTGTTCCAGGCACGTCCCACCGGGGGGAGACCTAGGACACGCTGGAGGGACTATGTTTCTCTGCTGGCCTGGGAACGCCTTGGATTCCCCCGAAGGAGCTGGACCAAGTGGCTGGGGAGAGGGAGGTCTGGGCCTCCCTACTGAAGCTGCTACCCCCGCGACCCGACCCCGGATAAGAGGAAGAAGATGGATGGATGGATGGAAAATTGTCCGTAATTCTGCAGATTGAGTTTCAGATACAGAAATTGCATCATTTATATTAATATTTAATTCCAGATTTCTAATTTTTATTTTTATAAAAATTAATACAATTTATTTTATTTTTTAACCATTAACACTTGTTAAAGATATTTTAGATCATAGAAAGCATTTTTTTTTTTGTTTTTTTTGTTTAACAGTGTCCTGTCTGGCGATGTGACAATAAGAATAATTGTCTTGATGCCAAAAAGAGCCCAACAGATTTTACTTTGACAAGTGAAGCAGTATGGCTGTCATCATAGTGTTCTGCTTGATTTATGCTTATAAATTGCTTTATTATAATTATGCAGGGAGTATTACAGATTATATGGACACTCCAATGTAAGTAGAACAGGAAAGGAAAAACAGAAAAAAGGAGAAAAGATGAAAGAAAGAGGAGATAAAAGGGAGGCAACAATAAAACATCTTCAGTCTGCTTCATCACCTGCAACCAACGGATATAAGATAACAGATACAATACTAAGACACACCCCTCCTCATCTGCATAATAAGGCAGAAATGTAAAAAACCACAGACAGAAATAAATAGCATGGAAGAAATTGGGTGAAAAAATACAAAGGAAGAATAAAACAAAAATATCTCATGCACATAAATATTTAATAAAATAAGTAAAGTTTACAATTATAAGGGACAATAAATAAGGTAATTATTACAAAGGTGAATAAATGAAGCTAATTAAGAGTTGTATACATTCATGTCTCATTCTATAATTTAATTTCTACCTACATTTATTTGTATATTGTATTTTTGGGAGCAATTAATTGTACGCTTATTTATTTTTTGAGCATTTATTTCTGTATTTATTTTTAAATATGGCAGAGTTGGTCCTCCATAGTTCAGACCCGAACCTGAAAACTATTTTTTCAGTGGCAATAATCCGCTTCGTAGGTTTTTACTCCTCCTTAATTCCACTTAACTGACGGCGAAGGGAAAACGACTCGACCCTTCGAACCAACACGCGCCGCTGTTCCCGGACACAAAACATTTCGGCCAATCACCTCTCGCCTTGGCCTCGTTTATCCAATCAGAAGGGAGGTTGTTGGCATGTGGGCGGATCTAAAATTATAAACCGTTCTCCTCAGTTTCCAGACACCTCGAAGATTTGTTGAAATATTGATCAGAGCTCGATGTTTAGAGATTCTTATTGTCCGGACATTGAAGGTAAAAGTTTAATTGAATAGAAATTCTGCTTGATGTTGAATTTAATCATTTTATCATAAAAACAAGGCTAATGTTTACTAGCTAACCACCTGTTGTTTAGAGCTCCTCTGTTTCTGTTAGCCTAGTTTACTTTAACCTCCTGACTACCAGTACTTCAAATTTGTCCTCTGCAGAGGACATTTGTAAACTTGAATATCTCCCATCCACTGCATACTACTGAATTAATTACTTTTGGTATCTACAGAGGACATTTAGGGCTTTTCAATGATACCAAATGTGAGGGGGTGGGGCTTTTATACCTTTCTTTACCTCATTCAGAAAATGGCAGCCATCAGTACAAGCAGGTTTAATGGGAAGAGAAAAAGTAAGTGCCTAATACTTTTTATTGTGCAAATTTTGGTTTAAAATTTTGTTGGCATATTCTAAATAAGTCTCTTACCAACACATTGAAACATTTTATAAAGTATTTTCACTGTATTTTATAGCAGAATTAAAAAGTTGAAAAATTGTCCTCTACAGTGGACATTTGTATTTACTTCCTCAGTTTTGCTCTGTTTTTTCTGTTGATTTTTTAAATGACAAGAACGGGAGTCGTTCTCAGATCCAGAGAGAATTTTACTGTGGATTATTGATGGAGACTCAAATATAGAGTTGTCTGATAAAGAAAGTGAAGATGCACTGTTTCAGGCAGAAGAAGAGGAAGTTAATTCAGAGAGCTCCAAAACAGCGAAATTGTGCATTGATGAAAAAATGGTTCCATTTACTGGTTGATGCCCAGTGCGCCAGTACATACCCGGCAAACCATATCCAACTGGATTGAAGGTGACGCAGAAGATGGTCCAAGAAAGACAAGATTTGTCCAGGTGTCAAGGCCACTGGCAATTGCTGAGTAAAACACCAACATGGGTGGCGTGGATTTGGTTGACCGAATGTTGAGTTTCTACAGAATGGCTTCTCGCACTTGGAAATGGACAGTGCATCCACTTGTTTTACCTGGCAATCACCAACTCATGGCTTCAGTATAAGAGTGACTGCCAGTTTTTGGGGAAGAAACCACTGAAGTTTCTCAACTTCAAACTGCTCCTTGGTGAGGAGTTGATTTCTCAGGCCCAAGCAGGTATTGGAAGTGACAGTGAAGATGACTTCACTCCTCCACGTCAAAAGTGGAAACCACAGCCAAATGCAGCTCTGAGACACTACGGTGACATCCATCTTCCAGAGATGGTGAACGAAACACATGCGTCAAGGTGTCGAAGATCTGGCTGCACCAGCAAAACATATGTGATGTGCACAAAGTGCAATGTGTTCCTTTGCGTTTCCAAGAAGGGGAATTGCTTTTTAAAGTATCATAGCAGTTAAGCACATAAAAGAAAAACAACTGTGATGATGGACAGTGTTGTCAATGAAAAATTCATTCTTATATTGATTTTTGGTTATTTTCTTTGGGACTAACTGGTTGCCATCAAGGTTCAATTTCGAATGTATGGCGTTCTGATGTCCACTGTAGAGGACGCATAATATTTCAAAAATAAAAACTTATTTTCACAAAAAAAATTTTTCCTTATTCTAATTACCTTACAAAGATTGTGGAATTTAAAAAAAATGGTGATTGGACAACATTTTTTTTTCCTGGTAGTCAGAAGGTTAGGACAACTTTAAATCTTTTAATTAGGACCAAATATGAAAGAGTTAATCTGATATGAACTACAGTTAGACTGCGGGACAAAAACTAAGGTGAGTAAACTTTTAAAACTGATTTAAAGCTTTTGAGGTTTGTTTATATTGTTATATTTGTTATATTGAGATGGTAGAAAGACTCAGTTAAAGTCCAGAAAGTAAATATATTTGAGAATCTGCTGCAACGCTTAAAAAAACTGATGCCTTTCTGAGCATTTTAAAAAAATCAGGATCATTAAAAAGCTGAGAGATAAAACCCAAAGACCTGTAGCTTTAATTGCTTTGAAAATAAACCTTTTTTTAAACAAGGTTGATTTTATTTTCAGTATCCAAATGTGCAATAAAAAATCTGGAATAAGTTGATATGAAAATAAAATGGATATAACCCAAAGTAAAAATAGAGTAAGATAAATAAATAAAAGAAGATGGATAAATAAAAAAAAAAAAAAAAAAAATAACTAGAAAAATGGGGGGGGGGGGTTAAGGTAAGGTGACCAGATTTATGAAATGAAACCTGGAGACATTTCTACCTCGTAGATAAAAAAAAAAAAACCAGACGTTTCAATTTTTTTCAGTTTATTTCTATAACACCAATTCACAACACATGTCATCACAAGGCACTTTACAGTTCACCAGATATTTTACACTGAAAAACAGGCCGATCACCAACATCTAATGAATGATGAAAAAAAGTTCCCTATGTCCTCCAGCAGTTTAAGCCTATAGCAGCGTAACTATAGAGATAGATTAGGATAACCTGAGCCACTCTAACTAGAAGCTTTATCAAAAAGGAAAGTTTTAAGCCTAGCCTTAGAAGGATAGAAAGAGTGAAACTGACAATGCCCACGTGCATGGCAGCTGGATGCTGGAATACATCGGGTAAAAGTGGGAAAAAAAAGAGTTATTCCACCTTTCTGATTCCTGATCCTCCACGGACGGGTTGGTCGTTGGATCGCCAACTTGAAGAGGGAGGATTTGCCATCGAACTTCTGGCCAGAGAAAAAACCCCTAATATGTAGCCAACATTTGGAAGAAGAATGTTTTCAAGATGACTTGGATAATAGCGCGTTGTGACAAACACCAGATACAGCACTGGGACTTGATCAACAGCCGATACCGCACCGTGACGTCACAAACCAGTAGGTGGCAGTAGTGTTCTTTGACAAACATGGATGCCTCCAGTAAAGCACATTCACATGAAAATTACTCTGAATTAAAAACACTGATCATTTATTGAACAGGATGGAATCATTTCACATTTAAAGAACTTTCAGACGTTTGAATTCTGAATATGAGCGACTTTTTCTCTAAGACCTACAGAGTTGCATATAACTCTGTTTCAGATAACCTTTGGTCCCACTCAAAATGAGTGGAAAACTTTCTCTAAAGCCACTTTAAACTTTTCAGAGTTAATTTAAGTCATTTTAATGTCAAAATCCCAAAAATCTCTCAGAGACGGGTGGATCATCGACACCATATAGAGTTAAGGTTACACTGCTGGTCTGTTAATTTTTCACTGATTATTAATTCCAACGCAGATTGACTTTCAGTATAGATGTAAATACTCTATTTAGAGTTAAATAGGTTGACTTTGAATTTTTAACATCCAATTTTTTATGGTCTAGTTTGTGTTGAGGTGTACGGAAGAGGATTAGGGCCACTGAAAAAAAAAAGAAAAGTTAACAGATTTTTAAATTTTATTTCAGTATAACATGGGAAAAAAGTCAGAATTCTGAGGAAAAAGTCAGAATTCTGACTTTTTTTCTCAGAATTCTGACTTTTTTTCTCAGAATTCTGACTTTTTTTCTCAGAATTCTGACTTTTTTCTCAGAATTCTGACTTTTTTTCTCAGAATTCTGACTTTTTTCTCAGAATTCTGACTTTTTTTTTGAGAATTCTGACTTTTTTTTTTGAGAATTCTGACTTTTTTTTTTTTTTAGAATTCTGACTTTTTTTTTGAGAATTCTGACTTTTTTTTTTTTGGAGAATTCTGACTTTTTTTTCAGAATTCTGACTTTTTTTCTCAGAATTCTGACTTTTTTTTTCAGAATTCTGACTTTTTTTCAGAATTCTGACTTTTTTCTCAGAATTCAGACTCTTTTTTTCTCAGAATTCTGACTCTTTTTTTTGAGAATTCTGACTTTTTTTTTTGGAGAATTCTGACTTTTTTTTTTTGAGAATTCTGACTTTTTTTCTTTGAGAATTCTGACTTTTTTTTTTGAGAATTCTGACTTTTTTTCAGAATTCTGACTTTTTTCTCAGAATTCAGACTCTTTTTTTCTCAGAATTCAGACTCTTTTTTTCTCAGAATTCTGACTCTTTTTTTTGAGAATTCTGACTCTTTTTTTTGAGAATTCTGACTTTTTTTTTTTGGAGAATTCTGACTTTTTTTTCAGAATTCTGACTTTTTTTCAGAATTCTGACTTTTTTCTCAGAATTCAGACTCTTTTTTTCTCAGAATTCTGACTCTTTTTTTTGAGAATTCTGACTTTTTTTTTTGGAGAATTCTGACTTTTTTTTTTTGAGAATTCTGACTTTTTTTCTTTGAGAATTCTGACTTTTTTTTTTTGAGAATTCTGACTTTTTTCTCAGAATTCTGACTTTTTTTCTCAGAATTCTGACTCTTTTTTTCTCAGAATTCTGACTCTTTTTTTTGAGAATTCTGACTTTTTTTTTTGGAGAATTCTGACTTTTTTTTTTTGAGAATTCTGACTTTTTTTCTTTGAGAATTCTGACTTTTTTTTTTGAGAATTCTGACTTTTTTTCAGAATTCTGACTTTTTTCTCAGAATTCTGACTTTTTTTCAGAATTCTGACTTTTTTCTCAGAATTCTGACTTTTTTTTCAGAATTCTGACTTTTTTTTCAGAATTCTGACTTTTTTCTCAGAATTCTGAGATTAAAGTCAGAATTCTGACTTTTTTCCCATACTAAACTGAAATAAAATTTAAAAATCAGTTAACTTTTTTTTTTCCACTGGCCCTAATCCTCTTCCGTAGAGGTGTCTCCATGACTAGGTGTGTGGGGAAAAAATCGATTCAGCTGTCCGATATAATATCGATTTTTCAGTATCTAGTATCGCTTTAAAAAAAAAAAAAAAACATTTGACCTAAAACAATGAGGGGAAATGGGCTACGTCTGCACCGCCTCCCTGGCAGGTGGCGCTGTGGAGCCCTTTAGCTGTGCAGCGCAGCACCAGATCTGTTGCTGAGAGTCACACTGGAATATTTTAGGATTATTTGCCAACCATAAGAAAAATACCTCTAAGAACCTTAAAATATTCACAGATTGGGTCAAATTTGGGTTATAATTTGAACTTGCATGTAAAATAATAATAATAACATTTTAAGGTTCTTAGAGGTATTTTTCTTATGGTTGGCAAATAATCTTGGACTTTTAGTTCTGCTGAATCCATCATGAGAGAGTGGAGAGGACGCATTTCTATGGCTCTGTACGGACGCCAGCGACGCCATTTTCACTGGTCAACACTGAGATTGGCTGCAGGTAAAGACAAGGTGATATATGGAAGGCAAATTTTAAAACGCAATCTGAAAATTGAAATTTGAAATTGCAAAAGCTGTAAAAAAAAAAAATAAAATAAAAACAGTAGAAAAAAAAATGCAAGTGTATAAAATCGGTAAATTATCAAACTTTTAAAATAAAGTTGGAAAAAAAAAAAAAAAAAAAAAGATAAAACAGCTTAATACTCTGTAAAACTATCCTTTTTTTTCATGCTTTGGATCAATTTATGGTGTTTTCATCATGTTGTCTTGATGTCAAATTTAAAGTTTTAATTGAGTTTAATTTCTGAGGTCAATTTTTAAGCACTAGGTGTAGAGTGAATTTTGTTCCAATACTGTTGCAAGAAAATAATGTTTTGTAAATAAAAGTAAGAAAAAAACAACAACACATTTTGTAAATTTTAATAAAAAAAAAAAAGCAATTTTGAAAAGGTTAATGTTCAAAAAAATTTTTGAGTAACTTTGCTGTTTTATTGTGTTTTATCTATTTTTTTTAAATAAAATTTTCCAAATGGATATAAAAAAATAAAAATATGTTAATAAACATATACCCGCACAAAACAGCACATCATAGAACACGTACACAGTCAAGACAACATGATGAAAACACCATAAATTGATCCAAAGCATGAAAAAAAGGATAGTTATAGAGTATTAAGGTGTTTTATCTATTTTTTTGTTTTATTTTTTTTCAACTTTATTTTTAAAGTTTGATAATTTACCAATTTTATATGCTTGCATTTTTTTTTCTACAGATTTTTTTTTTTTTTTTTTACACCTTTTACATTTTAAATTTTTTTTTTTTCAAATATCCATTTTCAGATTGCGTTTTAAAATGTGCATTTTTTCCAAACAACCTTCCATATGTCACCTTCTCTTTACCTGCAGCCAATCTCAGTGTTGACAAGTTAAAATGGCGTCGCTGGCGTCCGTACATAGCGATAGAAATGCGTCCTCTCCACGCTCTCATGATGGATTCAGCAGAATTAAAAAATGAGTCCAAGTTAGCATCTCTTTGTCCAGAAAGCGCTTTAGACTTTCAGAGGGAATTAACCATCCAACCTTTCCTATCTGGAAGAACACTGCATGTGTTCATTACTGTGATGCAGCTCAGGTGAAGGTTAGGCCGTCCTTTATTAGCTTTATTGTGTAATGGTTAAGGAAATCATTTTTTCCCGCTCTGTTTGCCTCCTTCCCTCCCTCCAGGCAGTGAGGATGGACTCTGCTCCTGGCAGGAAGAGAGCGGGCTGCAGGCGCCAGCAGAACGCCTCCTTGATCACGGAGGAGGAGCAGCTCATCAGTGACCTGGACGCTCTGCAGTGCGAAGCAGGAGTCTCCATCCTGCAGGTGTGAGCACATCTCACCTCAAAGCGCTTTACAGCGAAAATAAATCAGTTAATTTGATGCAGAGTCAAAGCAAAGATCCTACATTACTGATTGGTCCTAATGATCAAAGAATGCAGTCAAGTTTAGTTAATCTAGGTTGGTTTAAGAGTTTCTAAGGAATCCAGCTGATGGCATCCAGTCTTTGACTTTGCAGGATTTGCTCCTTCAGTAGAAAATCACTTGAAATGTGTCGTTGACTTTGCAGCACTGATCTAGGAGTAATTTCTATGCTACATAAGCAAACTGTTAATATCAGCAGTAGTTCCTTTGATGAGGTTGGATGTTTTATTCCTGCAGGTCCGTCCCAGCCTGTCTAGGGTCAGGGTTAGCAGCAGCGTGGCGGCCATGAGCGAACACATCAGTCTGCTGGAAGCTGAACTGGAGACTCAGACGGAGGAACTAAAGTAAGCTCTGATGCAATAATGCAGGTCGTTTTTGATACGATTTAAAGTTTCATCTTTTTGGTTTGGCAGTGATTATTTAGAATTTTGAAATGATCATTATTGTTTTGGTACGGAAGCCGAGAGCGGTCGTCCTCATTTTTTTTTTTCCTTTGCTTTCTCGAGATAGATAACGAGACAATTATCTTGCCAATTAGGCATAGATCTAATTAGTGATGAATCAGAAGTGGAAGCAAATCATCAAACCAACAACGTCGTCTTGATACTAAAAAGTTAAACACAGGATTATTTACAGAATCACACTTAGGCTGCCATGACGTATACTTATAAATGCTCTCCTGCTGTTGTGGTATTGAATGATGTAATCAGTTTTAACAAACATCAATCATCTCGTTATGACGAAAAAACTGCTTTCTTTAGATAATGAGAAAATAAACACAAAATAAATTTTCTCAAGAAAAACACCATGGAAAGTATGAGAGGGACACGGCCGCTCTGGGCTTCCGTACTTTGGCAGGATTTCTTTTCAATTATTAAATTTTTTTTTTTTTTTCAAATTTTTTTTATCTTTTTCCAAATATTTTCATTTTTTTTTCTTCTCTTTTATAACATTTTGAATTATAATTTTATCTGGTCTTTTAAAAAGTTTTTTAAACTTTACTTTTGGATGACTTAGGGATATTTCTTAAAGGGATAAGGTCTCATATGTCTTTGTAAATTGTAATCACTCGGCGCTTTCTCTTTTTCCAGAACACTAGCACATCCTACTCTATTCTTTTTATTTATTTATTAGTACATAAAGCCCTTCTTTGTATTTGTACTGTAACAAAACCATATGAACGGGGTACTGTTCTCCACATGCACATTATTTGCAAGCAAAACCAAAGCAATGGAGGTGAGCGAGTGTGAAACTCCGTGTGAAACTGCAAAGAAAAGCACAAGATCAAGTGTGAAAGAGCACAAAAACCAAAACACATCATTACAATAAAGATAAGGACTAGAAAAAAGAAAGGAAAAAGGAAAGAATTTGAACTTTATTGATCTCATGTTGGAGAAATTCCCTCTCTGCATGTAACCCCTCCCCTCGGGGAGCAGTGGGCTGCCATTGTGCGGCGCCCGGGGAGCAGTGTGGGGTTATGGGTCTTGCTCAAGGACCCAGAGTGCAAGAGTTTGTGAAGTTTGAACCGGGTACTTGCAACCTTCTCAGAGCACAAACGCACTGCTCTAACCACTAGGTCAGGGTAACAAATTAAAAATCATCAACCAGAAAAGATCTGAAGACATTTTTAATTATAATCAATTACTTTACACAGAATTTAACACTGGTTTTTATGCATCTATGTTATACATTGAATAAAAAAAAAAATAAATAAATAAATATATATATATATATATATATATATATATTTATAAAATTTCCATTTTAAAATCGCACTGCATTTACCCTCACTGTTCTACTGAGGTTCACATATGAGAAGCTCGTTTTTAGACCTAAGCTGTCTTCTTATCTTTGAGACGGTAGTTATTCCTTTTAAACTCTTAAAGGAATAGTACACCCAAAACATGATTAGCCTTCATTTTCTACTCACTCTATGGTGACCGAGACAGAAAGGTCCGTAAAAGTCCACAAAAAACGTGTCAATATTCCTCCATACTGCTCGTCCAATGTATTCCAAGTGTCCTGAGTGGGTAGCGTCCAGAATTTACTCTAAACAAAGTCATTTAGAATGTTTTTAGAGCATAAACAGTAGTGTATAGGATTTCCTGAAAGCGCGCACATGCGCGTTCATGACGCTACAGAAGCCGGCAGACCAAACCAGATGAAAGTGCGCATTCAGCGTCTGCTCTGCTGATAATGCAAGCGTAGAAGAAGAAATGTGCTGTTTACCTGTGCAAAGAAAGAAACAACGAAAGAAAAATGTCTGAGGACTTCAGTGTTGAGGAAGAGCATGAGTTCTTTGGCGAGCTGAATGCGCACTTTCATCTGGCTTGGTCTGCCGCGGTTTCCGTAGCGTCATGAACGCGCTTTCAGGAAATCCTATACACTACTGTTTATGCTCTAAGAACATTCTAAATGACTTCGTTTCGAGTAAATTATGGACGCTACCCACTCAGGACACTTGGAATACATTGGACGAGCAGTATGGAGGAATATTGACACGTTTTTTGTGGACTTTTATGGACCTTTCTGCCTCGGGCGCCATAGACCTCCATTATTTGAATGTCAGCAGACAGCAAGAAGCCTCCCAGATCTCCAGATGCATTTGAGATATCAAAAAAGTACTCCAGAGTGTTGTTCAGCATGGGGGTGAGTAGAAAATGAAGGCTAATCATGTTTTGGGTGTACTATTCCTTTAAGGCAACAGTAGCCTTTGAGCCAAGACTGGAATATTTTCTTTGTTTGGTTGAAACAAACAAAAATGTAGCTTTAGATTTCTCTTTGTAGGTGATGTTTCATGTCGTGGGATGTTAATTACCTCAGTAAAACGATGAATAACTCCCGATTTGTTTTGTTTGACTCCGCCGCTTCGTAGTCTCAGCTGAATAAAGGCGTCTACTGAAAAAAACTCCCTCAAGTCTGTGTAAGTTTACTTTATTTATATAGTGGTATTACACAACACAGAAGAAAACAGAGAAAGGAGAAGGGGTACCTATGTCCTCCAGCAGTCTAAGCCTATAGCAGCAGAACTATAGAGATAGCTCAGGATAACCTGAGCCACTCTAACTAGAAGCTTTATCAAAAAGGAAAGTTTTAAGCCTAGCCTAAAAGTAGACAGGGTGTCTGCCTGATAAATAAAAGTTTTCCTAACTCTCTATAGGCGAGCTACCAAAAGGACTCCTCAGTATTTACTGTATTTATGTGGCGTGCTGTGTGATTCGTAGGGCAGCGGAGCTGAGGGCCGAATGTTGTCAGGAAGCTGCAGCTTGCAGCGAAGCCGCGCTCGCCACTCTGACCGAGGAGCTGAGGATGCTGAGGGAGGAACTGGACAGCAGAACGACGATGGGAAAGAGGCGAGGATTTCACACGCAGCCACAGGTTTCCATCCCGACGCGGAGCTCTGACGCCGTGTTTCATCTTCCCATCGCAGGGCTGAGCAGCAGAGGAACCAAGCGCTTCAAAATGCAGAGAAACTCAAAGAAGCTTTCAAAGATTACAGAAACACGGTTTCTGTTAAACTGCAAAAGGTAGAATCATCAGAACCATCTTATTTAATTAAAAGCCAAAGTTAACCGTTCAGGTCGTAAAATGTTTTTATTTTTGTGTCTTTAAGGCGATGGAGAGCGAGACCAAACTGAAGGAGAGTCTGACTGAGTCTGACAGGGAGAAGGAGGAACTGGAGAGGAAGTTTTCTGTGTTGGAACGAGAGAAAGCTGAGCAGAACCACACTGTCGGGTACTAACTGTCTGCCATAGAGAAATAAAAAAAACGGTTTTAATTTCTTTTCACAACATATTGTACCCGTGTTCAGTTTATGGTTCACGTTATCTCTCCCTCCTCCGCTGTTCTGATCAGAAAAAGGTTTTGAGAGAAACTGATGTTAGAACCACATTCGCTCCATGAATCTGCAGCATGTTTTGTTTTTCTGCTCCATCCAGTCGGTTGCAGGAGGAGCTGAGACAGACCCAGGCTGCTGCTGCTCATCTCCAAGCCCAGGTGGATCAGACGGGGCACAGAGCCTCCCAGCTGGAGCAGCAGCTCTCAGAACGAGGTGTAGAGGCCAGGGAGGTGGCGTCCCTGCACAGGGAGGCTGAGGAGCTGCGGGTTCTGACCCGTGACCAGGAGCAGCAGGTGGCCCAGAGCCAGAGGGAGGCTCAGCGGTGCCAGGCCGAGCTGGCCAGCCTGGAGGAGGTGCTGGCTCTGCTGCATCTCCAGGAGGTCTGCCAGGCTTTCAAACCCTCTCACCAACATCCTCAAGGATTCGTTTCTGTTAGAATCAACAGGTGAGGGTAACGGACATGTCTGTGTGTTCATCAAGGCTCCTGCAGGGCCGCTCTGCTCCAGTCCATGCATGCTGCCCCCAGTGGACTATTCAGGAGCTGCACATCTGATGAAGCTGAAGCCAGGTAAGTCCTCATAGATGCTAAACCGTCGTGGGTCAGCTCGCCTCTTCAGCAATTCCTACTCGTGTTTGTGTTGCTGTTTAATCTCTCCTTCCATTTACATTGATTCCATTTATTAATGCAGCCGAACCTCATGAAAACTGACTATTTATGGTAGCGGAGTTCTCTTCCTATCTCGAAACCTTATGCTTTGGTCCGGACTTGAAGTCGTAGGGAAATTCTATTTAAATTTCAAATCATTCCGGCTTAAACATGTATATAAATGTTTTCTTTATCAGACCATATTGTCCCAAATGTTTGAAAATTTCTATTTAAAAAAAATCATGTCTTAGAATCTGTGGGTTTTTTCGTTATCTTCTGCAGGCCAGTTAGTTCTACGTCAGCCTGAACACCTAAATTCGGCCAATCATATATCAACGGTCATCTGTCAATCAAATGTTTTCAGTCATAGAATCTTGATTCTAACCTGACTCCGCCAGATGGATTTGCTCCACATATCCATCTGGAAACCTTCCGTTGAAGTAATTTTGGGAAGGGGCGAAAATACTGGTTAGCTGATTGGCCTATGTTGGTGATAGACGGGCCAAATAAACCAATCAGATCAACGAAGCATATGACGTACTAACAGAGCGACGACGAAGAGGAGCCAATTGATAGATCAAACTCTTGCTGAAACCAGTCAGGAGAAGAGAAAAACATCTTTTCCTCTGAGAAAAGCCTCCAGAGCAGTGTTTTGCTCTTCTTTCAGTGAAGAAATACTCTGTAATTCCCATAAAACTTGCTCGATAGCCACGCTAACGCTAGTTTCATCGGCTGAAGCCGCCATGTTCTTTAGACCGAACTGTGGCGCTTCTCGTTGCGTCACACCTCAACCCGCCTCAAAGCCAACGCTGATTGGACGTTCGTTTGGTGAACGGCTCCAAATTTTCTTCAACGGAGAGTCTCCAGACTGATCTGCGAGTGAAACCTTGAAAGCTCGCGAGATCAGGATGGTCTCACGAGGCTATCTTGATTCATACGTTGCAGCTAATATACGCAACAGTTGAAATCAGAAACCTTTCCTTTCCCATTGAGTTGCGTCCCAGTGTTCACTGGGATGGACGTCTGTGTCTTCGGCAGGCGTAGAGCTAACAGAACTGGCAGCGTTGCGAGGCAAGGGCTCAAACATGTACGGCTGGAAGCCTTCTACACCAAACCAAGCTTCTGCCGCCCTGGCGTCCTCTTCCACAACATCTTCGTCCCCGCTTTCCTCCTCTAAATAAAAAATGGATGACAGAGGAGACTCATCCACCTCCTCCGACACTAAACTCTCCTCCTCTTGCATGTTTCCGCTGTCCATAGCGTTCCTTGACAGCGTCGTTTCTAAGTCACCAATTTAGTGCTACTTGGTCCCAATGGAATTTCCCATTGGGAACCTGCTAGCACTAAGTTGCTAACTGGTTAGCAAGATGCTTCCCACAAACCGGCCACAACCAAACTTGCTTGCGAACCTTCCGCTACAACAATCCCGCCCCCTTGATAATCAACCAATCACATTCACTTTATAACTAGTGTGAAGTCGGGCACCACTGGGAAGAATTTGGAACAGCCGCTTCCCTACGACTTTAAGGAAGCATAAGGCTGGATTTATAAAAAGGTTACTGAGATTATTTTACTGCAGTAAAAGATTTATTTCTTTTATTCACTTTTAAAGGTAAAATGCTGTAAAAACACACAAAAAAAAAGCAATAGCAGTGAAACTGGTCATAACTTTTCACCCAGGCTTTAATTTTTTGTTTAAAAGGAAACAGACTCATTCTGTACAAGTTGTATAAGTTCTTTATTGGATGGATGAATCACATCATCCACATGAACAAGTGAACTGTTAACATTAAATATTAGGAATCAGTTAATAAAAGAAGAAGATAAAAGCTAAAAAAGCTCTAATTGAGAGATCTGGAAGGAAAAGCTGAAGGTGTTTCCACTTCTCTCGCCAGGCGAAGGCTACCAGCAGCTGCTGCGGGTTCTGCAGGTGAAGGAGGCGGAGCGGCTGAAACACAAGAGCCTGAACGAGCGGCTTCAGGAGCGCCTGAGCCGAGCCCAGGAGGAGATCTCCTCCCTGATGGCTCAGAGAGCGTCGCACTACCAGAACCTCCACACAGAGCTGCTGGACCGAGTCAACCAAGCCACAGACGCTAACAAAGAGGTGCCTGTCTGCCTCCTGTTCCTGCTGTCTGCTCTGTTTCACTGAAACAAGTGCAGGGATGGGAACCTTAATTGTTCTTTTATTTGCTTTTCTTGTTTTATGTCAGTTAAAAAGGAAAAGTGCTCGAGCTGCAGCACTAGAGAAACAGCTGCAGGAGAAAAGCTCAGCCTACAGCCTGGCTGCCCTGAGGAACACCGAGCTGGAAAAAGAGCTGCAGGTACCTCCATATACGGAGTCCATTTTAGTCCATTATTGTTGCAAACAAAGAGAGTAATTTTCGGACTATTAGCCACACCGGACTATAAGCTGCAGGTTTTTTATGTTTAAAGGAATAGTACACCCAAAACATGATTAGCCTTCATTTTCTACTCACCCCCATGCTGAACAACACTCTGGAGCCTGCGAGTTCACGAGTCTATGGAAACCGCGGCAGACCAAACCAGATGAAAGTGCGCATTCAGCGTCTGCTCTGCCGATAATGCAAGCGTAGAAGAAGAAATGTGCTGTTTACCTGTGCAAAGAAAGAAACAACAAAAGAAAAATGTCTGAGGACTTCAGTGTTGAGGAAGAGCATGAGTTCTTTGCCGAGCTGAATGCGCACTTTCATCTGGTTTGGTCTGCCGCGGTTTCCGTAGACTCGTGAGCGCGCTTTTAGGAAATCCTATACACTACTGTTTATGCTCTAAAAACATTCTAAATGACTTTGTTTCGAGTAAATTCTGGATGCTACCCACTCAGGACACTTGGAATGCATTGGACGAGCAGTATGGAGGAATATTGACACGTTTTTTGTGGACTTTTATGGACCTTTCTGCCTCGGGCGCCATAGACCTCCATTATTTGAATGTCAGCAGACAGCAAGAAGCCTCCCAGATCTCCAGATGCATTTGAGATATCAAAAAAGTACTCCAGAGTGTTATTCAGCATGGGGGGGAGTAGAAAATGAAGGCTAATCATGTTTTGGGTGTACTATTCCTTTAACACAAACTGTCTTGAGCTCGCAAAGTCCGTCTTTCTCGCTGTCGTTCCACTCGCGGTAGAGTCTGCTTCCGGAGGACCTCCGCATTCCTGCGCGCGCGGCTAACGTACTTGTGTGTTGAAGCAAATGTGACGTCAACATGGTGGACGGTAAAATCCATAGATTTAGGTATTACCCTAGTGGCCGTTAGCTGTAAACAGGGTTCCTACAGCATAAGGCAAGTTAAATTCAAGACTTTTAAAGACTTCTTAATGCCACTTGAAATAAAAATCTAAGACCAAATTCACAAGAAACACAAGAAAAACCTGCTTGCTCCAACTTAACCCAAAGGTTTATTTTAACATAAACCACTGCACTAATGTTTCAAATGTTGAAAAGCTTCCCATACAGGAAGAAAGCTAAAAACACACAAATGACAGATATATTTGAACAATTATTTACCTGAATTCACAAACGTTGTTTTAGCAGGGAACAAAACAAATGAGTTTTAAAGCCCCAACATAACCAGTGCTAAGTCTTTTTAGCAGCTATTTTTCTTTGTATGGTTTTCTTAGTATGTTTGATTTGGTGATAAGTGGAGGCGTTGCAGAGACAAGGGTGGAACTAAACTGAGAAATACCGGCTGTTTCTCCGTAACTCCATTTTGACGCTTTGTGTTTCGTGCTTCGCATGTGCGACTCCACTGCCTTAATTCCCATCGTTCTGAGCTTGAATGACTTCTTGCACTAAATCCACTGAGCCTCATGTATGTTCCCTGGTTTTAGCCATGGAGGAAACTCTTGGCTGGAGACTATTTTGGTTACATTTACACTTGCTCAGATTTTCCAGACAAAAAGTTAATGGAGCATCTCCCAAATGTCCCCCCAGCAACAACGCTTTATTGGTTCCGCTCAGAGATGGGAAGTAACGAAGTACAAATACTTCGTTACTGTACTCAAGTAGATTTTTCTGATATTTTTACTTTACTTTACTACTTATTTTTATGGCGACTTTTTACTTCTACTCCTTACATGTTTAAAAATTGGCTCATAACTTTAGTTTTGAATCATTTCAATGGAGTTACCGTTATTATTTTTCACGTCATCAATACCAAATTCAATCTAATTGGATGGGAATCTACGTTGCATTTGACGCACCACTACAAGATGAATCGACAGATTCGGCGGTATTCATTGGTGGCAAATCATTGCAGCTTGGTGGCGGTGGCGTTAGCATAGTAGCATGGACGACGAGATGATTGAAAATGAACACAACGGAGATCTAGTCCTATTGGCAGACATCCATTTAAAATGTAGGCAACGGCATGAAAAAAGTGGTTTCTACTTTTATACTTTAAGTAAATTTACAAGCCTGTACTTTGTTACTTTTACTTGAGTAAAGAAGTTCAATCAGTACTTCCACTTTTACCAGAGTATTTTTTAACACAAGTATCTGTACTTTTACTCAAGTACGGAAAGTGAGTACTTTTGCCATCTCTGGTTCCGCTATCGAGACGGAACCAATAATGGCGAGACGATATTTTTTTAAATAAAAAAAAAAAAGTCAATCTTAACGTTTTAATTAGATTACAAAATAAATCATAATAAAAATAATTCTATTTATGATGTTTTAAAAAATAAGACCTACGAAAGATTTAAGACATTTTAATACCAATTAAGGCCTTAGTTTTATTATGAAGAATTCAATGCCTTTTAAAGGAATAGTACACCCAAAACATGATTAGCCTTCATTTTCTACTCACCCCCATGCTGAACAACACTCTGGAGTACTTTTTTGATATCTCAAATGCATCTGGAGATCTGGGAGGCTTCTTGCTGTCTGCTGACATTCAAATAATGGAGGTCTATGGCGCCCGAGGCAGAAAGGTCCATAAAAGTCCACAAAAACGTGTCAATATTCCTCCATACTGCTCGTCCAATGTATTCCAAGTGTCCTGAGTGGGTAGCGTCCAGAATTTACTCGAAACGAAGTCATTTAGAATGTTTTTAGAGCATAAACAGTAGTGTATAGGACTTCCTGAAAGCGCGCGCCAGCGCGTTCAGGACGCTACGGAAGCCGGCAGACCAAACCAGATGAAAGTGCGCATTCAGCGTCTGCTCTGCCGATAATGCAAGCGTAGAAGAAGAAATGTGCTGTTTACCTGTGCAAAGAAAGAAACAACGAAAGAAAAATGTCTGAGGACTTCAGTGTTGAGGAAGAGCATGAGTTCTTTGCCGAGCTGAATGCGCACTTTCATCTGTTTTGGTCTGCCGCGGTTTCCGTAGACTCGTGAACGCGCTTTCAGGAAATCCTATACACTACTGTTTATGCTCTAAAAACATTCTAAATGACTTTGTTTCGAGTAAATTCTGGACGCTACCCACTCAGGACACTTGGAATACATTGGACGAGCAGTATGGAGGAATATTGACACGTTTTTTGTGGACTTTTATGGACCTTTCTGCCTCGGGAGCCATAGACCTCCATTATTTGAATGTCAGCAGACAGCAAGAAGCCTCCCAGATCTCCAGATGCATTTGAGATATCAAAAAAGTACTCCAGAGTGTTGTTCAGCATGGGGGTGAGTAGAAAATGAAGGCTAATCATGTTTTGGGTGTACTATTCCTTTAAGACTTTTTAAGGACCCGTGGGAACCCTGTGTAAAAGTCCATAGATAAGCCGCGTTGTTATATAAGCCGCAAGGTTGAAAAATGGGGAAAAAGTTGCGGCTTATAGTCCGAAAATTACGCTAATAATTTTTCAAATTTACTTTTTTTTAAATTCTTTTAGAGCTTTTGCATATTTTTTTATTTAATTTTTGGGAACTTTGTCAGACCACCTGCTGAGACCAACTCTTGTCTGTGATTACAGGAGAAGAGCAGCAGCGTCCAGCAGTACCAAGCCCTGATGTCCAAGAAGCAGAGAGAGTACCAGCAGTCTCTGGAGCAGTGGAAACAGTCCCACCATAACCAGCTGGCTGAGCAACAGCAGAGGACAGACATGGTGCTCTAAACTCCCAGCGCAGCTTATTTAGCAGCAAGGCCAGCTGGACTGACCGTTTTTTCTGGCTCCCCTGCAGCTCCAGCGGACTCTGGAGGAGACCCGCATTCAGATGCTGGAGGTGGAGAAGCAGCTGGGTTCTGTTGAAAAGGAGCGAGAGGAGGCGCAGAAAGCAGCTCGCCTGCTGCAGACCTCTGTAGATCAGCTCACACAGGTGGGGGGGGGGGGGGGGGGGGGGGGGGCTGACAGGACAGAGGCAATAATCAACTGATGAATTATTATTTCACATCATTTCAGGAGAAGCAAGCTGAGGTCAGACGCAACCAGGAGATGTTGGAGAGCTTCCAGGACCAGGCCTCCCAGTCTTCCACCAAGGTTTGGGAGACGTCCGTAAACCCTCTTTAAACATTTATTTATTTAGACCTTCCAAAAAACATGGACATTTTGAAAAAAATATATATAGTTTGAAAAACCTGAGAGTAACTTTGTTGTTTTCTCAGATTTTTTTTCCTATTTTTAAATTTTTTTTTTTTTAATTTTGTATATATTTTTATTTTTTAGATCCAGGGCATTGAATCTGCATCGTATTATTTCACGTTAACGTTTCTATTGGGAGCGGAATGTCGGATTAGCTTACTTTTATTTATTTTTAGGTTTCGTTTTTGCTAAATTAGTAGATAAAACTTTTCTAAGGTACGATTCTGCACATTCTCCCTTTAAATATTGAATTCTCTGTGAAATAATGCCGATCATTCTTTATCCGCATCTAACGGACATGCAATGTATGTTTTTAAACCTAATGTGTGTAACGGACCTAGCGAATGATTTTTGTTATTTTATGCACAAACTACGACAAAAACCTGACTAAATCTCGAAATAAAACGGCATTCTTGGCTGTAAGGAGAGCGGAGACAGAGGAAACTATGTAATGCCTATTACTAAAGGTATGCTGGCCTGATGGGGTATGCTGTACTGACAGGAAAACCAGACCACAGCGGAGGAAATAGTCATCCCACGTGGATTACTTTCTTGTGATTGGCTTATACAAGGGAGCTCTGTGATTGTTTGCAAACCATCCCGTTTAAAAAAAAATGCATTTGTGTATCGAGGCAAATTGGAAGTCTCAAAAATCCACACACAAATGCACTGAAGTTTAAAAGAGCACTAATACTTTGTCATTTAATTTCTGATTGTTTATAGACCATAAATACTTGGCGAATCAGGTGCTGTGCATGTGTGGATCTTGTATGATCGAGTAAATCGTGCTGTGAGTGTGTTGAGCTTGTACTGTGCATGTATGAATCGAGAAAATTGAGACCAATAGCTCCATAAATATGATGATGTACATATAATATACCGTAAATCCTCTAATATAGGGCGGGGCCTTTATTTCACTCTGGTACATCTTGGTCCTGGCCTTTATTGGAAGGAGGCCAGAATTAGATGCAGGCTTTTATTTCTATTTGATCAAAACAGATTACCAGTGGAATGAATAAAAAACAGATTTTGTGTCTCTTTGAAGCTATAAAATACTAGGATAATTTATTGAAAAAGTACAGTTACCGTAACGATATACGGAACATTATTCAGACATCTTCCAGTAGCTGCAATTTTTCTGCACGGCAAAATGAAAAAACAAAAAAAGACCCAGAATGGAAAAAAAAAAAAGGTGATGGAAACGGTTCATCACAGCCAAATTTTATTTGAGGCAGGCTAAGTGGAAGTAGGCTAGCAGTATTGTATGTTTCAAGGGAAATTCAGAACAACGAAGCAAACGACATTCTGTCATTTTACTAGAGGTGAGTATTGGCATGAGTGTTGCGATTCGATACATGTGGCGATACTTGGGTCACGATACGATATTATCACGATATTGCAGTATCACTATATATTGCCATATTTTCCTCAGCTATCAAAATCAAATGATGAGATAAAACAGCAAGTGCTGGATATTTTCATCAGAAAATATTGATTAGGTATTATTATCCATGTTGTTTGGGGTTTTCTTCCACTGTGACTGCCTCAAATACAGATTTGGTGCTGCACGCACAGTTAAAGGGCTCCACAGCGCTTTCTGCTAGAGTGGGGGTGCAGAGGTAGCCCATTTTCCCATCAATGTTTTATGTAACAATTTTTTTTTTTTTTTGGGAAAATCGATACTAAGAAGTGAAAGATCGATATTATATTGGGCAGCCGAATATCACGATATATCGCCAAAACGATTATTTCCCACACCCCTACGTTTTACCACCAGACCTACCGTAATCACATGTCTTTCAGATCAGAACGATTGTGTAAGGATGGGACTTCCCATTCTAATGGCTTGGATTCGTTAGCAAACACTGCCCCCCTGTGGTACTTGTATGTTACTATCAAAAGTTGTTGAGGACTGCCCAGAAACATCGTTGGTTCTAATTACAGCCTGTAGAAGAGTCTGGCCATTATTAGAGACCCGGCCACTAATGGAATACAGGCCAATATTAGAGGATTTACGGTACATGTATTGATGATATTATTGTTGTTTTAACACATTACATAGAATTTCAAAATTTTACATCAAGACTAAATAACAAGTACAGGTCTATTTGGAAATTGTGCATGCATGATGGCATATACTTTATGCTGTATCTGTGCATTAGCCTTTAAAAATGTTTGATGTTTTTTTTTTTTTTTAATCATGCCATATATTTCAGCACATAACTTTTTCAAATAAGAAATACAACAAAAACGACATCATCATCCAGTTAATTAAAGCTACAGTGTGTAATAATTTCAGGGATATACAGTCAGAAATGTAATATATTATACATAACTATGTTATTTATCATCATCTACGAGCTCAGCCTCTTAACCTTAATATTTGCGTTGCCTTAGAATTCGTTATTTATAATTACATAGGAGCGGGTCTCGCAGCCATGGAGGCTGACATCTTTGCGCTACGGCAGCGCAGAGCCAACAAACTAGCGATTGCGAGATCGCCAAAATGTCACAACGATGTAGAAAAAATAACGGGTATATTTATTATCTTAAGTCTACATGAAATCTATACCCTACACCGACTAATGAAATACTATCTGTAAAATTATCTATGTAAACAAACCTCATCACTTGAGAAGGTAGGTGATGCGGACGTCGTGGAAGACATTTTGTCCCGTAACGCTCGCCGTACTGTTGGGGGGGAGAAGCGGTGGGGGGGGAGATGTTCATGTTGCTGCAGTCTGACCGCTAGATGTCGCTAAAAGTTACACACTGTAGCTTTAAGAATGACTACATTAACATTTCACAGTTATTAATTTCTATTTAATCTGCTTTCTATTTTCTAACGTTAGACCCAATATCAGGGGCTAACTCAGTCAATGTCTTCCAGTCAGTCTGAGATAGCCAGACTAATGTTAGTCTACAGACTAAACTATAGGATCCATCGGCTATAGATGGATTTATTGGTTAGTTCATCCACTGACTGGGAAATGACCTGTGGAAGGTCTTCCTGCAGACAGAAAACTGCTGGTTTCTGCAGCCAGATGCTGCACAGGGAGGCATTTTTACTGCGCGTCTCTGTGGGAGTGGGGAGTACCAATATGGCGGATGGTGGCTTCGCTTTTTTCAGCAATCCAGTGAATAAATAGAGATCAGTAGGCTAGGCAGGTTAGCACCTTCCAGCTAAAAAGTCCATGATCCAGTTTGATGAAAAAATGTTTGATTCCAAGACAGATAAGAGTCGAAAAGTCCTGAGAATCCTGTGAATTAATTCAACGCGTTTCTCGTTTTTCATTTTTTATTTACAAAGAGAACATTTTATGGCTACAAAGATGCTGCGTGTCTCCATCAGATATCAGAGCTGCAGTCATGCCTGTCGGCGTGCAGAGAAGAGCTGAACATCTACCTGCAGCAGATGGAGGAGGTGAAGAAGAACTATGAGGCCGAGCTGCAGAGGAAGAACGAAAAGGTGCATGACTGTAAATAAATCTCGGTTTGCTCGTCGAGGTTCTGTCAAAGCTAACAGTCTTCTCTCCTTGCTTGTGTTTCAGTTGTCGTCTCTGCAGCAGAAGCTTCAGAGCGCCAGCCTGGTTTGTCAGAGCTCCACGGAGCAGAACCTGCAGCTGCAGCTGTCTCTGCAGCAGCAGCAGACCATGCTGACCGAGAGCACGGCTCGGGTTTCTGAGCTGGAGGAGAGCCAGAGCCGACTGCAAAGACAGGTGAGTTAGACGCACAGAGGGAAGATCGTCAATCGATTCGGAATCACTTTAGTGTTGGGAGTATTTCTAAAGCTGCTTTTCACACTGGAAAAAAATCATCTGAATCAAGGGCAGGACTTTTGAAACAACGGCCAAGGCTGAGATGGTGGCAGAGGGGTAACGATACGGGCTTGTTTAGGAGCTAAAGAACTGGGCCCCCTCTCCGCCAATGAGTCCTTCAGGATTACTTCGGCGTAGCAGAATTTTCCAGAGGCCAAACTGTGGCCTTCTCTGGTTTGTAGTTTCCTGGTCCTTTTCCAACATCAGCCGATTCTCTACCGTCCGTCACAGGTTTCCAGTTTGGAGCTCCAGCTGGAACGGACTCGGGCTTCTCTGCAGGATGACATCAGAAGTAGAGAGCTGAAGGCGCAGGCTGCTGAAGAGAACCTACAGGAGACGAGCCGACAGAACGAGCAACTGTCCAGATCCATCAGGTACAAAACTCTGTGCAGAACCGCTTTGAAAACAGGATTAAAGAAAACTCAGTAAAACAGCCTGTTTTTAATGATGAAATCTGTCCCCACAACTCGCCATCGTATTAAAAAATCACATCCTGATGTCTACATTAGGTAATATTAGGTGTGTAAATAATAATCGTTTTGTATCGATGCATCGATCCAACAGCCGACGATCCGATGCATCGACACGTCCGCAAGAGAATCGATTCATGTTCTTTTTTTCCTCCGGTCTATTTTTATCCATTTGCTCCTGGGCGTAATTCTCCCTCCCGTGCTGCGGTGGCGCTAAACCTATTTTGCCCTCCTACCTCGCTTCCTGGTTATACTCTTACAGCAGTGTGTTGCAGTGAGCTTGATGCAGACATTTTTAAATTATGCTCAATATTTCGCGTGGTCTGTGCTACACGCTGTGGGTCTAGATACGGCCGAGGCGGCGAGGAAGTGGGGGCGAGTTTATTCCGACGACGGAGGGACATGAGGGCCAAAAAGAGCAGAGATCCAGGTGGAAAAAGGGTCCCAGCGTTCTCGCGCACCTCGCTCTGCTAGCGGGTCAAACTTCACGAGTTGTTTTCCGCAATTTCGGTCATAAAAACAAAACAAGCCGGCCTCCTGTCTGCGGCACTGTCTGCGATCAGCTACAATTAGGGAGAGGAGCAGCGGAGCGTCTGTGGAGGGGGCGGGACGTCTGGAGCCGAGGTATTGAATTGCACTGATTATCTGCAGTATTTTTTGATGCAACTTTTCTACTTCTGTTATTTGCTGTTGTTTCTTTAAAAAATACATAACGATGTTACAGCTTTCATTGATTTATTTCAAACTTGAAACTTTGTTTAGCCTGTAAGGTGTAAAAAAAATAAATAAATAAAATAACCGATGAATCGAATCGTATCGTGGCGTATTCTTGAGTATCGAAAATAATCGAATCGTTGGGTCAGGAAATCGATACTGAATCGAATCGCCATGATGGCTCATTAGGGATTTATATCTGATTTAAAGATTCAATAATGGCAAAAACTTACATTTCTCTTAAAAGAGGCATCTGTAAAATTAAAGTCGTCGGGAAGTCATATTTAAATGTCAAATCACTCTGGCTTAAACGTGTTTATAAATGTACTCTATCAAAAATGAGAAAATTTAGAAAATCAGAAACCAGAATCCTTTCCTTTCCCATTGAGTTGCGTCCCAGTGTTCACGGGGATGGACGTCTGTGTCTTCGGCAGGCGTAGAGCTAACAGAACTGGCAGCGTTGCGAGGCAAAGACTCAAACATGTACGGCTGGAAGCCTTCTACACCAAACCAAGCTTCTGCCGCCCTGGCGTCCTCTTCCACAACATCTTCGTCCCCGCTTTCCTCCTCTAAATAAAAAATGGATGACGGAGGAGACTCATCCACGACCTCCGACACTAAACTCTCCTCCTCTTGCATGTTTCCGCTGTCCATAGCGTTCCTTGACAGCGTCGTTTCTAAGTCACCAATTTAGTGCTACTTGGTCCCAATGGAATTTCCCATTGGGAACCTGCTAGCACTAAGTTGCTAACTGGTTAGCAAGATGCTTCCTACAAACCGGCCACAACCAAACTTGTGGCCTTGGAGCTCAGAGACTTAATGAATAAAACTCAGAACTCATAAATCTTTATATATATACATACTTACATAAATAAATGTCAAAGGGAATTAATAGGAGATTGATATATTTTACCACCAAAAAATCTAATTTCTGCTTTTTTTTCTACTTTTTTTTTCTGGGCAGCCGTATCGCATCAGAGATGGAAAAATGTCGTTCTGAAATGCTTTCCAAAGAAGCGCAGCTGGAGCATCTGAGGAGCCAAGCTGCCACAAAGGCAGAGCAGATCACGTCCAAGACCTCCATGAGTGAGACCTTCAGGATGAGCTCCGCTCAACATTTTAGGTTTTATAGCAGCTTGGCTGCAGGCTGTCCCCATCTTGCTCCTCCCCTTGTCTTCCTCCAGTTGAAGATCTTGAAGAGAAGCTCCGTCGCTGTGAGGCAGAGCAGCAGAGCAGCGCTCAGCGAGTCCAGGACCTCGAGGGACGGCTGCGCTCCGTGCAGGGGGAGCTGACCGACAGCTTGGGACGACAGCAGGAGCTCAGGGAGGAGCTGCAGAGAACCCAGGCAGCGTGTGACGAACAGAAAGCCCAGGTGGACGAACTGAATGCTCGGCTGAGGTGAGGACAAGCGGGAAATATCCCTCCATCAGAGATGGTGTGATGGTCTGAGCAGTCAAAGGAAGATCAGGCACAGGTTTAGATCCAAAAAGTCTTCTTTTTATTGAACCCAAAACAAAGAACTTGGGTCAACAAAAAACAAATCACAAAGTTGGGCCCATAAAAGAGGTCAAAGTAACAGAAATTAACTCAGGCTAACAAAAGACCTACTGAAGCAAACAGACCTGCTACATGAGACAAAGGGAAAACTTAAATACTGGCTGATCCGGCCACATAGAAGATACAAAGGGGGAAACACACAAAAACCTAACTGAAATTAACAGAGGAAAATCCCATTCCCCCCCTCTTGCTGATGAGAAGTGGTGTAAACCAATTTGCAGCTTCAATGGGCTGGCTCCACCCCTTCTCCACCTCTGTTCTCCTGAAGGACTGGAGCAGCCAGCACCGAGGTGACTCAAAAAAACAAAAACAAAGATTAAATCAAGCAGAACATAACAGTGTAAACTAAAATGTGCGCACTTATTCTAGAATACAGTGTTATGACTTACAAAAATTCTGTAAATTAAATCCTAAATGTAAAGAAATCCCAATATAAATGAAATGAGACTTGCTGACTTAGTGTGTGTTGTGATTGAATGTTACCACATTTGGGTGGCTGTAGTTGCAGCCATCACAGATGGCAAAAGTACTCACTTTCCGTACTTGAGTAAAAGTACAAATACTTGTGTTAAAAAATACTCTGGTAAAAGTGGAAGTACTGATTAAACTTCTTTACTCAAGTAAAAGTAACAAAGTACAGGCTTGTAAATTTACTTAAAGAATAAAAGTAAAAGTAGAAACCACTTTTTTCATGCCGTTGCCTACATTTTAAATGGATGTCTGCCAATAGGACTAGATCTCCGTTGTGTTCATTTTCAATCATCTCGTCGTCCATGCTACTATGCTAACGCCACCGCCACCAAGCTGCAATGATTTGCCGCCAATGAATACCGCCGAATCTGTCGATCCATCTTGTAGTGGTGCGTCAAATGCAACGTAGATTCCCATCCAATTAGATTGAATTTGGTATTGATGACGTGAAAAATAATAACGGTAACTCCATTGAAATGATTCAAAACTAAAGTAACGAGCCAATTTTTTAAAATGTAAGGAGTAGAAAGTACAGATATTTGTGTAAAAATGTAAGGAGTAGAAGTAAAAAGTCGCCATAAAAATAAGTAGTAAAGTAAAAATATCAGAAAAATCTACTTGAGTACAGTAACGAAGTATTTGTACTTCGTTACTTCCCATCTCTGCCCTCCATTCACATACATATTTAGATCGGTCAATGAGAGTAGGGGCGACTGATCCAGAATGGTAGATTATTCACATGTCAGAGGATGTAATTTCCCTCTGGGATTATTAAAGTATGTCTGATTCTGAAAGAGAGCACATCCAGTTAGTCACAGTCAGAGAAACAGGACTACACTGGAAAACAGGCCAAGCTCCAACATCTAGAAACAAAGGTGTTGATGGCAGCAGCACAGCTGATATTTCTCTCCAGGATGGAGTCACAGCCAAACAGGAACAGACCAGATGAAGCTACTATGAGAAAAAGCAGAGAGAGCAGAAGGTTAGAGATTGAACTAACAGATTCTGCAGAGTGGGAGAATAGAGATAGAATGAAGCAGAATGATGAAAAAGGGGTCCCTATGTCCTCCAGCAGTCTAAGCCTATAGCAGCAGAACTATAGAGATAGATCAGGATAACCTGAGCCACTCTAACTAGAAGCTTTATCAAAAAGGAAAGTTTTAAAGGAATAGTACACCCAAAACATGATTAGCCTTCATTTTCTACTCACCCCCATGCTGAACAACACTCTGGAGTACTTTTTTGATATCTCAAATGCATCTGGAGATCTGGGAGGCTTCTTGCTGTCTGCTGACATTCAAATAATGGAGGTCTATGGCGCCCGAGGCAGAAAGGTCCATAAAAGTCCACAAAAAACGTGTCAATATTCCTCCATACTGCTCGTCCAATGTATTCCAAGTGTCCTGAGTGGGTAGCGTCCATAATTTACTCGAAACAAAGTCATTTAGAATGTTTTTAGAGCATAAACAGTAGTGTATAGGATTTCCTGAAAGCGCGTTCACGAGTCTACGGAAACCGCGGCAGACCAAACCAGATGAAAGTGCGCATTCAGCGTCTGCTCTGCCGATAATGCAAGCGTAGCAGAAGAAATGTGCTGTTTACCTGTGCAAAGAAAGAAACAACGAAAGAAAAATGTCTGAGGACTTCAGTGTTGAGGAAGAGGATGAGTTCTTTGCCGAGCTGAATGCGCACTTTCATCTGGTTTGGTCTGCCGCGGTTTCCGTAGACTCATGAACGCGCTTTCAGGAAATCCTATACACTACTGTTTATGCTCTAAAAACATTCTAAATGACTTCGTTTCGAGTAAATTATGGACGCTACCCACTCAGGACACTTGGAATACATTGGACGAGCAGTATGGAGGAATATTGACACGTTTTTTGTGGACTTTTATGGACCTTTCTGCCTCGGGCGCCATAGACCTCCATTATTTGAATGTCAGCAGACAGCAAGAAGCCTCCCAGATCTCCAGATGCATTTGAGATATCAAAAAAGTACTCCAGAGTGTTGTTCAGCATGTGGGTGAGTAGACAATGAAGGCTAATCATGTTTTGGGTGTACTATTCCTTTAAGCCTAGCCTTAAAAGTAGACAGGGTGTCTGCCTCACGGACTAAAACTGATAGTTGGTTCCACAGGAGAGGAGCCTGATAACTAAAAGATCTGCCTCCCATTCTACTTTTAGAAATTCTAGGAACCACTAGTAAACCTGCAGATTGAGAGCGAAGTGCTCTGTTAGGAACATAAGGAACAATCAGATCTCTGATATCAAATGGAGCGAATCAGTGTTTCCTAACCAATTCATTAGGTTAAAAAAATTAAATCATAGAAATAATTTCTTTCTTTTATGGATTTAATTTCTTTTCCTACATCAATTTGCAAAGTATGTTTCTTTTTGTTTCGTTTGTTTGATGTTTTTTTAATAATTTCCATTTATCAATGATATAAAAAAACTCCCTCCGTACTCTGGGTGAAGGTTTAGGCTTCCTAGGATTAACACCAACAGGTGCTGATGTGTGAATCCACAGAGACACTCAGAGGGAGCTGGAGGAGCGAACTCTTGAGGTCCTGGACATGGACAATGCACTGAAGGAGCGACAGGGGGAGCTGCAGCAGAGAGCCAAGCTGGTAAAAGCTCCTCTTTTTATGTTTTAGCCGCTCTGCTGCCACGGAAAGCCTCTAACCTTCTCTGCGCTCTCCCCCCCAGCTCGGCCAGCTGGACACCGCCATCAGAGATCACAAGCTGGAGATGGAGAGGAAGGTGGAGCTGCTGCAGCAGAGCCTGGAAGCCCAGGAGAAGGAGCTCACAGAGAGACATGCAAAGGTCTGAGAGCCGGAAGTTTGACAAAGATTTTAGCAGGGAGAAAAACATGTAGGTAATAAGAAAAAAAAGATGGTTAATAAAGAAAGAATCCTATGTGTAATCACAACTCAGGTTGATTCTGGGTGGGTAGAGTTAACCAGTTAGTTGGTGATCAGTAGATCATACCTGCAGGCCCCCAGGGGCCACCCTCCGTCCACAACTAGAGGCGAGGCAGCGATATGAAAACCTGGGCAGATCATCCAGTCTAATTTATTCAAAGTTTTCTGTCTAAGGAAAACCAGTTGATCGCATCTACTCAAAAATCATCGACTCATTGACTCTTCAGCAATTCCCTCACACTAAGCATGCTTGTAGCGACAGTGGAGAGGAAAAACTCCCTTTGAACAGGAGGAAACCTCCAGCAGAACCAGGCTCAGTGTGAGCAGCCATCTGCTGAGGCCCACTGGGGTTCAAGGAGACAGAAGCAGACATAGAAAAAGAAGCATAGATACAAAAGGCAACTGTCAACCAGCTCCACAGGCGGCCCCGTCCAGGAAACACACAGCCAGGCAGACGAGCTCCGAGCCAGCTCCCATGTCAGAGGCTGAAGAGAGCACATCCAGTTAGTCACAGTCTGTTATGACCAATACCACATCAATATCAATATCATGTGATTCTGTGCCCTTTGCACACGATGAAAGACCTGTCACTACCCGATCCGATCCGTCCCCGAAGCACGATGCTATGTTATTCAACACCACAACGCCAGAGGGCCAATTAGGAACTAGCTGTGGGTCTAGATACAGCCGAGGCGGTGAGGAAGTGGGGTCAAGTTTGTGTGACAACAGAGGGAAATGAGGGCCAAAAAGAGCGGGGATCCAGGTGGGAAAAGGGTCCCAGTGTTCTGGCGCACCTCGCTCTGCTAGCTGCTCCATCTTCACCAGTTGTTTTCTCAATGGCGGTCAGACAAACAAAACAAGCCGGTAAGGAACCAAACAGGAAATATAGAAGGTAGATTGACCAATCAGAGGCCTCCTGTCTGCGGTCACCTGCAATTTCAGAGATGTGCAGCAGAGTGTCTGAGGAGGGGGCGGGACATATCTGTGTTCACTGCGACATACATGCAGACAACCTGGTTTCTGAGTATAAATCAGGCTTAAGAAGAATGTTAAATAATTTTTTCAAACACATTCCAGATTATGGTTTTATCAGGAAAGTTTTAGTGTTGATTCTTTTTTTTTTTAATTGGAGTGTCAATATTTTTTGACAACCCTATTTAAAAAAAACAGTTGCTGTCACCGTGCAGATTAGCTGCTAAAATTTCAATTCAATTCAGTTTATTTCTATAGCTCCAATTCACATCATGTCATCTCAAGGCACTTTCCAGTTCACCAAAGTTTTCTATCTAAGGCAGGGGTCCCCAAACTTTTTCCTGTGAGGGCCACATAACTTTTCCCTTCTCTGATTAGGAGCCGGGGTCAGTTTGTAACAGAGAAATTGTGACGATTGCAAGAGTGCCTAAATATATGACGGGATTTATGTCTGTATGACGGGATTCATATTGTCTCCGCAGGTTATATTCTTTGAATACCGCCACCGTCTCTTGATAGATGAGACAGATAGCCTTTTCTTTGCTTTGAACAAAAAAATAAATAAATCGTTTGTCCAATTCAGGTTAAATGCCCTGCAGTCTGAATCAATTTTTCTCTTACCTAATCTTTTCGCCATTATTCCGTTCTCTCTTTACAGAAGAGCCTTTTGTGTTTAGGGCCATTCAAAAGAATAAAGAAAAAGACTATTTAATTCGGACTTTTTATTTGTCAGAATTCTGAGAAAAAAGTCAGAATTGAATAGACTATTATTTTTTTGAATGGCCCTAATCCTCTTCCGTATCTCTTTGAGAGGGGCGGGTGTAAGATTTTTTGCTGGTGGTTTTCAGATAGGGGCACAGACCCCAAAAGGGTGGAACATTGTTGCGTTATATGGGTGTATGAAATAGTTACTAATAGTTAATAATTAAAAAACTTCATAATTAATGAACATTTTATTGCAAATGTCCAACTTTATTATCAAATACAAAAAAAAAAAATACTTTCTGGTATTGTTCAGGGGGCCGGACCAAATGTGGAGGTGGGCCTGATCCGGCCCGCGGGCCGTAGTTTGGGGACCACTGATCTAAGGAAAACCAGCTGATTGCATCGACTCATTGACTCTTCAGCAATCCCTCACACTAAGCATGCTTGTAGCGACAGTGGAGGGGAAAAACTCCCTTTGAACAGGAAGAAACCTCCAGCAGAACCAGGCTCATCTGCTGAGAACACTAAATCTGATGGCACGCTGCCTCGTATCACTGCTTTCTGATCAGATAATAAAGTGAGTGTGTTGTTTACTGAGCATAAATTAGGCAGAATACCACTTGGAATAGGAATTTTATGAAGTAATAAGACTATATCACAATTAAAAGCTCCAAAATCCTGATTTGGTATTAAAACTATTGTTGCGCCGATACCAATTTTTTGGCCCCGATACCTGGTTGTGCAGTATCAGCTGGTACCGATACCATCTGTTTGAAATTGATGTGTGTGTATCTGAAGAACTTCATACTACCTGGATGTAAAATAATCACCATCATGGCTTCATGTCAAGCTGCTGCCTTCCTTTGTGAAGCAGGAAAAAGACTAAAACAAAGAGAATCCAGTAGAACTTTTTATTGCCTACCAGAGGTGGGGACTCGAGTTTGTGACTCGTACTCGAGTCGCACTTAAGTCGCATATTTAATGACTTCAGACTCGACTTAGACTTGCATTTGAAGGACTTTAGTCTCGACCGAGACTCGCGATTTCTTACTTGTGAACAGTATTTTGTTTTTTTTAAGTGTTTTTTGTTTTACTAACTTGACTGAATAAAAAAAACGGCAGAGGGGCTGTCAAACAGTCATGTAGCACTGATGCAACGCTACGTGACATATAGGCATGTGTTTTTCACTTACCAGTTAAAGATAATGATCATTCCATAGATATAATAGCGACCTTTAAGTTATACCGTCTCAGTGAAGGAGATGAAAACACAAGGAGAAACAAGCAAGCACGCAAATTATTGAACTTATTTTTATTAATCATGTGATTAGAATTTATTGTGCGATTAATTTAATATTGCAACAGGCCTACTCTAGACTTGAGACTTGACTTGGACTTGCAAAAAATGACTTGTGAACATGTCTGTTGCCTACTCAGGATGGCCCAGTCAAAATCTGGTAAATGACTTTTTTTTTAGTTGCAATTTTTTGAATCTGAGCTATTTTACCAAAAAAAAAAAAAAACGGCAAACATTTCTGTCAGATGTGCAAATCTGTTAGAAACATGATGTTTGATAAACGCAGGTTTGCTTTTTGAAGCGTTGAATTCATGAAGGTCATTTTAAGGATGCACGATATTTGGATTTTGGCCGATATCCGATATGCCGATATTTTAAAACTCATGTAGCCGATAACCGATATCGATACCGATGTTAAAGCTGGACAAAAACAAGAAGTCATTGAAAATAGCAGTTTTGTTATCCATTTCTGACACTTTGAAAAATAATAAACTCAAATATATTTTCATATGCTGATATCAAATAGATTTTTAAAAACGCGGTATCGATCTATTTTACTTTCAAAATCTCGTGAAATTTCATCGTTCTGTTACAAACTCTCGTGATATTTTGCAAATTCTTGTGAGATTTTGTTAGTAAAATAGATCGATACCGCGTCAATATATCAACATATAAAAATATGGCAACATTTGGTGAATTTTCGGGGGATTTCGTAGCATAACGATGACATATAGCAATATTTCATTAGTAAAAGAGATTGATATGGTGTTTTTAAATGGCAATATATCAGCATATGAAGATATTGGGATATTTTAATGCATCAATATTTTTTCCCTCGTTTTTAGAAGTTTTTAAGTCTGTAAAAAAAGAAGTTTTTGAGGAAGAAGAAGAATTAGTATTTTTTATTTCTTTTTAGACTTTAGAAACTCAGAAGCTGATCAAATATCGGGTTAAATATCGGTGGGGTGGCCGATGTCCGATATTCAGTTTTAAGGCCGATACCGATAGGGGGCCGATTATATTGTGCATCCCTAGGTAATTTATCCAGTCACTGAACTGATGGAGCTTCCTGAAGGTCCATGTTTTTGTGCTTTTAGGAGTCAGAGGAGTCCAACCGACAGCGTCTAGAGAATCAGCAAAGGCTTCAGAAAGTGCTGGAAGAACTTGAAGCCTGTCGGCGCCACCGTGATGCTCTGAGCCGAGAGCTGGACGCCGCCAAGCTGCAGATCAGGGAGACGGTGACGTCAAAGCTTTAATAGTTTGATATGGAGGGAATTTTTATGCTTTATTTCTGCAAATTTTGTATATTAATAAAAGGGTTTGAGGATAATTTTTTTTTTTTTTTTTTTACGTTTTTAAAGCTTTATTTATACAAATTGTTTTAGATGATTTTTTCAAATTGTGTTTTATTTATTTGAACAAATAAAAAAATATAAAATCTGCAAAATATTTTTTTTAAAAATTAAAGGAAATCAGAAAAAATTGCAATATTGCTATAGGAATCTTGATTTTTCTTGATTTAAAAGAACTCTTCTTGATTGAAAAGTTCTTTTAAAGTTTAAAGTTTCATTTCTTGATAGCCTTTTTTTTTTTTTTTTCCATTTACCAGACGTGTGTCTTTGCAGAAATAACGGAACAACATTCACTCCATAGCTGCAGCCGTGTGATGCATGTGATCTAACCGCACGTTTGTGCAGGAGGCCCGGCTGTGTGGCGTAGAGGAGGAGCTCACGCTGAAGGAGGCCCGCTGGCTGCAGGAGGAGGCCCGTCTGCAGAGCACGGTCAGCGCTTTGGAGGAGGAGCTGGAGCTGGAAAAGGAGCAGCACAGCAAAGAGGTACCAGGGTTCCCGCGGGTCCTTAAAAAGTCTTAAAAGGCATTGAATTCTTCAAAATAAAACTAAGGCCTTAATTGGTATTAAAATGTCTTAAATCAGTCTTTCATTGGTCTTAATTTTTAAACCATCATAAATAGGATTATTTTTATTACGATTTATTTTGTAATCTAAATAAAAATTTAAAATTGACGATTTTTTTGTTTTTCTTTTTATAAAAAAATAAATAAATAATGGTTCTCCATTATTGGTTCCGTCCCGATAGCGGAACCAATAAAGCATTGTTGCTGGGGGGACATTTGGGAGATGCTCCATTAACTTTTTGTCTGGAAAATCTGAGCAAGTGTAAATGTAACCAAAATAGTCTCCAGCCAAGAGTTTCCTCCATGGCTAAAACCAGGGAACATACATGAGGCTCAGTGGATTTATGCTAGAAGTCATTCAAGCTCAGAACGATGGGAATTAAGGCAGTGGAGTCGCACATGCAAAGCGCGAAACACAAAGCGTCAAAATGGAGTTACAGAGAAACAGCCGGTATTTCTCAGTTTAGTTCCACCCTTGTCTCTGCAACGCCTCCACTTATCACCAAATCAAACATACTAAGAAAACCATACAAAGAAAAATAGCTGCTAAAAAGACTTAGCGCTGGTTATGTTGGGGCTTTAAAACTGATTTGTTTTGTTCCCTGCTAAAACAAAGTTTGTGAATTCAGTTAAATAATTGTTCAAATATATCTGTCATTTGTGTGTTTTTAGCTTTCTTCCTGTATGGGAAGCTTTTCAACATTTGAAACATTAGTGCAGTGGTTTATGTTAAAATAAACCTTTGGGTTAAGTTGGAGCAAGCAGGTTTTTCTTTTGTTTCTTGTGATTTTGGTCTTACAAAATCATCTTACTTCTTGAATTTAACTTGCCTTATTCTGTAGGAACCCTGGGTACGGTTCCTCCTGAAGCTGCAGCTCAGGGATCCATCCTCCTCCTCACACATGTCACACTGTGACACACTGCAGAGGTCACTGCTGTTCCTCGTTCTGTCTTCTGTTTTTGTTCTTTTCCCATTTTTGATCTTATTTCCCCAGAGAAACCTTATTTTTAAACTTTTTAACCATTATAAAAATATATATATACTGTATTTTATTTGTTTGGCCAATGCTCAGGTTTTCTCAATGGTGAAATAAAAAGGAAAATAATTCAGGTTATTTGTTTAGATTCTCCTTTTCTGAGTCAATAAATGACAGAATATAATTTTTACCCGAAGAAGAAAAATTTAAACCATCACTGCAACGAATCAAAATTAGAAATACACTAAAAATGGGAATATAAACACTACTACAATTTTAATAAAAAGTAGATATTAAATAATATTTTGAAATGTGTCCGTTAACATGCTCTGAGCAGAACTCACCTGCAAAAAATCTCCTTTAAGGATCATTTTGCTTTGCAAAGAATTGTTAGTTTCAGCCCTAATGTCTACATTCTTATGTCTATATGTATGAATTATAGTTTAATCTTTTTTTTATCCGTGTAAATATGTAATTGTTATTAATCCAGCAGTACCAGAGCTGTGGATCTGAGTGTCATGAAGTAGTTTTTATTTATCAATAAAGTTTTCCACTCTGCATCATTTAGATCAGGGGTTAAAAATCATCAACCAGTAAAGGTCCGGAGACATTTTTAATTATTATCTGTTACATTAAACAGAATTTAACACAGAAATTAAAGGAGGTTTTTATGCTTCCATGTTATACATTGAATTTTTAAATAAAAAAATTGAAAATGTTTCCATTTTAAAACCATCTAAAGTGTTTTTTTTTAAGTACAGAACAATCTTTCAGTTTGGTATATAGACAATTACCTGATTCACATTTTATAAAACACCTTTTTCCTGTCTTAATGTTGGCAGTGGGCTTTAGGCTGCCCTGCAAGGCTTTAAACCTGGGTTTAACCGGAGACTAAGCCATTCTCAAGCACATATCAAGGAGCTCATTTTGAGCCTGGATCCAGATTTATTGTTGATTCTGTTCATGGTGGAGAATCCTGCTTCACAGCAGCAGGTTGAGCCAAACATCCTCTAAATGTGCAGGGTCATCTTTGAGCACGCCATTTCACTTTTCTTTCACCAGTTCACCGCAGTTCTTCCAGCAGTCCACACTTTCTCTGCTCTCTTTTTCTCATGGTCTTCTCCTTCTTTCCCATCGCCCGGCTTGCCACAGGTTTGTAACCTGACTCCGCCAGATGGATTTGCTGCGCATATCCATCTGGAAACCTTCCGTTGAAGTAATTTTGGGAAGGGGCGAAAATACTGGTTAGCTGATTGGCCTATGTTGGTGATAGACGGGCCAAATAAACCAATCAGATCAACGAAGCATATGACGTACTAACAGAGCGACGACGAAGAGGAGCCAATTGATAGATCAAACTCTTGCCGAAACCAGTCGGGAGAAGAGCAAAAACATCTTTTCCTCTGAGAAAAGCCTCCAGAGCAGTGTTTTGCTCTTCTTTCAGTGAAGAAATACTCTGTAATTCCCATAAAACTTGCTCGATAGCCACGCTAACGCTAGTTTCATCGGCTGAAGCCGCCATGTTCTTTAGACTGAACTGTCGCGCTTCTCGTTGCGTCACACCTCAACCCGCCTCAAAGCCAACGCTGATTGGACGTTCGTTTGGTGAACGGCTCCAAATTTTCTTTAACGGAGAGTCTCCAGACTGATCTGCGAGTGAAACCTTGAAAGCTCGCAAGATCAGGATGGTCTCACGAGGCTAACAGGTTTGCCTGCTGTGTCTAAAAGTAGCAGCAGCAGCAACCCAGACTGACAGCTCATTGGCTCATTTGGATCACGTGCAGCCTGGAGCCGGACGCTCCCCAGAGCTTTACCGTGTTAACAGGAGAAGAGGCGCAAGTTAAATTAGACTCTGCTGTCAGAAAACATGCGGTAATTTATAAATTTTTTAAATCAGGTTGGGTCCGGATTAGCCAGCAGGTGGATCTGGATCCGGACCGCGCTCCGCTAAACAGTGACCTCTGTTTTACATCATAAAGCTGTAGCTCTGGGTCCCTGAGCAAGACCCTTAATTCCCCACACGGCTCCGTGGGCGGCGCACAATGGCAGCCCACTGCTCCCGCAGGTTAAATGCAGAGAGTGAAATTCGTTGCTCTCTACTTCTGACAGTGTAATGAGAAAAGTCATCAGGTAGATCCGCCTCTAACTCTTCCACTTTTCCTCTGTGTTTTTCAGCTGGATCGTTAGGTCTGGGCTTTAACTAGGCCATTCTGTTAACCTCCATCAGTCCTCCCTTCAGCTCTGACCATGCAACTGTTCCCTCAGCATTATGCTACCTCCACCCTGCTTCATAACAGGCTTGGTTTTTGGCTGCATCTTAGCAGATGTGAGGTTGTTTCATCCTCCTGCCTTCTGCAGGTGATGAACGCTGCCTTCCTGTTCTACCTCTTTAAAATGCATTGCAGCAGTTGAGGCCTGGTTGAATCTTGTTGTGAAGCTCTGTGTTCTGAACTCTGTCGCTCTCCGTCCTCTGGCAGCTGGAGTCTCTGCAGCACACTCGAGGCCAGCTCCTCAAAGTCTCAGAGCAGATCTCCACCAGCATGCGCTCCTCCCAGGAGCAGCTCACCCTGAAGCTCCAGCAGAGCCAGAAGCAGCTGGAGGAAGCAAAGGAGCGCTGCGGCCGGGTGGAAAGCCAGCTGGACCGGGCCCAGACCGAGCTGGATCACAGCCACGGCCGAGCCAGCCACCTTCAGGTGCAGCTGTTGCAGAGAGAAGCGGAGCTGGAGGAGAGCAGGACGCTGGGGGAACAAACCAGGGTGGAGAACGGCCGTCTGACTGCACAGCTGGAGCTGCTCTCTGCGCAGCTGCAGCAGAGCAGGAAGCAGGTTTCTCAGCTCCAAACTCGGCTCCGTACCTCCCAAGAGTCTCTGGAGAGGTCGACCGATTCGCTGCTCTTAAAGGTACGCTTTGCTCCAGGATCCCAGCTTCACCTCTTTTCTTTTTAAAGTCCTTCCCTTTCATTTGTCTCCTTACCTCCTGCAGGAGTCTGAGGTGACTCGCCTCCAGGCCCGGATCTCCAGTATGGGAAGATCTGCGGAGCGGCAGATTCTGTTCGGTCACGCCGCCTCCCTTCCTGCCCTGCAGACGTTGACGGACCGTCCGGCGCCGTCCCTGACTAACGCTCCCTCATACCTCCCATCCAGTGACCTGCTTCAGACCAGCAGCACCGGCTCCTCTGTGGACCTTCCTCCCAGCCTGAAGGCCACCCTGATCAAGCCGCCGTGGGAGTCTTCCTCACCGTCTGCTTCCTTCCCAGAGACCGCCGACCTCAGCTGGCAGGGGCTCAGCGCTGCCGAGGCCTCGGCGTCCTCTGACAGCTCCTTCAACCCGCTCACCTACATGGTGGACCGAGACGACGTGCAGCAGAGCGAGTCCAGGAGGGAGTCTGAGAGCACTTTGGTGGGACAGGAGGAGGAGGAGGATATGGGCTCGCTGACAGGAATGCTGAAGTTTGTTCATCAGACGTTAGCCCTGCAGGAGGATCCTTCTGTGTGGAGCTCTGGAACAAAGACGCAGAGCTGACATCAGCTGCACTGCAGGTAAAAACATCCTCAGTCAAAACATTAATAAATCCTTCATTAAAGCATGAAATGCAAAATAGTGACAGCAAAGGAGCCGGTCAAATCCTGTTTTTAAAATATTTGAAAGAAATACAATTCCAAAACAGCAAAAGTTTTGGTCTGCTGGACGTTAGCGGCGGGATTTTGATTGGTGGAGACGAGCGTTACTGGGCTGAAAGTGAGGATGATGATGATCTGTGGCGTGCAGCTTGAAGAGAATGTCTGATCAGCTGCAGACTGAAACAAACATTTCATCCTTTAAAAGCTTCAGGATCAGGCCAGATGTCACCTTTAATAAATAAATTAGTAAAACTCAGACTGAAAAATAGGAATTTAAAAGAAAGTTAGAAAAAAGCTGCATAAAAGAAACTTTGGAGACACTATATTTGAACAAATTAGGACTGCAACAACCAATAAAATCGATAAAAATCGACTTTTAAATGCGTTGGCAACGAGTGTCATCATCGATTAGTTGTGTCGCGCGATTAATGCGTCATCCACCGCTTGATTGAAACGCGGGAAGAAAAAAAAAATACGGCGGAGCGAGCCAGCGCCGCAGGTGAGCAAAGGCTGTTTTCAAAAGGCATAAACATCAACTGTTCTAATGACCGATACCGCAAACGCAAGCTGCGTCTCAATTTGCAGACAGCCTGCGCTTTGTAAAGCGAAAAAAGTCTTAACATGCAACTTTTGTAAAAACAAATGAACATGGCGCGGAAGCACCACTGTTATGACGCAGCACCTGAAAAGGAAACAGGTTGGAGCCTTCGATGGCAGTGAAGAGAGCTGATCAGCAGGGTGAGCGGCCATGTTTGTTTGGTTTTAAAGTGGGGAAACGTAACGTTAGTTTCTCAGGTAGCTCATCTGATGCTTTCCTTACCGTGTTAGTAGGTTACAGACAGTGATAAGGTTGGCTACTTATTTTACTTTTATATCATTTGAATTAGCTTAAGCAGCGTTTATATTTTCTTTATAAATAAATTAACTTGCAAATTATGAGGGCAAGGCTTTTAAAGTTTAAATTTTCTGGCAAAGATAAAGTAAAGAAGATCCTGCAATTTATGGAAGTAAAGCAGAATAAAATCCAGCAAGATCAGTAATATGTCAATTAATTATCTGCCACATTCCCATGTAAATATGTCTTTGGAGGATGTGTTTTTTAGCACCCCTAGTTCTCTCATTTTTATTCCAAATACAATTTATAATTTGAATCACAGGGCTATTTTTATCTCTATGGTTCAGTATTTTCTCAAGTAGCAACTTTAACTGCTATACTTTCCTGTCTTAAAAGGCAGAACTCTTCTAGTCTAAAAAAACTCATTTGTTGAAATGGGGGGGGCTATTGTTTGAACCCCTTAGGGGCTTTAAAAACAAAAATGTCTTTTTTTGCGCTTTATGAAACAAAGTAGCCTATATTTTGTGGATGTACAGCTACATTTCTCATGTAAGTTTGCGTAGTTTTAACACAAACATTTATTTTTCATATTGCACCAGTACAGTTAATGAGCAACCTGTACTTGTGTGCTTGTTTGTTCTGTCTAAAATGTTTATTTTGGAATAAAGAGGTTAATATAAAAAATATTTTTTGTCCGATTCATCGATTAATCGAAAAAATAATCGGCCGATTCATCGATTTTTAAAATAATCGTTAGTTGCAGCCCTAGAACAAATACAATGTGAAAAAGATTTTAGTTTCACATCTGGACTAACCCTAATGTTTTGTTTTTATTTCTGTTTAGAAAATGTGGCCTTTTCCTGTATTGTAATAAATACATAAATAAAGCACAATCATTCCCGCTCTATTTTTAAATACGCAGTAGAGGTATTTAAACGTAGTAGAGGATATGTACCGGTGTATATAAAACCCACGCCCTATAATCCGGTGCGCCTTATGTGTGTGTTAAATACAGTAATGGCACACATAACTGAGACTGCGCCTTTTAGTACGGTGCGCCTTATGGTCGGGAAAATACGGTACACACATTTTACCAAACCTTGAGAAACAATTTCGCGTGTCGTGCGAATAAGTAAGTTTTGTCTAAAACCACCACTTTCTCAGCCTTGCAGGTGAAACAAAAAACATTTTCACTGGATAAATAGCATAACTAAATATGAGGCGAATCCTCCCTCTTTAAGTTGGCGATCCAACGACCAACCCGTCCGTGGAGGATCAGGAATCAGAAAGGTGGAATAACTTTTTTTTCCACTTTTACCCGAGGTATTCCAGCATCCAGCTGCCATGCACGTGGGCATTGTCAGTTTCACTATAGCTCTATTTCAAGATAATTTAATATGTTGGTTCTTTGCTTTTGTACATAACAAACCACTAATTGTTTAAAATTACTTAATTCAGAATTTTTTGGGGTTATCCATAAGTACTGAACTTTGCTGAATCGAGCCACAAAACTCCTGTAAATAGCACTTTCAGCTGACGCTCTTATAAGTGGCGTAGTAGCACAGGCACACTCAGTAGGGTTAAACAAGCGCACCCTTTCCCAGGCTGTCGTTCTATTGGCTGGAATGGTTGCTAGGCGACGACCCAAGTGCAATCCGAGAGAGAGCAACAAAAATCCGCAAGCAGAGCCTACGGGTTTGCGAGCGTATCTGAGACTCTAGCGGAGCGCGGTTTGTGCGCGAAGAGAAGGAGGCAAGCGAGAGGAGAATATATCTGTGCAAGAAGCATTAAATCTGAGAGAAGAAACAAAGATTTGAGAGAGAAGAGAAAATATTTGAGAGAGAGCGCATGTTTGGAGTGTGAGCATTATAAGTTTTGAGTGCAAGAAGATGAAATTCTTTTCTCAAATTGAAATTATGTGCTGTTGCATTATGGCAGGATAATTCTCCCATACAAAACTTCAATTTTTCCATCTTGAGCAGCAGGAGCGCGTTGGCGGCGCATCAAGAGCATCAGATGCTTAAACGCTCCCGACGCGCTGCGCCTGCTGCTCAAAACGCGCTGCGGGACCTTTTACTGCACCTATACGCGCGTCAACCATTGACTTTGCATGTAAACTCGCTGCTTCTGCTGCACCTGCTGCGTCCGGTTCACACCGATGTCGAGCGGTTGAACAGCGAGCACAGCGTTAATTTGTTTCCCCATGTTTTTCACATCAGCTGTGAGATGGGCACGCATGGAGTTACAGATTAACAGCGATGGTGATGAGTGGAAAAAAACACCTGGTCTCCTTACATTCAGCCACTCTTTCATCATCTCCTCAATGAGGTGGTCTCAAAAGTCGCAGTTACAACACACATAGGGCGCACCGCACATTTTGAGGGAAAAAAAGACGTTTAAGTGCGCCTTATAGTCGTGAAAATACGGTAGTTCCCATTGATTTAGCTTGTAAAGCGGGGAGAATGGCGCTAGGCTTACCGCACCGTGACGTCACTACTGGAAGATGGCGGGAGGGAGGGGTTACTATATTTGGGCTAAAATGGCCGCTCCCAGACTCTTTATTATTTTAATAACTGATTAAAGCTAAATTCATTAAATCACTGCAATGTTATTAGTTTTAGGTATAAATAATGATCCATTGTTTATTCCTTGCTGACCGTTTTTTTCCTTTAACTTTGAAAGATGCGATCCATAAAGAACCAACCAAAAAAAAAAAAATTTACCTAAAGATAAATTCCTTCACTTTATAGAATGTATTTTAGGGTCTAAAGTTGAATCTTCTCTTTCTTTGTCTTTTTTTCAGGGAGCCGTTTCCATGGGAGCCGTGCCAAGTTTCTACTCAGTTTATGTATATGTGTTATTTATTCCTGTATTTAGGAGTATTTTTCCATGAAGTATCCATTGGCAGTAATGGAAGCTACAATTTTAAACCCCTTTTTCTGCCGTCTGTAAAAGATAAACTGTAGTTGAGCAGAATGTAGCATTTCCCTGTTTTATTTCGATGTTTCCTCCACTGATATTAATGACTGTTTTCTTGTTGGATTTTCTAAATTAAAGAGTTCTTCCACTAAATCAGCCTGGATGATCTGTTTCTATAAAAATCCCTGGGAGCTTCCCATGCTCTCTGAGTGGGAATCTGGAGGAGCGTCATCAGAGCCACAGGCAGGAATGTTTGGCACACAGCCTCTGCTGATGGATAAATTAAATTAGATTCAGCGGTGGGCTGTGAGGGCCTTCAAAACGCTAACCTACATTCACAACTTAGCATCTCTGGTAAGTGTGATATATTTTGTTTTCATGCTTTATGCTCTATTTTATCTGGCAATTAGATGCATATTGAATCTGAACGGCTCCTGTGAATGTAAATATGGAGGAGCTGCGGTTATAGAGTAGAGGATTGCTAATATCTTAACTGGGCTTTTTGCTTAATTGATCTCCGTATTCACCATTGTTGCAAATTGATGTCTATATATATATATATATATATATATATATATATATATATATATATATATATATATATATATATATATATATATATATATATATATATATATATATATTAGGGATGCACGATATAATCGGCCCCCTATCGGTATCGGCCTTAAAACTGAATATCGGACATCGGCCACCCCACCGATATTTAACCCGATATTTGATCAGCTTCTGAGTTTCTAAAGTCTAAAAAAAATAAAAATAAAAATACTTCTTCTTCCTCAAAAACTTCTTTTTTTACAGACTTAAAAACTTCTAAAGACGAGGGAAAAATATTGATACATTAAAATATCCCAATATCTTCATATGCTGATATATTGCCATTTAAAAACACCATATCAATCTCTTTTACTAATGAAATATTGCTATATGTCATCGTTATGCTACGAAATCCCCCCAAAATTCACGAAATGTTGCCATATTTTTATATGTTGATATATTGACGCGGTATCGATCTATTTTACTAACAAAATCTCACAAGAATTTGCAAAATATCACGAGAGTTTGTAACAGAACGATGAAATTTCCCCAGATTTTGAATGTAAAATAGATCGATACCGCGTTTTTAAAAATCTATTTGATATCAGCATATGAAAATATATTTGAGTATATTATTTTTCAAAGTGTCAGAAATGGATAACAAAACTGCTATTTTCAATGACTACTTATTTTTCTCCAGCTTTAACATCGGTATCGATATCGGTTATCGGCTACATGAGTTTTAAAATATCGGCATATCGGATATCGGCCAAAATCCCAATATCGTGCATCCCTAGTGTGTGTGTATGTATATATATATATATGTATATATATATATATATATATATATATATATATATATATATATATATATATATATATATAAACAATATATTTTGACGTCAAGGTATAAGTAGTGGATTAAGTTGAGGGGTTGTAAGTCTGTGTAAGGTCTAGTGCCCCTAGTGGTTAAAAGTTTCAAAGTCACCATCACAGAAAATAAGAATAAACAAACATTTGGTAAAAAAGCTCCTGAATTATCATGACATCCGATTTACTATTTAAAACAATATAATATGACAGACCAAAATGTAACAGATGTGGAAATTCAGGTAAAGTTAAAAGCAATAAACAAATGATAAATGTAACTGATTAGCCCGGCCAGCCAGGCTGCTACAACGCCATTTCCCTTCTTTGTCTGAGCACCTAGCAGCCGGCTTGCTTGGATTTGCAATGAATCCTGGGATACCCAAGACTACGGAGGATACAGCACACCTGTCCTGGAAAATGGACTGAGCGGCTCCCACAGAGAAATAATCTTTGAAGGCAGGATGGTAATCTGGATGAACTGACTGCACAGACCATGTTTTCAGGAGGACTTTCTCACTTCAACATAGATTCTAACTACTTTCTACCCGCTGATCACAGCTAATATAGCAAAGCTGCTCTCTGGCATTGAACACAGGAGCAGCTGAAGCATCTGGACTCACTTAACTGGACGTCTGACCTTAATGTGGACGAACAAAACTTTATTTTCATATCAGGGAAGAAGTATATGATCGGAGTGGCCTTTTGATGTTCGAATCCTTTGTAGAGCATTTTTCAGTTGGACTGTTTTAATGCTTCAGTGAGGAGATCAGTAAAGTAATGAGTCTGTTTTTCTTTAAAGTCATTTTTCTCTAAAGTTGAAGCGGCTGTTCCAACCGTTGCATTTCCGAATTGACTTAGAAACGCTATGGACGGCAGAAACATGCAAGAGGAGGAGAGTTTAGTGTCGGAGGTCGTGGATGAGTCTCCTCCGTCATCCATTTTTTATTTAGAGGAGGAAAGGGGGGACGAAGATGTTGTGGAAGAGGACGCCAGGGCGGCAGAACCTTGGTTTGGTGTAGAAGGCTTCCAGCCGTACATGTTTGAGCCCTTGCCTCGCAACGCTGCCAGTTCTGTTAGCTCTACGCCTGCCGAAGACACAGACGTCCATCCCCGTGAACACTGGGACGCAACTCAATGGGAAAGGAAAGGATTCTGATTTCAACCGTTGCGTATATTAGCTGCTACATATGAATCAAGATGCTATGACTGAAAACATTTGATTGACAGATGACCGTGATGTATGATTGGCCGACGTAGAACTAACTGGCCTGCAGAAGATAACAAAAACGCCACATATTTTAAGACAGGATTATATTTTTAAATAGAAATTTTCTAAATTTTCGGACAATATCATCTGATAAAGAGTACATTTATAAACAGTCATTGGCAAAAGTGTTGAGAATGACACAAATATTATATTTTCACATGATCTGCTGCCCTCTGGTTTTCATGTCAGATGTTGTCATCACATACAGAAATACAATTGCAATCATATTCTGAGTAACAGAAGCTTTTAATGAGAGTTATGAGTTAATGCAGCAAGTCAATATTTGCAGTGTTGATCCCTCTTCTTCAGGACAATTCTCCCTGGCTGCTCTCAATCAACTTCTGGACCAAATCCTGACTGATAGCGTCCATTCTTGCACAATCAATGCTTGCATTTGGTCAGAATTCCTAGGTTTTCGTTTGTCCGCCGTCTCTTAATGATTGACCACAAGTTTTCAACGGGATTAAGATCAGGGGAGTTTCCAGGCCATGGAGCCATCATCTCTCTGTTTTGTTCCCTGAGCCAGTTAGATATCACCTTTGCTTTATGGAAGGTGCTCCATCATGCTGGAGAAGGCCTTGTTCATCACCAAACTGCTCTTGGACGGTTGGGAGAAGTTGCCCTCGGAGGACATTCTGGTTCCATTCTTTATTCATGGCTGTTTTTAGGTCAGACTGTGAGAGAGCCGACTCCATTGGCTGAGAAGCAACACCACACATGAATGGTTTCAGGATGCTTTACAGTCGGCATGAGACCAGACTGCTGGTAGCGCTCACCTGGTCTTCTCCCAACAAGCTGTTTTCCAGATGTCCCAAACAATGGGAAAGGGGATTGATGAGAGAAAATGACTTTCCCCCAGTCCTCAGCAGTCCCCTCCCTGGACCTTTAGCAGAATATCAGTCTGTCCCTGATGGTTTTCCTGGAGAGAAGTGGCTTCTTTGCTGCCCTCCTTGAGACCAAGCCTTGCTCCAAGAGTCTCGTGCAGATGCACTCACACCTGCCTGCTGCCATTCCTGAGCAAGCTCTGCACCGCTGGTAGCCTGATCCCGCAGCTGAAACACTTTTCAGAGACGGTCCTGCTTGCTGGTCTTTCTTGGCGCCCTGGAGCCTTTTTGGCAACAATGGAACCTCCCTCCTTGAAGTTGTTGATGATGCCATAGATTGCTGACTGAGGTGCAATCTCTCTAGCTGCGATTCTCTTTCCTGTTCGGCCATTTTTGTGCAGTGCAATGATGACTGCAGGTGTTTCTTTAGAGATAACCATGGTTCACAGAAGAGAAACAATGATGCCAAGCACCAGCCTCTTTTTAAAGTGTCCAGTGGTGTCATTCTGACTGAATCCTGACAGATTGATCTCCATCCCTGTCCTCATCACCACCCACACCTGTGATAATGGACCAATCACTGAAACCATGTTAGCTGCTCCTTTAAAGCAGGGCTGCAATGACTCTGAAATGTGTTTTGGGGGATAAAGTTCATTTTCTAAGCAAATATTGACTTTGCAATTAATTGCCATTATGCTGATAACTCTTTAGAATATGCAAATTACCATTATAAAAGATGAAGCAGTAGACTTTGTAAATGTTAACATTTGAATCATTCTCAAAACTTTAGGCCATGACTGTACATCTTTAGGCCAGAATGATTTTACATTAAAATATGATTTCCCTACAACTTTCAAGGAATAGTACACCCAAAACATGATTAGCCTTCATTTTCTACTCACCCCCATGCTGAACAACACTCTGGAGTACTTTTTGGATATCTCAAATGCATCTGGAGATCTGGGAGGCTTCTTGCTGTCTGCTGACATTCAAATAATGGAGGTCTATGGCGCCCGAGGCAGAAAGGTCCATAAAAGTCCACAAAAAACGTGTCAATATTCCTCCATACTGCTCGTCCAATGTATTCCAAGTGTCCTGAGTGGGTAGCGTCCAGAATTTACTCGAAACAAAGTCATTTAGAATGTTTTTAGAGCATAAACAGTAGTGTATAGGATTTCCTAAAAGCGCGTTCACGAGTCTACGGAAACCGCGGCAGACCAAACCAGATGAAAGTGCGCATTCAGTGTCTGCTCTGCCGATAATGCAAGCGTAGAAGAAGAATTGTGCTGTTTACCTGTGCAAAGAAAGAAACAACGAAAGAAAAATGTCTGAGGACTTCAGTGTTGAGGAAGAGCATGAGTTCTTTGCCGAGCTGAATGCGCACTTTCATCTGGTTTGGTCTGCCGCGGTTTCCGTAGACTCGTGAACGCGCTTTTAGGAAATGTTTTGGGTGTACTATTCCTTTAATGTTGGGATGTTACAGATGGGATTCCACTTTGGATACGTTCCTAAGGTCTTAAAAATGCAGATCATGATTGCCAGAGATGGCAAAAGTACTCACTTTCCGTACTTGAGTAAAAGTACAGATACTTGTGTTAAAAAATACTCTGGTAAAAGTGGAAGTACTGATTAAACTTCTTTACTCAAGTAAAAGTAACAAAGTACAGGCTTTTAAATTTACTTAAAGTATAAAAGTAAAAGTAGAAACCACTTTTTTCATGCCGTTGCCTACATTTTAAATGGATGTCTGCCAATAGGACTAGATCTCCGTTGTGTTCATTTTCAATCATCTCGTCGTCCATGCTACTATGCTAACGCCACCGCCACCAAGCTGCAATGATTTGCCGCCAATGAATACCGCCGAATCTGTCGATTCATCTTGTAGTGGTGCGTCAAATGCAACGTAGATTCCCATCCAATTAGATTGAATTTGGTATTGATGACGTGAAAAATAATAACAATAACTCCATTGAAATGATTCAAAACTAAAGTAACGAGCCAATTTTTAAAAATGTAAGGAGTAGAAAGTACAGATATTTGTGTAAAAATGTAAGGAGTAGAAGTAAAAAGTCGCCATGAAAATAAGTAGTAAAATAAAGTAAAAATATCAGAAAAATCTACTTGAGTACAGTAACGAAGTATTTGTACTTCGTTACTTCCCATCTCTGGTTATTGCTGCATTTTTTAATAATTCAGGTGACATACTAAACCATAGAAAATGTTCGAGGCTCCGGCAGCCTTAGTGGTTTCCTCTCTAACGTTTCCATCAAACATACGCCGACCAGAATATATCTCTCTTATTGACGGGTTGAAACCTAAACCGCTTCTCTAATGGGAGACGTAGCTCTTTGTTTTGTACCATCAAGATGCAAAGATGCTAAATGACAGCAGATCTTTCTGAGGCTCTATGGCTAATAACTCTAACCTTTATTTGCATTAATTATTTATAGTTCAAGACAAACATCTGGCTGGCTTTCTGTTCTTGTTTTTTTTATTCTTCTAGCTGAGCAAGTATAAAAAAGAAGGATGTGGTTTAGACGGTGGTGAATGGCGTGCAATAGCACTGCTCTGTATTCTCACTGAAACGTCCTCCCTATCAGCCCACAAACATCATGACCCACTATGCTAGATGTGAGCCAGGCATACTAGTAAAGCCCATTTAAAGCAATGCCATCCGTAGAAACATTACAGTCAAAGAGAACAGAAACAAATATGAATAGTTTTTATGTTGCAGTTGATTAAGAAAGGTAAAAATTACTGCAGAAAAGTTAAATATTCAGCTCCGCCCCTAAATACTAAAAGATGCATGTTATATTTAGCTCTTCAGAAGAAGAATTACCATGAAACTATGCCTATCTTTAAACAATCTGCTGCTCACACTGCATGACTAATAAAACGAACAAAACAAGAAACTACGAGATTCAAGTATTTTCCGGAAGGTTGTTTCCTGGTTGTTCTCCGCAGGAAAAGAGTAATCTGTTCTTCTATTGTGGTAGCCTTAAAAGAATAAAGTACCTTCTGGCTGCCAAATGTTAAACTTGCCACTAAAATCTCTAACTGATGCTGAACAATCACAGAAAAGTCGACGGGTTCCCAAAAGTTCTTGAAATCCTTGAAAGTTTGTGAATTATGATTTGATGCAACCAGCTGGTTTTCCTTTGAACTAATCTGGATAATCTGGTTGAATTTTCTCTATAAAGTGACTTGAAATGACATGATGTGACTTGAAGCTCTAGAAATAGAATGAATTGAATTAAATTTAAAAAAAAGTTAAACGCCTTTTTTTTTATAGCCATAAGAGACACCTTCCTTTAAAATATTTGGATGTTTTGTTGTTGTTTGAAGCTTTATAGTAGTGTGGAGTTAAAAAAAAATATGAGCACTGAGAGTTGATATCCAAGGAAGAAAAGGTTTTATTTTACTCTGCAGAGGAGAACAACGTTACTAACTCCGTTACCTTGTTTTAGTAACGAGTAATCTAACTAATTACTTTGACTGTAACTATAACGCAGTTACCATTGCAGACATCCCGTTACTGCGCGTTACTCAGGTCGCACAATGAACCTTTTTTCATGATAGGACTCGTGCGCGTCTTGTCATGAGAGAGGGGAGGATGAGAATGGCTGACGTATAGTGAGATTCCGTCTGTCAGTTGGGTAGGTGGGTGTTTCTGCTGGCGGGTGTTAACGTACAGCACACACAGAGAGATGGAGAGTGAGGAGGACTCCCGCAGCAAAACGGCGCTTTCCAGATGGAAATACCGGTGTTACGTCGAGCTGCGTTTCCCCATCAGATATGGTTTCCCCTGCATCTCCGCGCAGGCGGCACGATTCACCGCGCAAGCGACAGGAAACACGCATGCTAGCTAAAGGCTTTCAGAATTAGACATCCCCAGTTATTAATTTCATAAACTCACCAGATCTGAATGCCCTGTTAAAAAACTTCCCATGGCGTTCCCCCCTGATGTCATTTACGTTGAGTTGCAATAAATGCTAAACTCTCTGCAGGTTCTTGTCTTTGTCGTCCGCTCTATTCAGCTGGCTTTGAAACACACGGCGAGAAGGTGGGGGCTGGGTGGGGAGGGTTACGGGGGCGAGAAACGCAAAAGTAACACAATAGTTACTTTTACTAGTAACTAGTTACTTTTATTGTGAAGTAACTCAGTTACTTTTTGGGAGAAGTAACTAGTAACTATAACTAATTACTTTTTCAAAGTAATGTGCCCAACACTGTATCTAACCTAGGGGGAAACTTCCTTTCAAACGTCCTTCCTTTTCCTTTCATCTCAGCCAGGCTTCTAAGTAATCACTTTTATTCAGGAAAAGAGAAAAAACAGACTTTAACATCACTTATAAACAGGCCAAATAAAAATACCATTCCACAGTAGTCATTGTGTCATTTTTGTGTGTTAGTTGCTGTATTCTTTTGTTCCCTCTGTGCAATCATAGTTAATGTTTGCGTAACAGCAGATTCATGCGTGCAAGCTTCTCAGGGGTTAAATGGTGGATTACTAGTCCCATTCAGTCAGAGTCATCAAGTCTCTGTCATGCAATGCATGAAAAGGTTTCAGGGTGCACGACCTGCCAAGGAAAGCTATACTGGGACGGTGTCAAAGAAGAAAACACATGAATAGTCTACCAGGTATGGAGTGAATCATTTGTAGATGGAAATTTGGAAAAAAAAAATGCCATCCGGGAAAGATAAAAACCTCTAAATCAAAACATGTTGAGAGTAATTTTGTTTTCTCTGGATAAAAAAAAAATATATTTAATTTTTTTTTTTACATTTTTATTTTACATTAAAAAAATCATAGATTCATAACTTGAATTATTTTCTTCAAATTTCTCTTTTCCACATTGAGTTTTATGAATCTCACTCTTTTTAAAGATCACGTTCTCTTCACCTGTGGGGGGGGGGGGGGTTCACTCTGGACTGAGGGGTGAAAACGCATTTCTATTGGTTCGCCGGATATTAGCAATAACATGTTTACTGGTCAACAGTTAGCCTTCTTATTGTGCTTGAAGTAGAGCGCATGTGATCCCGTAAAATACAACTAAAAAAGAAGGCAATTTGTAAAATTTAATCTGAAAAGAGAAATTTGAAAAACTAAAATTTTAAATCTTTAAAAACTATTTTTACAAAAATATAGTTTGAATTGATCAAATTTGAAAACAGAATAAAGAGAATGACTGAAACACAGGAAAGATCCTCTTAGAGCCTTTTTTTAATTATTTTTTTTTTTATATATATATTTTTATTTATAAAATTTTTTGATTGCAACAATGATGGAACAAAATTCACCCCATCTCCACAGTTTTAAGTAATTTCATGTTCAGGTGGTTTTGAACACCACAGCAGATGAGTCTGTTTGGAGGATCATCATTAGCCCCATTTTCACTACCCTCAGACTGAGCTTGGATCACTTAAACACGCCGAGCTCGTTTCCTTTACACACCACGCTAACGCGGTTCCTCGCCTCCTAGTGACGATCTACAGTACTACAGCCCTGTAGTAGGAAAACTTTATTATGTATTGTTCCGTCCAACGTCGCCTTGATATCGTCCTCCGCCCAAATTGCAATAATAGCCTCAGTCTCTGCATCATCCCAGGTCGCACCACGCTCTTTGGAAGCCACTTTAAAAAAAGTAGTGTTGAGATAATTTCAATTGTTGTTTACAGTTGTTCTTATTCTTCGGAAGCTGGCGAGCAACTTACTGATGTGCATTACCGCCAACTACTGGAAGCTGACCGTAAATAGGAGACGACGCTGTCCAAGCCTGAACTGAAACACGCCGGAACCCATTTCCACTAGCCTTTTGAAACCTTGCCGAGATCTGTAACCGAGATAACTGTTGAGTGTAAATGACACGCACAACCGAACCGCACTAACATGGTACTAGTTCATCAGTAGGGCTCAGCTTGGTTCATTTCTGGCTCAGTTCTCAGATAACAAAGAGCGCATGAGCAGACTACGTCAACTCCTTACAGTAGGCCTCTGTAATCAGGACATTTCAGACATTCATAAAAACATTTCCAGTGATGATTCTGCTTAGCAGCGTGATGAACCTCAATGTCTGTCATTGTTTCCTGCATCTGGAAGCCCTGATTAGATTATCGTTTGTCGTATCCACTTCCCAAAAGCCGAGTCTGTCAAGTACATTTACCAAAGGCTGCCTTCTTCACCTGACTCTCCTTAAAACTTCCTGAATGGAACGGACGCCGCCATGTTGGTTTGCATGTTTCCCTCTACAGAGCGGTAATACCGTAGATCGCCACTAGGAGGCGAGGATAACTGATCCAGGCTCCGAATTTCCGGTTTTCAGAGAGGTAGTGTAAATTGTGCAAATTTTTTCCTCGACTGGCCTGGGAATGCCATGGGATTCCCCTGGAGAAGCTGGCCCAAGTCGCTGGAGAGACGGATGTCTGGGCCTCCAGACACGCAAATATTACGCGCGTATTCTGTTAAATTGTCTGCTTTTCTATGATTGACCAGTGGTTTTGTTTTTTTCCGAAGGCCCCATGGCTGGCCTCGCCTTATTCACAGAATTTCTTATATCCGCCACTGGCTCTAAAACAATCGGCACTTAACACATTAGCATGGTTTGTTTTAAAGAATATTGAAGAAAAATTGCTTACCTCTAGGGAGCAGTAGTACCGTAGATCGCCACTAGGAGGCGAGGAACCGCGCTAGAGTGGTTTGTAAACGGTCGTAAGGAACCGAGCTCAGCACGGTTAAATGATCCAAGCTCGGCACGGATTGGTTTTCAGAGTGTAGCGTAAACTTTCCCACTATCCTACAGTGACTGGTTAGATGCAACGTACCAACTGTAGAAGCAATCGGTAACGGCAGCAACTTGTCCATAAAGAGAGAGGCAACCCCCCTCATCATAAATGTTCATCTGTGTTGGATGTAGAGTTTGGTGGAGGGAACATTATGGTGTGGGCTTGTTGATTGTTGGTGTTGAGTTTGGTAAGTGTGTTTAAAAAACAAAGCAAAAAACTATCTAGTCTTATTTTCTTTTTGAAGTTGCTATTTCATTTTGTGACCCAATGTCCGGTCCTCTTCTTTCATCATCACTTCCTCAGATTGTAATCAGCCTCTGCAGGAACTTCATGTTATCAGCCTCTGTCTCAATGCTGCTTCTTTGCCTCTACCTCTGGTTTAGACAGCTGTGCTTTTACAAAATATGACTGAGCTAAACCTGAACGAACAAACTTTTGGGGAGAACAAGATTCCCCCTCTGTGAGGTCAGATCATCATGATTCAGGAGACCACATCTGGTCTGCATGAAAAAACACATGGCTAGACCTCTTCAGATAGCAAAATCTTTAAAGTAAAAAGTCCATCCTGTTCAATAAATGATCAGTGTTTTTAATTCAGAGTAATTTTCATGTGAATGTGCTTTACTGGAGGCATCCATGTTTGTCAAAGAACACTACTGCCACCTACTGGTTAGTGACATTGTCACGATGCGGTATCGGCTGTTGATCAAGTCCCAGTGCTGTATCTGGTGTTTGTCACAACGCGCTATTATCCAAGTCATCTTGAAAACATTCTTCTTCCAAATGTTGGCTACATATTACGGGTTTTTTCTCTGGCCAGAAGTTCGATGGCAAATCCTCCCTCTTCAAGTTGGCGATCCAACGACCGACCCGTCCGTGGAGGATCAGGAATCAGAAAAGTGGAATAACTCTTTTTTTCCACTTTTACCCGATGTATTCCAGCATCCAGCTGCCATGCACGTGGGCATTGTCAGTTTCACTATAGCTCTGGTGAATTTCAATGGTGAAGTCCTCTGGAAATCTTCAATAATTGTTGTTGATTGCAGATGTGTCTAGTAGTTCCCATTGATTTAGCTTGTAAAGCGGGGAGAATGGCGCTAGGCTTACCGCACCGTGACGTCACTGCTGGAAGATGGCAGGAGGGAGGGGCTACTATATTTGGCCAAAAATGGCCGCCCTCGACTCAGTGATCGCAATGAAAATTGTTTTAATTTTTTTACCAATTAACGCTAAATTCATTAAATTAGTTTTAGGTATAAATAATTCACTATTGATCATTCCTTGCTGACCGGACTTTTCCTTTAAAGTCTGGAGTCTAAATATCATTGATGCTCATTTTTGCTCACACTGAGCCTGGTTCTGCTGGAGGTTTCTTCCTGTTCAAAGGGAGTTTTTCCTCTCCACCGTCGCTACAAGCATGCTTAGAGTGAGGGATTGCTGAAGAGTCAACGAGTCGATGCAATCAGCTGGTTTTCCTTAGATAGAAAACTTTGAATCAATCTGACTGGATGATCTGGTGAACTGGAAAGAGACCTGAGATGACATGATGTGAATTGGAGCTATAGAAATAAACTGAATTGAAATTGGATTGTTTTCCACCTCTTAGCTGGAACCTGTTCGCTTTCTGTCTCCTTGAGATCGGATTATTTTTTATTTTTGCCTCTTGTTTTTTATTTTGAATATTTTACAGGGCAGAAAGATCTCGATGGTATATAAGTGAAAAGGTTCGTGGTACCAGAGGTTACAGTTAGAGATGATTTGCATAGACATATAAACATCCATATGCAAGCATTTAAAATATGATTATGAGTGAATATTCTGTGAAATGCTCGTTTGGACTCCACCTCTTGCTCATATTGAGGAGATGTGAATTAATGTTATCCCTCCATAGTATCCCGGGATCAGGAGGATAAAGATGTTCTGTAGTATCTTTACCAGACGGGTGGGATTGATTTCCATGTCATTTGGATATTCCTTCCTTCCCCTCAGGATACTGTATGGCCATTGATTCTATGGAGGAAATGTTAGCAGTATTGATGTTTGTTGGGTTTTTCTATGTAGCAAAACAATGTGTATCTGTTCAAATATTATGGAGTGAATATGCTGATGAGGATTCTCATCCAGGTCAGAGTCATTCCAAAAAAAGTTAAAAACAATCCACTTTGTTTCCAAATTTGAAGACGTTTCTCTTCCATCCAGGAAGCTTTTTCAATTCAAAATGTCAGAAATAGCGTTGAGTTCCAGGTTTTATACCAGGGGTAACCAATTAAAAATCAGCGGGGTCCAGATTAAAAAATGATCAACCAGTAAAGGTCAGGAGACATTTTTAATTATAATCTGTTACTTTAAAAAGAATTCAATACTGAAATAAAATGCAGTTATTTATGCATCAATGTTATACATTGAATTTTTTTTTTTTTGCACGCCATTTCACTTTTCTTTCACCAGTTCACCGCAGTTCTTCCAGCAGTCCACACTTTCTCTGCTCTCTTTTTCTCATGGTCTTCTCCTTCTTTCCCATCGCCCGGCTTGCTACAGGTTTGCCTGCTGTGTCTAAAAGTAGCAGCAGCAGCAACCCAGACTGACAGCTCATTGGCTCATTTGGATCACGTGCAGCCTGGAGCCGGAGGCTAGGGCTGAAAAGGCGAGGTCATCTGTTCTTCTGTAAAGGGGTTGGCAGGAAGGAATCAACTCTACTGCTGCATTGCAGGTTTTTGAAAGCTGAAATCTGAGTCCCCCCCCCCCCCCCCCCCCCCTCTGATTAAGGTTGGTTTTGCTTTCTTAACATAGATGGCTTCCTTCAATGAAGGAGTAAATTTTGCTCTTTTACTGTTGCTAACAAATAGCGTGTCTATTAAATGGAAATGTAAAGGAAACAAATGCAAAGCATACAAAAAAACTTTGGAAAGGTTTTGAAAGCAGAGAGGTTTTCTCTAATCTTCATACTGGAAGGACTCTCAGGAGAAGTGGAATCAGTGAAATAACCTTTATTTTACAGAAAGGGGGTTAGAAGGGTTCTCAGCCGTGTATTTCACATGCGGCGTCACCATTTCGCGGAAAATCAGGCTGATACAATCATTTTTTTAATGAATATATCAGCACTTTGACATCTGCTCTGCAAAAACGAGATAGAAATAAGTAAAAATTTCTTAAATTTGGTGTATTTTACCTTAATTTGAGTAGATTAATACAATTATTTGCCAATGGAATGAGTATATTTACTCTTAAAATAAGATAATTAGATAAAATGCACTTGAAATAAGACAATGCAATAGTTTTTTTTTCTTATTTTAAATGTAAATTGTTTACCTCCTGAATCCAAGAACAAATGCACTGATTTTAAGGAGAAAATCTCTTCAGTTTTTTGCATTGTGGGCTTCTTTTCCAGTACATTTCATCAGAGCTGCTGGAAAACATTTAGAATTACAATAGATTAATGCCGAAACCCTGACTTTTAATGAGCGTAATGCAGCAGAAACTGTTTTTAAACACATTTACCTCCTTACTTGCACATATTATGGAATATATAACTTTATTGACTCAATAATGGCAACAGCCACTGGAAAAATGATCTAGAAATAAGTAAAAACTTCCTAAATTAAGTGTTTAAACACTTAATTAGAGTGGGTAAATGAAATAGTTTGCCAATGGAATGAGTAGTTTTACTCTTAAAATAAGATAATTAGATAATATGCACTTAGAATAAGACAATGCAATTGTGTTTTCTTATTTTAAGTGTAAATTGTCTTGGTCTATTGGCAAAATGTCTCTTTTATCTCCTCAATCTGAGAAAAAATGCACTTATTTTAAGAAAAAATAACTTTTCTAGATTTTGATAGGATGGATCGCTGCAGGGAGGCTGCAAAAACAGCAAAACGTCCATCAGCTTTTCCCATCCTGGCTTTATTTGCCTTGCAAAGTACTAAACTCATGTTTCGATACCCTCAGACTCACCAGAGAACTTTTATTCCTGATTCAGTAAAGCAGGGAATATTTAATCATTGCAATTTTGTTCAGAGGTGGAAAACATTTGAATAATGCAAAACTGCAGGTCCTCAAATCAGAGGCCGTCTACCGCTGAGTAATATCACCATCCACACAAAGGGAGGGCTTTGTGGATGAGCTGTGTTTGATGTGTTTTATGCTGCATCACATCATTCAGAGCAAGAAGATTATTTCATTAAGTCGACGTGATCAACTGACTGTTTATATCAGCCACAGTGTTATGCAAACGTATTCATCCCTTTTGGTCCTTTTAAAATGTAAAACCTGGAATTAAAATGGATTCTTTGAGAGTTTGCAGGTTCTTTGAAGATGTATTAATTAGTTTGTTTTGAAACAAACAAGATAACTACTATAAGACAGAACCTCCTATTCTGGTAATTCCAGATCAACGTTTCTCTGAGCTTGCCACATCTTGCCGCTGAAACTTTAGCCAATTCCTGAAGGCTAAACTGCTCCAGCTTTTTCATGTTGGATGGTGAACAGCGATCATCAAGTCACACCAAAGATCTTTTTTTGAATCAAGTCATTTTTCTCCAACTTTTTTTGACTTTTGTTGCCCTTTGGGCATTTTGTCTTACCATGAGTTCCCTACTTAGTCAAAAATATTGATGATTTTTTCAAAAGTGAAACGTACAATAACTGATTGTAAAATAAAATAAAGACTATTTTACTTAATCTATTAACTTGAGAATGTAATTCTTGGGCAAAAAATAAAATAAATAAAAAAAACAATGTAAATATTGACATGGGTGGGTTGAGGGTTTGAGGACCCAAATGCAGAGGTGAGTTTTGTAACATGTCAAATGCATAAAAAACTAAAACCTTGAAGGTTCTAGTTTTTTCAATGTGCTGCTGCCATCAACACCTTTGTTTCTAGATGTTGGAGCTTGGCCTGTTTTCCAGTGTAGTCCTGTTTCTCTGACTGTGACTAACTGGATGTGCTCTCTTCATCCTCTGACATGGGAGCTGGCTCGGAGCTCGTCTGCCTGGCTGTGTGTTTCCTGGACGGGGCCGCCTGTGGAGCTGGTTGACAGTTGCCTTTTGTATCTATGCTTCTTTTTCTATGTCTGCTTCTGTCTCCTTGAACCCCAGTGGGCCTCAGCAGATGGCCGCTCACACTGAGCCTGGTTCTGCTGGAGGTTTCTTCCTGTTCAAAGGGAGTTTTTCCTCTCCACTGTCACTACAAGCATGCTTAGTGTGAGGGATTGCTGAAGAGTCAATGAGTCGATGCAATCAGCTGGTTTTCCTTAGATAGAAAACTTTGAATCAATCTGACTGGATGATCTGGTGAACTGGAAAGTGACCTGAGATGACATGATGTGAATTGGAGCTATAGAAATAAACTGAATAGAATTAAATTGAAGACATCATGGAAAATATGCATGAGGAGCCAGGATAAGATGAGCAACCAGCCATGAAGAACTGCACAGGGAGAGTATACAGGTTCTTAAAATATTAGCATATTGTGATGAAGTTCATTATTTTCCATAATGTATTGATCAAACTTGAACATTCATATATTTTAGATTCATTGCACACTAACTGAAATATTTCAGGTCTTTTATTGTCTTAATACGGATGCTCATGAAAACCAAAATTCCTATTTCACAAAATTAGCATATCATGATAAAGGTCTCTAAACGAGCTATGACCTTAATCATCTGAATCAATAAATTACCTCTAAACACCTGCAAAAGATTCCTGAGGCCTTTAAAACTCCCAGCCTGGTTCATCACACAGAACCCCAATCATGGGTCAGACTGCCGACCTGCCTGCTGTCCAGAAAGCCATCATTGACCCCCTCAAGCATGAGGCTGTTCCCAGAGTGCTGCTGTATCAAGGCACCTCAGGGGGAAGGAAAAATTGGCAGAAAACGCTGCACAATGAGAAGACGAGACTGGACCCTGAGGAAAATTGTGGAGAAGGGCCGATTCCAGACCTTGGGGGACCTGAAGCAGTGGACAGAGTCTGGAGTGGAAACATCCAGAGCCACTGTGCGAGAGAGTGTGTTGGGATTTGTAAGGTATAAATGTTTGTGCTTGCCCTAGTCAGACCTTTTTTCTCAGTCTACAGATATATATATATATATATATATATTTATATATACACACACACACACTCACCGGCCACTTTATTAGGTACCCCATGCTAGTAACGGGTTGGACCCCCTTTTGCCTACAGAACTGCCTCAATTCTTGGTGGCATAGATTCAACAAGGTGCTGGAAGCATTCCTCAGGGAGTTTGGTCCATATTGACATGATGGCATCACACAGTTGCCGCAGATTTGTCGGCTGCACATCCATGATGCGAATCTCCCGTTCCACCACATCCCAAAGATGCTCTATTGGATTGAGATCTGGTGACTGTGGAGGCCATTTGAGTACAGTGAACTCATTGTCATGTTCAAGAAACCAGTCTGAGATGATTCCAGCTTTATGACGTGGCGCATTATCCTGCTGAAAGTAGCCATCAGAAGTTGGGTACATTGTGGTCATAAAGGGATGGACATGGTCAGCAACAATACTCAGGTAGGCTGTGGCGTTGCAACGATGCTCAATTGGTTCCAAGGGGCCCAAAGAGTGCCAAGAAAATATTCCGCACACCATGACACCACCACCACCAGCCTGAACCGTTGATACAAGGCAGGATGGATCCATGCTTTCATGTTGTAGACGCCAAATTCTGACCCTACCGAATGTCGCAGCAGAAATCGAGACTCATCAGACCAGGCAACGTTTTTCCCAATCTTCTATTGTCCAATTTCCATGAGCTTGTGCAAATTGTAGCCTCAGTTTCCTGTTCTTAGCTGAAAGGAGTGGCACCCGGTGTGGTCTTCTGCTGCTGTAGCCCATCTGCCTCAAAGTTCGACGTACTGTGCGTTCAGAGATGCTCTTCTGCCCACCTTGGTTGTAACGGGTGGTTATTTGAGTCACTGTTGCCCTTCTATCAGCTCCAACCAGTCTGGCCATTCTCCTCTGACCTCTGGCATCAACAAGGCATTTCCGCCCACAGAACTGCCGCTCACTGGATGTTTTTTCTTTTTCGGACCATTCTCTGTAAACCCTAGAGATGGTTGTGCGTGAAAATCCCAGTAGATCAGCAGTTTCTGAAATACTCAGACCAGCCCTTCTGGCACCAACAATCATGCCACGTTCAAAGTCACTCAAATCACCTTTCTTCCCCATACTGATGCTCGCTTTGAACTGCAGGAGATTGTCTTGACCATGTCTACATGCCTAAATGCACTGAGTTGCCGCCATGTGATTGGCTGCTTAGAAATTAAGTGTTAACGAGCAGTTGGACAGATGTACCTAATAAAGTGGCCAGTGAGTGTATATATATATATACACTATATTGCCAAAAGTATTTGCTCACCTGCCTTGACTCACATATGAGCTTAAGTGACATCCCGTTCCTAATCCATAGGGTTCAATATGACATCGGTCCACCCTTTGCAGCTAGAACAGCTTCAACTCTTCTGGGAAGGCTGTCCACAAGGTTTAGGAGTGTGTTTATGGGAATTTTTGACCATTCTTCCAGAAGCGCATTTGTGAGGTTGCACACTGATGTTGGACGAGAAGGCCTGGCTCTCAGTCTCCGCTCTAATTCATCCCAAAGGTGTTCTATCGGGTTGAGGTCAGGACTCTGTGCAGGCCAGTCAAGTTCATCCACACCAGACTCTGTCATCCATGTCTTTATGGACCTTGCTTTGTGCACTGGTGCACAGTCATGTTGGAAGAGGAAGGGGCCAGCTCCAAACTGTTCCCACAAAGTTGGGAGCATGGAATTGTCCAAAATGTCTTGGTATGCTGAAGCATTCAGAGTTCCTTTCACTGGAACTAAGGGGCCAAGCCCAGCTCCTGAAAAACAACCCCACACCATAATCCCCCCTCCACCAAACTTTACACTTGGCACAATGCAGTCAGACAAGTACCGTTCTCCTGGCAACCGCCAAACCCAGACCCGTCCATCAGATTGCCAGATGGAGAAGCGCGATTCGTCACTCCAGAGAACGCGTCTCCACTGCTCTAGAGTCCAGTGGCGGCGTGCTTTACACCACCGCATCCGACGCTTTGCATTGCACTTGGTGATGTATGGCTTGGATGCAGCTGCTCGACCATGGAAACCCATTCCATGAAGCTCTCTGCGCACTGTTCTTGAGCTAATCTGAAGGCCACATTAAGTTTGGAGGTCTGTAGTGATTGACTCTGCAGAAAGTTGGCGACCTCTTCGCACTATGCGCGTCAGCATCCGCTGACCCCGCTCCGTCAGTTTACGTGGCCTACCACTTCGTGGCTGAGTTGCTGTCGTTCCCAAACACTTCCATTTTCTTATAATACAGCTGACAGTTGACTGTGGAATATTTAGGAGCGAGGAAATTTCACGACTGGATTTGTTGCACAGGTGGCATCCTATCACAGTTCCACGCTGGAATTCACTGAGCTCCTGAGAGCGACCCATTCTTTCACAAATGTTTGTAAAAACAGTCTGCATGCCTAGGTGCTTGAATTTATACACCTGTGGCCATGGAAGTGATTGGAACACCTGATTCCAATAATTTGGATGGGTGAGCAAATACTTTTGGCAATATAGTGTATTTATATATATATATATATACACACTCACTGGCGTAACTTTCTGAAGGACTGGTGAGGACATGTCCCCACCAACTTTAGCATGAAGGGACAGTCCTCACCAATAATTTCTGCTTTCCCCCCCTTTCCGCTGATTTAGGTTGGGTGCTGCTGTCTGTGTTCAGAGCATCTTCAGTCCATGTTTTTTCCTCACTCTCCCGCTGCTCTCGAGTCCAACCTCTCGGCGAAATATCATGGGATGTGTTGCTTTGGGAGATAATATTATTTGGGGTTGCATTTCCCTGCATATGTAGTAGCTATGTGGAGGAGGAGAGACACAGCAGCACTCAGTGAATTTTAACTGGAAGCTACTTCAATACATGTTTCAGTAAAAGTTAGGAGACTGGTTCGGTCAATAAATAGACTTTGGCTGTCAATGACACATGGGACAAATTTCTAAATTAGATTCAGCTGCTTGTGAAGGAGGATATTCACTGATGCAGCTTAAAGGGAAGCTATGCATGGATGGATTGATGGAATTGAAGTGTCTATACTAGGGATGCAGGATATATTGATGTTGGCATTGGTATCGGCTGTTATTCATCATTTTTTATACATTAATGTTTTTAAGCCCTTTATAAAATAATGCACTAAAGGCAGGAGTCTGTCTAGAACTATAAATATCAGTGTACTGTGGGACTCTTGTGTTCTCAACAATAGGAAAGCATTCAATAAATATATGTTTGAGCTCATTTTTGGAAAATATAAACACTATTGAAAGTGTTTAGGTTGAGTAGCTGTAGGTCCATCAGACACCACCTTTAGAGCGTCCCCACCAATTTTTATAACAAAGTTACACTCTAGTATATATATATATATATATATATATATATATATATATATATATATATATATTCATAAGCATTCAAAATACAGGTTTTATTTTACCATAGTGGGTAAAAAGGCAACAGAGATGAAAAGGCTCTATGTGTAGAAAAGAAACGTGGTACCAGGAGGGGAAGTTTGATTCTGTTTGAGGAAGTAAAACAAAGAGCCCCCACCCCCACAGATATACAACCTGATAGTTGATGAGCTAACATAAACAGTAACTACAAGTATTGTTTTGCTGTTTAGAATGACTGTAATTACCGTAATGACACTTCTACATTGCTTTAGAGGAATTTCATTCGATTTGTTTCAGAATTTCTAAACAGCTTTTTTTATTCATTTCACAGAAGAACAGAGATGGCAAAAGTACACACTTTCTGTACTTGAGTAAAAGTACAGATACTTGTGTTAAAAAATACTCTGGTAAAAGTGGAAGTACTGATTAAACTTCTTTACTCAAGTAAAAGTAACAAAGTACAGGCTTGTAAATTTACTTAAAGTATAAAAGTAAAAGTAGAAACCACTTTTTTCATGCCATTGCCTACATTTTAAAGCTACAGTGTGTAATAATTACAGGGATATACAGTCAGAAATGTAATATATTATACATAACTATGTTATTTATCATCATCTACGAGCTCAGCCTCTTAACCTTAATATTTGCGTTGCCTTAGAATTCGTTATTTATAATTACATAGGAGCGGGTCTCGCAGCCATGGAGGCAGACATCTTTGCGCTACGGCAGCGCAGAGCCAACAAACTAGCGATTGCGAGATCTCCCATTACGCTCCAAAGTAACTACGGCAAGTTGAGAGAGATGAACTGAGACGGTACTGAACAATAGATGGCAGTATTAAAATTATCTATGTAAACAAACCTCATCACTTGAGAAGGTAGGTGATGCGGACGTCGTGAGAGACATTTTATCCCGTAACGCTCGCCGTACTGTTGGGGGGGAGAAGCGGTGGGGGGGAGATGTTCATGTTGCTGCGGTCTGCAGTCTGGACGTTAGATGTCGCTAAAAATTACACACTGTAGCTTTAAATGGATGTCTGCCAATAGGACTAGATCTCCGTTGTGTTCATTTTCAATCATCTCGTCGTCCATGCTACTATGCTAACGCCACCGCCACCAAGCTGCAATGATTTGCCGCCAATGAATACCGCCGAATCTGTCGATTCATCTTGTAGCGGTGCGTCAAATGCAACGTAGATTCCCATCCAATTAGATTGAATTTGGTATTGATGACGTGAAAAATAATAACGGTAACTCCATTGAAATGATTCAAAACTAAAGTAACGAGCCAATTTTTTAAAATGTAAGGAGTAGAAAGTACAGATATTTGTGTAAAAATGTAAGGAGTAGAAGTAAAAAGTCGCCATAAAAATAAGTAGTAAAGTAAAGTAAAAATATCAGAAAAATCTACTTGAGTACAGTAACGAAGTATTTGTACTTCATTACTTCCCATCTATGTATATATATATATATATATATATATATATATATTCAACTCTTCTGTCTAACCATTACTAAGGCTTGCCATCTTCAGCTCATCTCCTGATCATAAAGCTCCTGATTTGCAAGCAAGAAGTGGAAACCTGTGTGGAAAGCACAATCCACAAAAATATCAGAAAAATCTACTTGAGTACAGTAACGAAGTATTTGTACTTCGTTACTTCCCATCTCTGCAGAAGAACAGTTGGATTCAAGACAATACTTTAACAACGCCTCTTTTTTAAAGAGCCTAAATCATAGAAAATTACCTTTTTGAGCTTTTAACTATGTTAACCCATTTAGGCCTAAAACGCCTGGAAAAAACACCTTAAAAACCTATGGCCGATTTTAAAAAATACCCCTAAAACCTGAAGTTTTTCTGTAAATTCAGCAACTGTGTCAACGCCTAGTAAATTATTGATATCTCAGCTTCTGTAGCAGATAGAACTCAAAATATATTTTATCTTTGAAATTCTTCCCAAAAAAAAAAAAGTGAAAAGCAGTAATCAAAAAAAAAAAATAAAATAATTCAATGTGGATGTTTTTAGAGCATAAACAGTAGTGTATAGGATTTCCTGAAAGCGCGTTCACGAGTCTACGGAAACCGCGGCAGACCAAACCAGATGAAAGTGCGCATTCAGCTCGGCAAAGAACTCATGCTCTTCCTCAACACTGAAGTCCTCAGACATTTTTCTTTCGTTGTTTTTTTCTTTGCACAGGTAAACAGCACATTTCTTCTTCTACGCTTGCATTATTGGCAGAGCAGACGCTGAATGCGCACTTTCATCTGGTTTGGTCTGCCGCGGTTTCTGTAGAATCATGAACTCGCAGGCGCGCGCTTTCAGGAAATCCTATACACTACTGTTTATGCTCTAAAAACATTCTAAATGACTTCGTTTCGAGTAAATTCTGGATGCTACCAACTCAGGACACTTGGAATACATTGGACGAGCAGTATGGAGGAATATTGACACGTTTTTTGTGGACTTTTATGGACCTTTCTGCCTCGGGCGCCATAGACCTCCATTATTTGAATGTCAGCAGACAGCAAGAAGCCTCCCAGATCTCCAGATGCATTTGAGATATCAAAAAAGTACTCCAGAGTGTTGTTCAGCATTAGCCTGACGTAGTACGACTCAATTCTAGTCAGAATGAGTCTGATGCTGCTCCATAGAGCTGTGATTATGGGGCGTGTTTCGAACGAACCAGGAAAAAAAATGCCTCTGCACTCAATTGGATAGACCTACAATCAATAAGAGCAACGGAGTGCGTGACGTATGTTAAGCGAGGCATGGTTGTTGTCCACAAAAATCAAAGCGTGCAGTTTCACGCCTAGAATAAGAAGATGAGCCTTGATCGCGTTTCTCTGTTCCTCTTTTAAAATTAATTTGCTGTCGATATCTTCTAGAACAGACCTAATAGCAGAATCTACTCACCCAAACTCTCCAGCGGCAGCCATTATTGTTGTCACCCAAGCGCGCTTTGGTCACGTGGTTGATTACGTTACTGTTGATCATCTGTCCATCATCGTATAAAGCCCGCCCTGACAGTTTGATTGGATCGCCTGACAGTGGGCGATAATACTCGCGCTACTATGGAGCAGAGCCAGACCGAACTTCCCTGAACTCAAACCTTGTGGGCGGGACTAAGTTCTGACTGGCACCCAGGCTAGTTCAGCATGGGGGTGAGTAGAAAATGAAGGCTAAACATGTTTTGGGTGTACTATTCCTTTAATCTATGTTAGTGTTATTTTGAGTTTACAATTGAGATTAGTATTTAAGATGTTGGATTGGATGAGTTTAGTCTTCTTTTTGAGCTGATGATATCATACTGTTTTATTTTGAAAAGTCACATTTGTTGTCTTTAAAAATGTTTGAAAATGAATAGACACATTTCTACTTAAAATTCTAGAGTTTCATTGTGGGAAATTTCACTTCTCTTAAAGCCGATCCCTCACCAGAACTACTAGAATCACTTTGCACCACAAACCATTAGTGTAAAATAATCTGCAGGGCAACGTTTGGACAGACAGCCTTTTCTGTTTAGTTAAGCGCTCTGGAACCCATTACCATCACAGTTTAATATCTTAACTGGTCTAAATGTTTTGACTTCCTGGCTTAATAAGCTGAACTAGAACTGTGCTAATTTTGAAATACTGTAATTGTATTTTTTTCACCTATTTCTGCTTATTTTAATTGATTTATACCCATTCATCATTTAATGGTTCATTTGTCTGTTAAAAGTCCTTCTGAAAAAATAAACACTGCAACAGGTTGCGTTTGTAATAAAGATCTATGTCTCTATTTATGCCTCTATCCAATAAACAATGAAGAGTGGATTGTGCTTTCCACACAGGTTTCCACTTCTTGCTTGCAAATCAGGAGCTTTATGATCAGGAGATGAGCTGAAGATGGCAAGCCTTAGTAATGGTTAGACAGAAGAGTTGAATATATATATATATATATATACACTATATTGCCAAAAGTATTTGCTCACCCATCCAAATTATTGGAATCAGGTGTTCCAATCACTTCCATGGCCACAGGTGTATAAATTCAAGCACCTAGGCATGCAGACTGTTTTTACAAACATTTGTGAAAGAATGGGTCGCTCTCAGGAGCTCAGTGAATTCCAGCGTGGAACTGTGATAGGATGCCACCTGTGCAACAAATCCAGTCGTGAAATTTCCTCGCTCCTAAATATTCCACAGTCAACTGTCAGCTGTATTATAAGAAAATGGAAGTGTTTGGGAACGACAGCAACTCAGCCACGAAGTGGTAGGCCACGTAAACTGACGGAGCGGGGTCAGCGGATGCTGACGCGCATAGTGCGAAGAGGTCGCCAACTTTCTGCAGAGTCAATCACTACAGACCTCCAAACTTCATGTGGCCTTCAGATTAGCTCAAGAACAGTGCGCAGAGAGCTTCATGGAATGGGTTTCCATGGTCGAGCAGCTGCATCCAAGCCATACATCACCAAGTGCAATGCAAAGCGTCGGATGCGGTGGTGTAAAGCACGCCGCCACTGGACTCTAGAGCAGTGGAGACGCGTTCTCTGGAGTGACGAATCGCGCTTCTCCATCTGGCAATCTGATGGACGGGTCTGGGTTTGGCGGTTGCCAGGAGAACGGTACTTGTCTGACTGCATTGTGCCAAGTGTAAAGTTTGGTGGAGGGGGGATTATGGTGTGAGGTTGTTTTTCAGGAGCTGGGCTTGGCCCCTTAGTTCCAGTGAAAGGAACTCTGAATGCTTCAGCATACCAAGACATTTTGGACAATTCCATGCTCCCAACTTTGTGGGAACAGTTTGGAGCTGGCCCCTTCCTCTTCCAACATGACTGTGCACCAGTGCACAAAGCAAGGTCCATAAAGACATGGATGACAGAGTCTGGTGTGGATGAACTTGACTGGCCTGCACAGAGTCCTGACCTCAACCCGATAGAACACCTTTGGGATGAATTAGAGCGGAGACTGAGAGCCAGGCCTTCTCGTCCAACATCAGTGTGCGACCTCACAAATGCGCTTCTGGAAGAATGGTCAAAAATTCCCATAAACACACTCCTAAACCTTGTGGACAGCCTTCCCAGAAGAGTTGAAGCTGTTCTAGCTGCAAAGGGTGGACCGACGTCATATTGAACCCTATGGATTAGGAACGGGATGTCACTTAAGCTCATATGTGAGTCAAGGCAGGTGAGCAAATACTTTTGGCAATATAGTGTATATATATATATATATATATATATATATATATATATATATATATATATATATATATATATATATATATATATATATATACATAGATGGGAAGTAACGAAGTACAAATACTTCGTTACTGTACTCAAGTAGATTTTTCTGATATTTTTACTTTACTTTACTACTTATTTTTATGGCGACTTTTTACTTCTACTCCTTACATTTTTACACAAATATCTGTACTTTCTACTCCTTACATTTTTAAAAATTGTCTCGTTACTTTAGTTTTGAATCATTTCAATGGAGTTACCGTTATTATTTTTCACGTCATCAATACCAAATTCAATCTAATTGGATGGGAATCTACGTTGCATTTGACGCACCACTACAAGATGAATCGACAGATTCGGCGGGATTCATTGGCGGCAAATCATTGCAGCTTGGTGGCGGTGGCGTTAGCATAGTAGCATGGATGACGAGATGATTGAAAATGAACACAACGGAGATCTAGTCCTATTGGCAGACATCCATTTAAAATGTAGGCAACGGCATGAAAAAAGTGGTTTCTACTTTTACTTTTATACTTTAAGTAAATTTACAAGCCTGTACTTTGTTACTTTTACTTGAGTAAAGAAGTTTAATCAGTACTTCCACTTTTACCAGAGTATTTTTTAACACAAGTATCTGTACTTTTACTCAAGTACGGAAAGTGAGTACTTTTGCCATCTCTGTATAAATATATATATATATATTATCATTGGAACTTCGACAGTAGAGACTAAGAATAACATTGTCAGTATTAATAGGGACATTTACTAAGCCATCTATCAATTTAGCTGCCACATCTTCAATTCTATTCAGTTTATTTCTATAGCTCCAATTCACATCATGTCATCTTTTCCAGTTCACCAGATCATCCAGTCAGATTGATTCAAAGTTTTCTATCTAAGGAAAACCAGCTGATTGCATCGACTCATTGACTCTTCAGCAATCCCTCACACTAAGCATGCTTGTAGCGACAGTGGAGAGGAAAAACTCCCTTTGAACAGGAAGAAACCTCCAGCAGAACCAGGCTCAGTGTGAGCGGCCATCTGCTGAGGCCCACTGGGGTTCAAGGAGACAGAAGCAGACATAGAAAAAGAAGCATAGATACAAAAGGCAGCTGTTAACCAGATTTGGCGCTAGGAGCTTTTTAGAAATCAAAGTGCTAGAGGGGTCTGAAAAGTGGCTAAATATAGCGACTAAAGCGCTAAGTTGGCAACACTGCTCTTTGCATGGTTTGTTTTCAAATGGTTTGCTGCTGTCTGATTGGACCTTTCTGAACATGTGCAGCAAATGGACTGATCCAATATGGTGGACACTGAAGGGGGGGGCTGAGACACACTTAATATTATCAGCGTTCTGATGGCATTTAAGTGAAAGGATTTTTATCAAAAACATAATGTACACTAATAAGGAATAGTTGTATTAACAATACATGTAGTTTTTTGGGGCCCTGGGCAACTGCCTAGTATTGCCAAATCTGTAGCGGTGCATCGGGGCGTCTGAACGTTCACCACTCAGAAAAGCCGATCCAGGAGTTTTTTTGGGAGACAGAGAGTACATGCAATCCATGATCGCCTCTGCAGAGCTGTCTGCATATGAAAAATAAATAAATATAAATGGGTTAAACTCCACAGGTTTTAAAGAACCATGAAAAATGGATTGTTATCTTCAAGTGAGATGAACTGTGGCGAAACAGATCATAAATACCTAAAAAAAAACCTTAAATTTCATCTCCCGGTGAAAAATAAACCATTGTATTTTGTGGTACTTGCAGTTTTTACTATAAACCTTAACAACTAGATGCACAACATGGCTAGAAGCTCCTCATTATCAGCCTGTATATGTTTTCCCACTTTTCCTGGACACTCTCTGTAACTTTTAGTCCATTTCTCTGGGCTTCTAGCTTGCAACTGGTCTATAGTTAATGTGCAATATTTTCATTTCTAGATCCTACTTTTTGTTGACAAATAGAAAAGAGTTTCCTGGAATTAAATTATTGTTCACAGACAGATATGATAATAGGAAGTCCTTTTAAAAAGCAAAAAATTTCCTATTACGTGTTAAACTTCCTCACTAGGGTTTGTGCAGGTTGTTATGTTTGCATTTAAACATCAATAATTTCCTAAATCCTTCACTAGATTTGTAGATTCATAAACTGCATGCAGATGCACCAACAGCTACACGAGAGCTCGGTGAGATTAGAGGGGGGATTGTGTGCCAGGGTTAACCGCAGGGCTAGCTGCACCCTGCAGCAGCAGCACCAAGAAGTGTGCCAGGTATACGACTAGAGAACGAAACCCACGCCTTCATGGTTTTTCATACCAAGCATAACGGACTGAGCGGGACAATGGTAAATAAAGCATCAACGCTCATTGTTTGCCGACAGCAGAATCAGGATGTTTGCATTGTGGGCAGTGCAGTTCTGCTAACTTTAGTGATGTTGCAGAACTGAAAGGTTCCTTTAAAGGAACTACATTTGCAGCTGCAGACATTAAAGATGCAGATTTTCTCACAGCCTGACAACTTCCTTTGTAGCATCGGCAACATTAAACTCCTGTCTGCAGTAGTCATCAGGATGCCATGCATTCCACATATAACCAGGCTGTAAAAGTAATCCATGCCACAGATCATTTTGGTTAGATTTGCATGACTGATGAAGTTTGTCATCAGTGTTTTGTTGCTTTGCCAGGCAAAGCGGTGAGGTCGGCCTCAGCATTGTTTAACCAGATTATCAATGGTCTGTGCTGTTGAAAGGTCGGCGTTATCTCGCCACACAGCACTCTACAAGCACCAGGTTACAGCTGGCAGCCCTCCCCTTCTCTAAAGCAAACCTTGACACACAGAGGGAGGGGGTGCGCCTTTCCTCGTCCTGTTAATTTATGGCCGCTCCATATTAGGCTGCAGCAGACATAACAGCGGCCTGAGCTGGCTGAGCTGTGGCTTTATGTGAACAGAAGGCTCAGACCTCACTATGCGAATATGTGTAAACAAAAACAGTACAAAAAGTTTGATTCACTTACTTTGAAACTAACCAGGAACTAATGGAAAACTTAGCTCTTTTTACGGGACTAAAAAAATAATAACCGGTGAAGCCAAAACCCCTTTCACTCATAAGTGCAAGTAACTTATTGGGTCCAATAAGTTAACAAGTTAATAAGCAACATTATGGCTAAATTATTAAATTATTGCAACCTTATTACTAAAATTAGTCCCAGTTAATTATTAGTTTAGCTTTTCCATCCATCCTTAAATCATGCATTTATCCTGGTGAAGATTCTCAGTCATCCAGGTCAGAGTCGTTCCAAAAAAAGAAAACTAAAAACAATCCACTGGACTTTGTTTCCAAGTTTGAAGACGTTTCTCTTCCCATCCAGGAAGATTTTTCAATTCAAAATGTCAGAAATAGCGTTGAGGTTTTATAAAGCAGCCAAACAAAACCTTGTTTTTGTTTAGAAAACATGCAAATAGAAACGGATGAACGGGTCCCCCCCCCTTTGGAATGGGGGTCGTTTGGCTTCTTTGTTAGCCTGCAATGCCCCATAACTGTCTATGTCTCTGAAAGGGGGGTCGTTAAAGGGAATAGTTGGTCTGGCTGAATAGGCGAGGTTGTCCAATGTATTCCAAGTGTCCTGAGTGGGTAGCATCCAGAATTTACTCGAAACAAAGTCATTTAGATTGTTTTTAGAGCAATATTGGAGGAATATTGACACGTTTTTTGTGGACTTTTATGGACCTTTCTGCCTCGGGCGCCATAGACCTCCATTATTTGAATGTCAGCAGACAGCAAGAAGCCTCCCAGATCTCCAGATGCATTTGAGATATCAAAAAAGTACTCCAGAGTGTTGTTCAGCATGGGGGTGAGTAGAAAATGAAGGCTAATCATGTTTTGGGTGTACTATTCCTTTAAGGTTGTTTTTTCTTTCTTAACATAGATGGCTTCCTTCACGCCCCTCTCAAACCGCCTGTCGTCTTTGTCCAAAATGTGGACATTCTGCTCCTCATGCATTTACTCCTACTTAGTCCTTGTTAGGGTCCCGGTGGGGCTGCTGCCTATCTCCGGCAGTCTATTGGCAGGAGGCGGGTCCACCTTGGACAGGTCGCCAGTCTGTCTCAGGGCAACACAGAGACACATTAAGACAACAATTCCCACACACACTCGCACTTAAGCCAATTAACCTGACAGTCCTGTTTTTGGTCTGTGGGAGGAAGCCAGAGTACCTGGAGAGAACCCACGCATGCTCAGGGAGAACATGCAAACTCCATGCTGAAAGACCCTGGGCCGGGAATTGAACCCAGAACCTTCTTCCTGCCTAGATCGGTTATTTTAACACTTAAGCCAGGCAGGCCCGGTACAGGGTCTAACTGACAGCTGCTCATGTTTATTTATTTATAGAAATGGCAAAAAACACAGTCACATGGTGTTTCATCCACACGCCTTTCAAATGGGGCTTTAAAATTTCTAAAAACATGTTTCAAATCTATTTTTGCAAATACTTTTTTTTTTTTTATAGCTGTGTAACCAAATAATTTTTTTTACGTGTGAATCTGTGGGAGTAAGGCAACAAGACTTTTACTTATTATATAAGAATAGTTTGTTCTTCTGAAACCATCTCTGATGAGAATTAAAATCTGATTGAGTTGAATTCAGCATTAGCATCTAAAAGTAGAATGGGAGGCAGATCTTTTAGTTCTCAGGCTCCTCTCCTGTGGAACCAACTACCAGTTTTAGTCCGTGAGGCAGACACCCTGTCTACTTTTAAGGCTGTATAGACACTTGAGATGACATGTGTTGTGAATTGGAGCTATAAGAATACACTGAATTTAATTGAATTAGCGTTAGAGGTGTACATAACAGCATCATCAGCATATTTACATTCTTCTATGTTGTTTAATTTGATATAAATTATTTTGAGACTTTCACATGGCCTCCTGATTTGTTTCCCAGCTTTGCAAATTTGTCTAACCTGAGATGCATTCTAACCAAAAATATTTTCAAATTGATCTTTTTCTTTCTTTTTTTAGGTTCCTCACAAATCTGATATGAAGAAGTGTTCTTTAAAATCGGCCTAACATCTTCCTGCAAAGCTTTATCACCATCAGAAAAATTTGCTGCATCCTCCTCATTGAAACTTGAGTGGGTTGCTGCAGATGTTATCACTGGCTTAAAAAATGGAAGAGCTACACTTTGAAAAGGGGAAATTTGCAAGAAGTGCTTCTGAATTAATTTGAACTTCTGTCTAAAGTGGTCGGCCATCTTTGCATTAGCTGGAAGCTTTATACCAGAGCAACTCGATGATAAACATGCCTATTCCCTGCTGAGGGGCTGAGTGATGAGTTCATGCTCAGGCTGTTATCTAACCGGATATATTATTGAAAGCAACATTTCATAAGAGGACATAAAAAACAAAAAAAAAAAAACAAAACATTACAATCTAAAAAAGGTTTTAATTTAAAAAAAAAAATCTCTGTCAGAGTTTACAAAATGCATATTTTCAAATCCTATTTTACATATTTCCAGAGATGGCAAAAGTACTCACTTTCCGTACTTGAGTAAAAGTACAAATACTTGTGTTAAAAAATACTCTGGTAAAAGTGGAAGTACTGATTAAACTTCTTTACTCAAGTAAAAGTAACAAAGTACAGGCTTGTAAATTTACTTAAAGTATAAAAGTAAAAGTAGAAACCACTTTTTTCATGCCGTTGCCTACATTTTAAATGGATGTCTGCCAATAGGACTAGATCTCCGTTGTGTTCATTTTCAATCATCTCGTCGTCCATGCTACTATGCTAACGCCACCGCCACCAAGCTGCAATGATTTGCCGCCAATGAATACCGCCGAATCTGTCGATTCATCTTGTAGTGGTGCGTCAAATGCAACGTAGGCTAATGTGAAATCTATGAAATAATTAGAAACTCTATCTAAAAAATGTGGAATCTTTTTTAAAAACAGTTGTTGCTATAATAGTATTGAAACAAATTTCTCTCCATATATGCCCCCTTTTTAGAGTGTGTGGTATTACGAAGTATCAGGGGTATACTAATATTTATTTAGACAAAATAAGATTAAAGACTTAATATTATGTAAATAAAACCATAATATTACTGTCATGATTTTATCAAGAGCTCGGACCGACATGCAGAGAAACCAATACAGAGAGACCAGGGAAAAAGTTTAACAGGCTTATTGAGAAGCTTGTGAAGATTCCAGTGTTTCTCTGAACACTGCTCAACCGGAACTGAAAGGTGAGGGGAAAATTGATTCTCGAACTTGAAGAGGAGAAATGGTTTGCAGACTCACGTTTCCAGGAAAGTGGTTGACTCTTTGACTCCAGTCGGTGTGGGGTTTTCCAGTGTTTGTCTCATTCGGTGGAGGGCGGACAGGGTTTACCCAGAATGCGGTTGTTTGTAGGAGAACGGAGAAACTGACTGCCACTCAGATTTCCTGCAGTACTTGAACGGACTGTGGTGCAAATGAATCCCTTCCTCAGTGTGAAAATCAAACAATCCCTTGGAGGAAAGTGGATCCAAACCTCCAGTTTGAATCCCCAGCTCAGTTTGAAGCTCAGTTGATCCTTCCAGGGAGAGAAGGTCCGAAACGTCCAGTTTGCAGGATGACTTCCTGCCGGGAGGCAAAGACAAAAATAGCAAGATTAAAACTCAGGTTGACAAAAACTCAGTTTGACTAGAGGACCCAAAACTGGCAAACACTCTGGCGTCGAGGTAGTGGCAGTCAGCAGCTTAAGAACGCTCTGTTAACGAGGTAGCCCCTTGCAGGTGTGTGAGGAGGTGAATCAGGACCAGGCGCCGCCTGGTGGAGGAAGGAAGACAAACAAACACACAAAACACAAACACACAGACAGGAGTCCTAACAATTACATACATAAATACATAATATCCAATAATAAAATTATGAAAATATGATCTTTTATTTCCGGGTGGATCATCTAAATAAATAGTCCTCCTAACTGTCAATCATTCTGGTGAAATGTTTATGTAAGGCTGATCTATGTGCCGTTATCTATCTGTTTGTACCCATGCGCACCTTCAGGCGTATATCTGTGGTGAGCTACTTGAAAATGGCTGAGGTTCTTAAGAACAAAGTGTCTACAAAGTATTTGAGAAGAAAAGAAAGGCCTCAGAAGAGGCAGATATATCCCATAATGCTTTGCGTAGAAAGCTCTCCGCACAAAGCATTATGGGATTTGTTTTCACAGCAGCCTGCTGTCACCATAGGCTGTCGTTACCCGACAGCAGCGGCTAATAACAAAGATGGCGAAAGCACCGCGCAGTGGAAAGGAGTTACGTTTTTTTTTTTTAAGTGGAGAGGGCGGGTCTTTAAAAAAAATCCGCCACAATACCTTTAATATATTGTGAAAATAAAGTAATCGTATAATAATATAAGCATAACAGTATAAAAATCCATGTGTACTATTACAAGGTTAAAGTTGAAAAATTAAGGACATAAAATTAAAATATTATGTCTTCAAGATAAAAGCTGTAAGGTTGCAAGATTAAGTTTATAACATAAGTAGATTAAAGTTGTAACATTAACAGACCTAAATCACACCATCATCAGAATAAATTCATAACATTAGTAGAAAAATGTACTTACTTGATTAAAGTTTAAACAAATTTAAAGCTGTATTATATTACCAGAATTAGGTAAAAATATTGTGATAAAGTCAGCACCGTACCGTGAATAGAGTTGTTATATAGCCGTATTAAAGCCATAATATTACAAAATAAAAGCTCTACGTTACCAGAATGAGGTCATAAAATTGTGATCGTAAGTCCTACGATTAAGAAAATTATTTGTAACATTGCCAAAGAAAAGTTGTAAAATAATAAGGTTTAAGCTATAATATTATCAAAGTTAAATTATTACAAGAATAAAGTTGTTACAGATAAAAGAATTAAAAGTCATAATGCAACGATTAAGTCCAATATTGCAAAATAAAAGTTGTAACAAAAACAAATTAAAATTGCAACATTGCCCGAGTTAAAGTGGTAACATTACAAGATTAAAGCTGTAATAGTATCAGAATCAGGTTTTAATATAATGAGATTAAAGTTATAATATGAGAATAATGCCATATAACTAGATTATATAAGCAGCCCTTTTACATAAACTCTTAGTAATAGTAAAAGTATCCATTTCATTGGCAAATTATCTTATTTACCTGCTCAAATTTTAGGCTAAATAAATTTAATTTAAGACATGTTGACCTATTTCTAGATCATTTATGCATTGTAGCGCTACTGTCATAGTGAGCTACACATCCAGACAGGACAGCATGGTGGGTGGGACCTGTTTAAACAGGCAAAGTTGACAGAGAACTGATGAGTGAAAAGCTGAGCGACAGGTTCAGACCTGCGTGTTACAGAAATAAAAGCAGCTTTTACGCTGCTAATAATGGATTAAATGCAGCACACTGGAAAAATAAGTCATTTTTTCTTAAAATAAGTGCATTTGTTCTTGGGTTGAGGAAGTAAAAGAGACATTTTGCCAATGGAACAAGACAATTTACATTTAAATTAAGAAAACACAACTGAATTGTCTTATTTCAAGTGCATATTATCTAATTATCTTATTTTAAAAGTAAAAATACTCATTCTATTGGCAAACTATCTCATTTACCTGCTTAAATTAATGGTAAATAAACTTGATTTAAGACATTAGTACTTATTTGTAGATCGTTTTTCCAGTGCAATTCCCCTTCTTTCTATTGGATTGTGTGGAATCTGCTGCATGTCGCCAGAGGTTTAGAGAATGGACGCCTCTGTTACTGAGGAAAGTTCGTTTCTTTAGGCTTAATTCAACTTCAAAAATGGCTGATATTATAACAAACAGAAAAAAATACTTTGAAACTTCAAATTCATTTTTATGAGTCTCGTAATAACAAACCCAGGATTCTGAATAAGTTAACGAGAAAATTATCAGCACCTTAAATATATAAGAGCAATTAAATCATTTAGGGTGGAGGTTTGCACTCATACTACACTGCAAAAACGACCTAGAAATAAGTAAAAATTTCTTAAATTAAGTGTATTTACCCTTAATTTGAGCAGGTAAATGAGATAGTTTGCCAATGGAATGAGTAATTTTTATGGAAGTAAATATGTGCCATCAGAATTTGAATAAAAAATACCTCTGAAATTTGAATGTTGTATATTAGTGCTTACTTTTTCAGTATTAAAATAAATTCAGAATATATTTTTAACCTAAAAAATTAAATGTCATTATTTGTACATTACAAAAAAAATTCAGTGTAATTTTTTTTACATGGTTGCAATTTTCAGTTATTAAAAAAAATCACATTCCTCTTTCAAAGTGATAAAATTTTCAATATACATACTTTTCACAGTTTAAATTTTCAGTGTTAAAAAATTCAACATATAAAAAATTCAACTTTTCAAAATTCAAATGCAATATTTTCGTTGTCCTCCAATTCAACTTGCTCAAATTCACTGTCTCAAATTCAGCGTCTAAAAATTCGCTGTAAAAATGGCCAAGGTTACTTCAGGTCACAGAAATTAGCAATGGATGTCCGATTCCAACATCCACCTAATCACGTGACACAACCGTCATATTGAAGAAGTACCAGTATCACCCAGGCTGGCGACCATGGAGGCGAACTCAAACCCAACGGTGAGTTTAATGCTTTCATATTTCTGTAGTATGTTTTATTTTGCGCATGAAGTTTGATACATTATCTTATAGCCTGATTTAAAACACTGGTTTGGGCCGTTGTTAATCTTACACCGTGTAGTGCCGGCATATTACTTCACGCTACCTCCGTGATATGATATGACGGTTGTGTCACGTGATTAGGTGGATGTTGGAATCGGACATCCATTGCTAATGTCTGTGACCTGAAGTAACCTTGGCCATTTTTACAGCGAATTTTTAGACGCTGAATTTGACGCTGAAGTTGAATTGGAGGACAACGAAAATATTGCATTTGAATTTTGAAAAGTTGAATTTTTTATATGCTGAATTTTTTAACACTGAAAATTTAAACTGTGAGAAATATGTATATTGAATATTTTATCACTTTGAAATAGGAATGTGAATTTTTTTAATAACTGAAAATTGCAACCATGTAAAAAAAATTACACTGAATTTTTTTTTTATGCACAAATAATGACGTTGAATTTTTTTTAGGTTAAAAATATATTCTGAATTTATTTTAATACTGAAAAAGTAAGCACTAATATACAACATTCAAATTTCAGAGGTATTTTTTATTCAAATTCTGATGGCACATATTTACTTCCATAAATTTTACTCTTACAGGAAGATAATTAGATAATATGGACTTGAAATAAGACAATGCAATTATGTTTTCTTATTTTAAGTGTAAATTGTCTTGTTCCATTGGCAAAATGTCTATTTTACCTCCTCAATTCAAGAACAAATGCACTTATTTTAAGAAAAAAATGACTTATCTAGGTTTTGGTTTTTTTGCAGTGTACATGGTTATTATTTCTCATCTTATTAAAGAATATTGAAGAAAAATTGCAAACTATCAACAAATAAAGGTCTGAAAATCTTTGATCAACTGGATCCTTTCGGCTTCAATCTGACAAATTGTATTAAAGTAAATTCATTAGTGCATAATAGAATTAGCATAAATGCATTTTTGGCCTCAGAGGTTTGGTAGAGAATTCGGAGAACTAACAGCAGGAATACGAAGAAACACAGACAGGTCAGGAACAACTTTGAGGGCTTATTGTTAAGCAGGTCTGAGTTATGAATCAGCTTTGCCTTGGGCTCCATCCTTAGTCCATAAAGCCAGTTATTCCACTGCAGTCAACTCACAGGCCCAGAAGGAGAGAATAAACAGTAAAGATGCACAGCCATGCTACCATAACATGCTTGGAGTGTAAGAATCCATGTTTGGGGGGAGATCTTTCAATACAGTTCAGTTTATTTTCATAGCTCTAATTCATAACACATGTCATTCAAGGGTCTTTCCAGAAAAAATAAATCTGATTATTCAGTCAAATTGGTTCAAACTAAGGAAAACCATCTGATTCCATCCAGTCATTGACTTTACACACTGGAAAAATGATCTAGAAATAAGTAAAAACTTCGTAGATTGTGTGTTTACTCTTGATTTGAGTAGGTAAATGAGATAGTTTGCCAATGGAATTAGTTTTTTTACTCTTTAAATTAGATAATTGGATAATATGCACTTGATATAAGACAATGCAATTGTGTTTTCCTAGTTTTTCTCTTGTCTTGTTCCATTGGCAAAATATCTCTTTTATCTCCTCATTCCAAGAACAAATGCACTTATTTTAAGAAAAAAGGCTTATCAACATTTCTTTTTTTTCCAGTGCAGGGTGCGCTCGTACTGAATGAACATGTGAAGAGACTTTCGCTTGCATTTTGTCGTTGAATCTACAGCAATCCCTCACACTGAGCCTGATTGCAGCGACAGCGAAGAGGAAAAGACTCCCTTTGAACAAGAAGAAACCAGTAGAACCAGGATCAGTGTGGAGTTTAAGGAGACAGAAGAAGAAAGAGAAAAGCTAATCTATAAATACTTTCCGTCATAGGAAAGGTAACTGTAAACTATCTCCATACTCTGTCTGGGAAACAATTAAACAGACAAGCTCTGAGCCAGTTTTCATGTCAAAGAGATGAAAGAGATTACATCGAGATTAGGGATTGAACTCAAAAATAACGCAGAACAAAGATAGAATAAAACAGAATGATGAAAAAGGGGTCCCTATGTCCTCCAGCAGTCTAAGCCTATAGCAGCAGAACTATAGAGATAGCTCAGGATAACCTGAGCCACTCTAACTAGAAGCTTTATCAAAAAGGAAAGTTTTAAGCCTAGCCTTAAAAGTAGACAGGGTGTCTGAAGACACAACCGAACCGCACTAAGATGGTACTAGTCCATCAGTAGGGCTCGGCACAGTTCAGTTCTGGTTCGGTTCTCGGATAACAAAGAGCGCATGAGAAGACGAGAAGACTGCATCATCTCCTTACAGTCCGCCTCCATAATCATGGAATTTCAGAGAAAACACTAGCTTTCCTATCGGGCTACAGGATTTCCAGTGATGTCTCTGCTTAGCAGGTGATGAACCTCAATGTCTGTCGTTGTTTCCTGCGTCTTGAAGCCCTGATTAGACTATCGTTTGTTGTATCCACTTCCCTAAAGCCGACTCTGTCGAGTAAATTCACCAAAAGCTGCCTCCTTCATTGCTTGATTACCTCTAGAGAGCAGCAGTACCGGAGATCGCCACTAGGAGGCGAGGAACCGTGCTAGCTTGGTGTGTAAACGGTCGTAAGGAACCAAGCCCGGCACGGTTAGCTGATCCAAGCTCGTTCCGAACTCGGCACAGATCGGTTTTCAGAGGTCTAGTGGAAATGGTGCAAATTTTTTCTCGGCTGGCCTGGGAACGCCATGGAATTCCCCTGGAGGAGGTGGCCCGCGTGGCTGGATATTACACACGTATTATTATACTATATTGTCTGCATTTCTATAATTGACCAGTGATTTTGTTTTTTCTGAACACCCCATGCCTGCCTTCGCCTTAGGCCAAAAATTTCTAATATCCGCATCATTAACATCAATCTGCCAAATTGTATTAAAGTAAATTCATTAGCGCGTAATAGAATTAGCATAAAGGCAGGAATGCTGTTCTTTGTTTGACCTCAGAGGTTTGATAGAGAACATTGGAGAACAAAGAGCATCAGGAAGACCGAGAAACACAGCAGACGGGTCAGGATTAACTATGTGGGCTTATTGTTAAGCAGGTTATGGACCAACATCTCAAGCGTTTAATATTATGGATTTATTGTTAAAATGTATGATATTGGGATTTTGGCCGATATCCGATATGCCGATATTTTAAAACTCATGTAGCCGATAACCGATATCGATACCGATGTTAAAGCTGGACAAAAATAAGTAGTCATTGAAAATAGCAGTTTTGTTATCCATTTCTGACACATTGAAAAATAATATACTCAAATATATTTTCATATGCTGATATCAAATAGATTTTAAAAAACGCGGTATCGATCTATTTTACTTTCAAAATCTGGTGAAATTTCATCGTTCTGTTACAAACTCTCGTGATATTTTGCAAATTCTTGTGAGATTTTGTTAGTAAAATAGATTGATACCGCGTCAATATATCAACATATAAAAATATGGCAACATTTGGTGAATTTTCGGGGGATTTCGCAGCATAACGATGACATATAGCAATATTTCATTAGTAAAAGAGATTGATATGGTGTTTTTAAATGGCAATATATCAGCATATGAAGATATTGGGATATTTTAATGTGTCAATATTTCTTCCCTCGTCTTTGGAAAAAATAAGTTTTTGAGGAAGAAGAAGAAGTAGTATTTTTTTTTTTTTTTTTTTTTAGACTAAGCTGTTTAAATATTGGGTTAAATATCGGTGGGGTCAAATCCAATTACGAACTCTTAATGAAAACAATAGCTGCCTCAATTGACAACTGGACATCTATGCCTATATCCATATTGGGAAGAATTAATGTCCTGAAAATGAATATACTTCCAAAGCTATTATACCTCTTTCAAAGCATTCCACTGCCGCCTCCTCCTGAACTATTCAATTGGCTAAAAAAAAACATTTTGGCTTTTGTGTGGAATAATGGAAAGCCTAGGCTACGCCTCTCGCTGCTTTATTTACCATTTGAAAGAGGGGGGTTAAAGTGTCCCAACTTTAAATTTTATTACTGGGCCACTCAGTTAAGGACTATTATGTTCTATTTTACAGATAAAAATAATCCTCACTGGGTAGAAATGGAGTCCCAAAATTTAAGTTTAGCTCTTCCATTGTTCATATACTCTGACACATCAACGAAGTTAAAGAAACGTACTACAAATCCCATTCTGAAAAACATGTTAAAAATTTGGCAGGACGTTAGAAATTACCTTGCGGAGCCAAACAACATATCCCAATTTAGCCCAATATGGGGTAATCAGCTGTTTGCTCCAGGTAGAGCGGATGGAACCTTTAGGCTTTGGGCGCTGCAAGGTTTAAAAACTGTTGGTGACCTTTACCCATCAAATTCTGATATATTTTTGTCATTTGCAGAGCTACAAACCAAATTCAATCTGGATAAAAAACATTACTTCAAATTTCTTCAGATAAGAAGCTTTGTTAAAGCAAATTACAACAACCTTAACAAGCCCCCTCTTACGTTACTTGAAAAATTAATGACTCGGAATAAATCAAGGAAGGGCATCATTTCAGATTTTTATAATGTGCTGGTTTCTAACTCATTAGAGGACTCAAACAATAAACTTATAAACTGGAATTTGGACCTATCATCAAATATCAGTGAACAGGATTGGAAAAAGGCTTGCATTAAAATTCACACAATGTCCATAAGCAGTCGTCTTAGAATCCTACAATTTAAATGGCTAATGCGTATCTATGTTACACCTGTGCATTTAAATAAATACAATAATAACATCCCAGATCTGTGTGTAAAATGTAATTCTAAAGGGACTCTGATACACTGCATGTGGGAATGCAGACCAATCAAAGCATTTTGGACAGAGGTGAAAGATATAATTGAAAAAAATATCTTAAAGCAAGTTCCACTGGATTCTAAATTGTTCCTGCTAGCTTTATTCCCTGGGAAACATAACTTTAGTAAATCAGAATGCACTTTCATAGAAATAAGCTCATTGGCTGCAAAAAAATGTATTGCTTTGACTTGGAAAAATATCAATAGACCTAGTGTCACGCAGTGGTTAAAACAGATGGCGTCTAATTTGCCGCTAGAAAGAATAACATATATTAGGAAATCCAAAGGGTATCTTTTTGAGAGGATTTGGGGGCCTTTCATTAATTTTATTAAGGACTTGACAGAGGGTTTGTTTGAGTTCTGATTTGCCAGAACCTGTGGTGTGCCATGTTGTATAGATGTGTATAATTATATCTGACCAATTTGTAATCTGTGTGAATACCCCAGTTTTTGAGAAGCTGTGTTCTTTGTTTTGTTTTTTTGTTGTTGTTGTATTTTATTTCTCTGGATTGAGTAAAATAATTATTGTCATGTAATGACTACAAAGAGAACCTGTTCAAATAACTACATGCTTGTATTTCCGAAGTGTAAAAACTCAATAAAAATATGTTGGTAAAAAAAATATCGGTGGGGTGGCCGATGTCCGATATTCAGTTTTAAGGCCGATACCGATAGGGGGCCGATTATATCGTGCATCCCTAGTTAAAAGGAAGCCATTAATTATGTTTTAAGAGCAAATCATCTCCACACTGACAGAAGGAGCTGGCCCCATGTCCCTTTAGGGACGCTCTTCTAAATAAAGAAAATTCCTGTTGATGGTTCACATTTTAAGCAGGACATAAACCCAATCCAGTTAGAATGTCCTAATCAAAGTCCACCCCAACTTAAAACCTCCCCAATCTACCTGAGACTGGAGTGATTCCCAATAAACAAAGAAAAAGTGGAACACAAAAAGTTGCAGCTTACTGTAGTAAAAAAAAATAAAAAAAATTCACTGGATACTGAGTCAAGAAGAGGACTATAAATGCAAAACATACTTCAGGTTTCAGCTGACAAGAATACAAACATGTAAAGATAAATACATGTGTTTACTTTGGGCTCCATCCTCAGTCTCTAAAGGAAGTTAATGCACTACAGTAAACTAAGGAGGCCAGATGGAGGAAAAAAAAACACAGTGAGGATCTGTTGCTGGGTAAGTAGAAAGGTAAGTGGAGGTAAAACATTAACAGCCTGATCCGGAATTGCAGTTCGGAAAGACGTTTCTCATTAGCTCTACCTTTCTTATACTTAATCCAAAACATTTAGGTTACCCTGAGATATTTTCTGCATTTGTGCTGCTATAGGCTTAGACTGTTAGAGGACCTAGGGACCCCTTTTTCATCATTCTGCTTCATTCTATCTCTATTCTCCCACTCTGCAGAATCTGTTAGTTCAATCTCTAACGTTCTGCTCTCTCTGCTTTTTCTCATAGTAGCTTCATCTGGTCTGTTCCTGTTTGGCTGTGACTCCATCCTGGAGAGAAATATCAGCTGTGCTGCTGCCATCAACACCTTTGTTTCTAGATGTTGGAGCTTGGCCTGTTTTCCAGTGTAGTCCTGTTTCTCTGACTGTGACTAACTGGATGTGCTCTCTTCATCCTCTGACATGGGAGCTGGCTCGGAGCTCGTCTGCCTGGCTGTGTGTTTCCTGGACGGGGCCGCCTGTGGAGCTGGTTGACAGTTGCCTTTTGTATCTATGCTTATTTTTCTATGTCTGCTTCTGTCTCCTTGAACCCCAGATGGCCGCTCACACTGAGCCTGGTTCTGCTGGAGGTTTCTTCTTGTTCAAAGGGAGTTTTTCCTCCCCACTGTCACTACAAGCATGCGTTTTTTTATTTTTATTTTTTATTTTTTTTATTTATTTTCTTATTTTATTCCTACTTGCTTTGATTCTGTTTTATTTTTCTATATTTTAATCATGCAAAGCACTTTGCATTGTCTTTGTACTGAATTGTGCTATACAAATAAATTTTCTTTACCTTGCTTAGTGTGAGGGATTGCTGAAGAGTCAATGAGTCGATGCAATCAGCTGGTTTTCCTTAGATAGAAAACTTTGAATCAATCTGACTGGATGATCTGGTGAACTGGAAAGTGACCTGAGATGACATGATGTGAATTGGAGCTATAGAAATAAACTGAATTAAATGTTTGTCCATCCCACAGAATATTCAAAATACACTTTTGCAAACTTAAAAATTCCCCAATTTAGTCTGAAGGAGCATTTTATTAGAATACTTTCAAGTACATGGTGCTTTAAAAACGTGCAATAAATTCAGTATGATCAATGATAGTTTTAGCTCCTTTTACTGAAGTGAAGCATTAATATTTCTGCAAACTTGAGACTTAAACTGCTGACAGCCAAGAGGACCAATCAGTGCGCCTTTCTGCTCCTCCTCCTCCTCCTCCCCTTTTTTCACAGTAAAACACAAACTCGCTTCACTACCGACTCACTCCCACATCTCCAGCCTCCAGAAGCGCTCCTCCTTCTCCTCCTCCTCCTTCTTCTCCTCCTGCTCCTCTCTGTCCGTCTCTGCTGCGTTTCATCCAAAAAGAAAAACAATCTGTGAGTAAAATCATTTTCTTCTTCCTTCTCTTCGGTTCAGGTTCAGTCATGATTTCTTCTCTGCTGATCATAATCCGCTCGTCAGGACTTGCTGGACGCGCAGGATGATCTGTTTGCGCTTATTGGAGAGTTTAACGAGATTTTCCATTAGTGGAAAAAAAAAGAGGAAAGGAAAAAAAGAGGGTTTAATGAGACGATCATGCAGAGAGAGGAGGAAAAAAACTGTTCCGTGTCTGTAAAAAGACAACATGTTGGCGCATTAGTGCGTATTTATATGGTATTACCATCTGCTATACAGGAAATACGGTAAAATATCCTTTAATAAATGATTAAAGTAAAAAAAAAAAAGCATGATCTTTAGTTTAACATTCATTCTAAACAACAAATTCCCAATTATTTGGATAATAAAAAAAGTCTTATTTGCTGCAACAGTCAAACTCCATCAGTGAGATTCTTCTATTAATGTGCATTAATCCTCTGCAGCCTGATGGCTGCACACTTTATCGATCAGGAAGCTCTTACAGTAAATCCTGTGAAACCGGAGCTGAACAAACTCCTCTGTAATAACAGTCTTATGGTGGCATCAGTGTTTTTACTGGTGCAAACTGGTTTCCCTTCATCCACAAGCACTGTGGATGCAGAGCAGCCAGTAAATGTTACCAGACTGTAATCCTGCAGCCACACAGATGTTATAATCTAATGCTTGTGTAATCCTGAAGAAAAGGCATTCAGGGTAATCTGCCATCTTTGATGCTGGTGACACCATGTCTGCAGGAAGAGTTTAACATCTTTAGATGTTAGAAACAGGATGTTTCTCAGGACTTTATTTCAGTTTTTATTAGAAGCAGATGTGAAACTATTTGATGTAATGATTTTAGGGAAGAACCACAGAATTTTATTTTATGCAAAACTGAAAAAGAGTATAAATGTATGAAGTAAAATTTGCTCCGTTATTGTTGCAAGCACAGAACATGGAAATCCGAAAAATGCAAAACAGGAAATACAATTTTGAAAAATCTTTTAGTCAAAAAGAGGCTTTGAGATTACATTTGCTGTTTTTTCAGACATTGTCTTTTATTTTGTATTTTTTCACATTTGTTATTCATATTTCAGTTTTTCACATTGCAATTTATAAATTACATTCTTTAAAAACGTCATTTTACAGAAAAATATTCTCTTTTGCTTCAACATCATTATTAACTCTCTTTTGACCAATAAAAATGTTTTTGCGAAAGTCTGTGGAGACCAATAGGAATGCGTCTTCGATGCTCTGTCCAGAGGAAAGCCCGCCCCCAGAATGTGGTTAGCATTAGCATTAGCAGAGCAACTGTCAAGCAGTACAGGAGATTGAGTGTGGCTTATCCCGCCACCTAGTGGCTGGGAAGAGTTAAACGTTTAAGCCTAGTTTATGCTCAGAAACCAGGTCGTCTGCGTGGGTGTCGCACTTAACGCCAATATAACATTTTTAGTGCAACAGCAAACTTGTAAACATATTTGTGCCTTAAATGTAATGACTGGAAGCTACAGTTGTACAACAGAAAAACATTTTTTTAGCTCAATGCCACATTATGTGGTGTTAGCCTGCTTTTCCCTGTATTTCCTCTGAGCTTTTGCAGCAGTGAGGAGTTGTTTGTGTTTGAGTTCTGCAGATTAAAGATGAGTAAAGCAAAAATTATAATAATTATATGTTAATTATATGCTGTCAGCTCATTGGTCATAATGCAGGACAGGGCCCGGGGACAAGTTTACCGTAAGTTTTGTATATAACGTGCCATTGTTCTTCATTTTTCATTAGCTTTTTACTGACTATTTTTTACTCTCACAGTAAAGGTGACAAAGTGTGTTCGTTTTCCACTAAATACGGGACAGATTCAGTTTTTTAAGGGACGATTGGCAACGCTAGTGCAGACCACGCTTCAAAATTGAGTATAAATCCAAAATATCTGCTTCTTACCTGCGAGAAGCTAACTGCGACACACTGCTGCAGGAGGATAACCAGCCCTTTACGGTTCAGTTTGAATAGTTATAATTCTACTTTTGCAGTTTTATCATGTTTGTCTCATTTAATCGCGTTTTTTCCCCGCTAAGGAATCGTCTGTTTTGCTCTAACGAATCCCTAGAACGCAATGACAACAACAGCTAATGGCCAGGCCAGAGAAATATCCCACAGTGCCTCTCACCTCTACCACAGTCTAATTATCTGCTAAATACTGAACATTGTTGTCCTAAATGTGCAGCGTTCTGTGAGATGTGGCCCCACAAATCCAGGTCTACGGGGGGGCCCCAATTCTAAACTAAACCCTGATTGTAAATGTAGCTGTTAATTTAAAATCTTCCGTGCCTTTATGAAGGTAGACGTCACTCTAACTCCATGGTGATTATCCGGTTTATTTCAGCAGAGATACTGATTAGATATCCACTGATATCAGGATGGAGGCAGAGATCTGGGCTTATCTGAATTTTCAATATGCATCAAAGGCCCAAAAGAGGAAGAATAGTTCCTCTAAAGGCTGTTTTTTTTCTTTAAAATGTTTATTTAATTAAACCTCCTATAAGGGAGTTTTTTTTTTTATCTTTGTTGTTAAAACAGTTAAACACCATGTTTGGTGTCCTGAAGGAAAAAGTTCAGCTTTGCCATAAATGCATACACTGGTCGCCATAATTTTGCAAGTTATAAAGTTTTAAATAAAAGGTCAGAATGACGTAAATAGCTTCTTTATTTCCAAATTCGTTCACTGATATCTGAACCAACTTCTCTCAACTGTTTGACTCAACTTAATGACGACGCAGAAAAACAAAGCTCATACCATTTATTGCCTTCAGTGAGTTCCTGGCATGAGTCTGGCTGGAGTTTGACCCCCCCCCCCCCCCCCCCCCCTCCCATCACAAAGCTCATTTAAGTTGCTTGGTTTTGGCCCAGATCCAGCTTCTCCTATATGGAGTGAATTTTGTTCCATTACTGCTGCAAAGCAAGAGCATGTTTTGTGAATGGAAATTTTGAAGAAAAAAAAAAATCAACCCAAAAATATGAAACTTTTTTTATTTAAAAAGGGTAGAGTATCTTTACTGGACTTTTTTTTTTTTTTTTTTTCAAATGATATATCAATTAATTTCATTTTTTTTTAAAGATTTTACATTTTCAATTGTTTTTTTCCTAATTTAATTATTTTCAAATTGCGTTTTCCAGGTCAAATTCTCTTCACCTCTGAGGGCGGGTTTTCCTCTTGTGTAGGGAGTAAAGATGCATTCCTATTGGTCTGCTGGACGTTAGCAGCAATATTTTATTGGTTGAGCCTTAGCATTGGGCTTAAAGTGAAGAGAAGGTGATCCGTAAAATGCTATTATAAAGAATGCAATTCGTAAAACTCCATCTGCAAAAAAGAAACTGAGAAAAACGAAAAAAGTTTAGAATAAAAACATTTGGGGAAAATATAAAAGTTAGTTTCAAAATGTTCCTTTTTTAATTTAAGAAGTTTCACTTAAGGATTGCGTTTTTTTTTTTTTTTTATTTACCTTTGACTTTAAAAATGCATTATTTGCTGGCAGCAATAATGGAACAAAATTCCCTCCATATTGCTGTATATTTCTGATAAAAATCCGGTTGAATTTTTCTGAACACTTAAATTTTAGCCTGATTGAACTTTTCTTGTCATTTTGATGCTTCCAGTTGACAAATAAAGGCTTTAAAAGTTGAGCAGCGTCAGCAGGCTGCTCTTGGATCTGATCAGGATCACATTTATGGTCCAAATAGAGACCCGTTGATTTAAGGAATCCGTTTCTAACTTCTAAATCTGACTGTTTTTATAAAAACTGATGCAATTATCCAACTCATTCGGCGGGATTTTCTCAGTTAATTTTTGTTTTGGGAGCAAAAAAACAAAACCTAAATGTCTTACACTAGTTCCATGGGCGTAGGTTTGCATAGGGACCATAGGGACATGTCCCTACCAAAATTTTGGAAGGACCTATTTGTCCCTACCAATAATTGGATGTAAACAACATGTTTATAATTTACTATACAGCAGCCGCTTCTTTTCCTCTCGCAGCTTCTCTGCCTGGTAGCTGCAGCTGCCTGCTCTTTCCTGTCCCTTTCACATAGCAGCGCATCAACTGTGCTGCGCGGTTTAACTCTCTGATTATTCTGCCTTAAGTTCCGCCTTCTCTCTTTCTGATTGCGTGTTTTCTAGTCTGTATGTGTGCGTGCGCGGGTGCTTGGAGCGCGAAAAAAAAAGACGCTAAAATAAATTAATATTGGGCTACGAAACTAGTCCGAATTAAAAAATATATTATCTACGCTAAAACAGGCGAAAGCTTCTGATTGGAGTTCTGTAAAGAAGCAGGAGAGAGTTTTTTGATTTGTGGAACTTGAGAAATGTAAGTTAACAACGTTAGGATTTCTTTTATTTTATCTTTTAATCAGATAGCCAAAGGCTCCTTAAAGAAGATCTTTTATGAAATGAAACCAGGTGAAACGTTTAAACGTTTCCTTTGGAGGAGTTCTGGATGGAGAATATTGACAGACAAAAACTATTTTTTTTTTACTTCTTAAATGCAAAATGTTTACATATTTTTTACAATCTTGGTATAATTCCTGCTCTAAGTGGGTCGCTCTGTCGGCTAAAGGCACATTTAAGTGGTCCTATATTCCAGTTAACGATTAATCAATTACATAGTTCACGATTATTTAAATAATTTGTTAATATGATTAATTGTTTCAGCCATAGATAAAATACATGAAATTAGCTACACAGAGTGACTACAGCCCAGATGTACAACTTCTAATATTAATACTTTAAATGCTCAGTGTCAGTTCCTCTTATAGTTCCAGTGCACATGTAAATACAATACATTTATTTGCCGTCCCTTGAATGTATTATTTTGCATTATCCAGAGAGAGCATATTAGATAAAAAAAAAATAAGAGTGGGTTTTACCTCTGTTTACCTCTGCACAATTCTCTATCTTCAGAAGAAAACACAGGATAAATCCACATATTTAGACTATATTTGGTTAAACAGACACTGTCTTAGTAGCAGGTAAATTTAAATGCAATCCTTTTCAAATTGGAAAAAGTCCTAATACCACATTCATCAGAGCCAGTGATGCTTTAAATATTGATAAACAGCATCTAGAGCATGTAGTGCTTATAAGATTTGTATTAATGTAGCAAGAAATGCTGCTGTTTTCTTTAAACAAAATGAGCCCTGAAGCTCACATTAAGCATAAAAAAGAGCATGCATATTTTTGCAAAGGACCAATGAAACTGAAGAATAGTGTCCCTACCAAAGTTGAAATCAAACCTACGCCCTTGACTAGTTCACTTCCATAGCGAGTGTCCATTCAGGCCCCAACCATCAGAAATGACTCAATCCATGAGTTTTTTTGTCATTTGCTTCTCTAAAATAAGAGCCACAAACTCCGCAATGACGCTCGCTTGCTGCAGAAGCTGCATCAGATAACAATAAGTGTATTTTCACTTCCTAGATGTGTTTAGAGGACGTTACCAAGACGCTTCTTCCTCTTGACGCCTTAGACGCACAAAAAGCAGTTATACGCGGTGGCTGGTTCTAAAACATTAAAGCCCATTTCCATTATTTTCATACGGACGTTTTCACAGCAGAGGAGTTACAAATAACAGGAAGTGTGCTTCAATCTGGCTCTTGTTCGAACTATGACAGCGGTCCATTTGAATATTCAAAGAGACGAAACTGAAACAAATATGATTTAAAAACATGGAATATCACTTTAGAATATATATTTTTTCTAAAATTATGAAATAAAATTTTAGTTATAGGTGATAACTAAAACTTTAACTCCTTGCGACCGGTAAGTAGCGCACTGTCGCTCCCCGGCTCACCTTCTTAACTGTTTGCCGTCAGTTTCCAGGTCCAAAAATGCTAAAGTCAACCAAACCAAACATTTAACTTACCAGTTAAAAAGTGGAAACGTCCATGTTTCACCTGAGCGCCTAAACCAGGTGAGTGCTAACCACTGCTCTAAAGCAGTGGTTAGCAATTCCAGTTCCTGGGGGCCGGTATCCTGCAATTTTTAGATCCATTCTTGGTCCAACACACCTGAATAAAACGGCTGAGTTGCCTCATCAGTAAGCAGTCAGTTCTTCTCAATCATCTAATTACTTGATTCAGGTGCGTCGAACCAAAGGCACATCTAAAGGTTGCAGGAAACGAGTCAAGGTCAGCATTGAAACCATAAATAAATATTTATCTATTTATTTATCCATCAAAATACATACCGTAAATCCTCTAATATAGGCCGGGGCCTTTATTTCACTCAGGTGCATCTTGGTCCAGGCCATTATTGGAAGGAGGCCAGAATTAGAGGCAGGCCTCTATTTCTATTTGATCAAAACAGACGACCAGTGGAAGGAATAAAAACAGATTGTGTCTCTTTAAACCGATAAAATACTAGGTTAATTTATTGAAAAAGTACAGTTACCATAACGGTTTACAGAACATTATTCAGACATCTTCCAGCAGCTGCTATTTTTCTGCACTGCAATACAAAAAAAAAGACATACAAAACCGGCCATTATTAGAGACCCGGCTGCTAATGGAATACAGGCCAATATTAGAGGATTTACGGTAAAACAACTAGAAAAGTACACGGAGAGTGCAGACCTCCGCCATTTTGCCCCATGTCTTGACTTAAACATATAGCTAAAAATCGCCCATGCTCAGAGATGGGAAGTAATGAAGTACAAATACTAGTACAAGTACTCAAGTAGATTTTTCTGATATTTTTACTTTACTTTACTACTTATTTTTATGGCGACTTTTTACTTCTACTCCTTACATTTTTACACAAATATCTGTACTTTCTACTCCTTACATTTTTAAAAATTGGCTCGTTACTTTAGTTTTGAATCATTTCAATGGAGTTACCGTTATTATTTTTCACGTCATCAATACCAAATTCAATCTAATTGGATGGGAATCTACGTTGCATTTGACGCACCACTACAAGATGAATCGACAGATTCGGCGGGATTCATTGGCGGCAAATCATTGCAGCTTGGTGGCGGTGGCGTTAGCATAGTAGCATGGACGACGAGATGATTGAAAATGAACACAACGGAGATCTAGTCCTATTGGCAGACATCCATTTAAAATGTAGGCAACGGCATGAAAAAAGTGGTTTCTACTTTTACTTTTATACTTTAAGTAAATTTACAAGCCTGTACTTTGTTACTTTTACTTGAGTAAAGAAGTTTAATCAGTACTTCCACTTTTACCAGAGTATTTTTTAACAGTAGTATCTGTACTTTTACTCAAGTACGGAAAGTGAGTACTTTTGCCATCTCTGCCCGTGCTCATTTTAACGAATAATTTTTCCTTGGCATGAGGCACACCTCTGTAGAAATCATATAAGGCACCAAGTGCTCCTGCAGCCTCTGGTGTCTGTTCTGCTCTCACCTTCATTATAGGTTCTGCTTCCTTCTTTGATTTTTTTTGTGTTTTTCTCTTCAGTATAATACTTCCAAACTTTTTTTTTTTTTTTTATCTAATGCTGATGCTAGCACTAGACACTGCTGCCACCCTCTGGTTTAGGGGGGAACTGCTTGTTCCGCCAAATAATGTTAAAGAAACCTTTAAAAAAAGTCCTGTTTCTGGATTAGAATCTGGATCATCACCATATTGTATTGGGTTGTTTCTTGGCTTGATTTACATCTCTGGTAAATGTTTAAATAAAATTAGTTGTACATTTTTATGTAATCCCGCAAAAAACCAACTGATAAGGTGATAATTTGTTGCCTTTTTTCAGTAAAATTAATACTTTTAGTCTGAACCACTCTAGATGTTTGGTGGCTGTGATATTTTAAAAAAAATGTATAATTGTGATGAAAAAGTTGTAGACCTTTACAGAAAGAATTGTGTCTTTTCTTAAAGCTGGATGTTTTTTCTCCATGGCCTGTTTTTGCAGTTTTGTGATCGTTGCCATACAGCGTCACTGCTAATTTATTCCACCTAAGAATAAGTGCCTTACTTTTAAATAGTTACATTTATTATACATAGTTTTGGTTTTATTGAAAGGATCCCCATTAGCTACAGCTATGCTGCAGCTATTCTTCCTGGGGTCCTGAAAAAATATATACATTAAAAACAAAACCAAGAATACAACCAATATTTGAAAGAAAAAGAAAATACACAAACACATATACAAATACATATACAATATATACACATATTAACGTACATATGTACCCTCATGCGGGTGTGATATATGACAAATATAAAACACATTCTACTCTTACACCTGCAAACATACCTACACATATACATACATATTCACACACATATATAAATATAAACATTCAGTTATATTATTTTGATAAATTCTGTTTCACATATAATTTGAATTTATTGACATTATTAGCAAGCAGGATATGTTTTGGCAGATCATTCCATTCTTTCATACCTCTAAACACAACAGTATTTTTTATGGCATTTGTTCTCACTATGGGTAAAGTGAAATTACCTTTAGTTGCATGTCTAGTACTGTACTGATGATTTACTACACTGAAAGAAAGATGCTTGAACAAAACAGAAGGAAATTTGGAAAAAGAAATGTTTCTTATGAAAATTAACAATGAATACAACAATCTATCTTTGACCAAACTGCTGGGCAATAGTCGAGGTATGTCAATATTAGTGCTTTCATTGCATAATTCCTAATGTTTGAAGTTAAGAAATTTGCATGTCTTCTCATAATGGATATACCTCTTCCCATTTTTGCAATAATATTACAAATATGTTTTTTTCCATGATAATCTAGAGTCAACTATTACACCCAGCAGTCTGGTCTCATGCACCTGTTCAATAACGGCGTTGTTAATCTTAATATTAATTACAGGATCCTGATTAATATTGTAATTTGAACCTAAAATCATGCAGTTAGTTTTTACAGTATTTAATGCCAATTTATTTTATTTGACCCAATCTACTACATATTGTAATTCTGTATTTAAAACAGTTTCTAATTCCATTTGTGTACTTGCTGATGTATATATAGTTGAATTGACAGCAATGTTAGCCTTATGTAAAATATATGGTAAATCATTAGTAAAAATATTAAATAATAGTGGACCCAGACAGCTACCTTGGGGTACTCCACATGTAATACATAGATGGAGATAATGAGGGATTCAGAAAGAAACAAGAAAAGAAATCTATAAATATTTTATGTTGCCTTGCATCCTGTACTCATTGGCTAATGATTTCAGTGAATCTAAGGTTTTAAAGCTGCAGTGGGGGGGGGGGCTGACGGATGTTTTCAGAGCTTGTCTAGAAGAGCTCTCACGTAGAGGTTTCATATCTATGGTGGGTTTCGATCTCTCTCTACATGCGCTATCTATGAGCCTCGCTGAGGGAAACACATCACAGTCAATGCTAAAAAAAACATTGTGTCACCTTGTGGTTGTGCGGTTTGTGTTTTCTGTCCTATATTTTCTGTCAGTAGGTTCATGTGTGTCTTCATGTTGCAAATATTTTAGAAACTGAATCAGTTTAAACCTGTCGTCTTTGTGTCCTCTGTGTTTTCCCCTCTCCCCCCTCAGAGCCACCATGGTTTCCCACAAGGAGTTTCAAAATGCAGGGAAAGAGCCTGGGCTGCAGGTCTGGCGTATTGAGAACATGGACCTTAAGCCTGTTCCCAAAGCCCTACATGGCAGCTTTTACACCGGGGACGCCTACCTGCTGCTCTTCACCACCTCTGCACCGTCCTACTGCCTTCACATGTGGCTGGGTAAGATGGCAACCCCAAATGAAAGTCTTTCTAAATGCCTCTAGAGATTTTATTTTTTCAGAATTTCACTTTTTTCTACTGCACCAGGTTTATTTCTTTGCTCTAGCTTTCAAAATTACTTTTAAACCCTCTTTAAACTTCCTTTACTTTGCCACCTTATCACCACTAGTGATTTGTTAGGAACGATAAATAGTGAAAGAAGTATCATACATAAAATGTAATTTAACAATTGCTGACCAAAAAGGCATGAAAAAGGTAGGACTATGTGATCAGGGAAAAGAAACGTTGTTATAGCAGTGGAAGCAAAAAGTCAAAGACAAGGAGGCAGATTAATGCTGACAAATCTGGGGAATAGACAAGGTAGTTATGAAGCAGAAGTAAAGTTGATATCCAGATATCAGAAGCCATGAGAATATCCAACATGGACACAGACACATGGCAGAACTGGGAAATCCAGGAGACAAAAACGTGATTGAGATCAGACAGGAAGCAGGAAAATAACGCTGGATATTTATCAACAGATGGCTTTTGATAATCTGGCAAAGCTTTTTCACCACAGAGCTGCATATAAAGCCAGGATCACAGGTGATATGGATGAGGCTTGATTAGGATGCAGGCGGGAGAGACGCAAGTTGAAAATTATTATTCAGTTACATGCAGCACAGAGATGAGCAGGAGTAGACAGGAGTGGTGGAAATTAGCAGTGCAGAGTCATGAGAGTTATAACAGTCACAAATCTGGAAACCTACCGAAATTTGAGTCTATTTTGGCAACAACTTCAAGGCAAAAAAAACTAATGTATATGCATGTATATAAATTTAGGCATCATTGCAATGCATTCTATGCAATAGAAGATTTTTGTGTCCACAGTAGCAGCTTTAAGTGTCACTTCTTCTAAAGCTAATGCAACAATGGTGCGTATAAGCAACAGAACTCACAAAACTGCTAAAATGTGGTGAGATAAGTTTGTTCTATTTTGAAATCTGAGGCTCCAACCGCTGACACATCCTCTTTAGTAAGTTGGGTTGAAATAATTTATGCTGAAAGTCAGAGATGCTTGTGAAATTCCATTTGCGTAGCTTGTAGAGATGGGCCCCAGTCATAGCGTTGCAAGTCTGGTTTAAAGTAAAGGCATGAAAGTCTCAAATGGAGTCCACTAATAAGACAAGTATTAAGTCTGGATTTTAAAGTTAAATTAGTCATTTCACCACATATAGTAGTTTAAATTGTTTAGTTCCTTTGTGTTTGCAATAACAACCAGCAAGAGGAAGATGAAAGCAATATTTGTATTGCTTTTAAAAGCAGATAGTTTGTGAAAATAAAGCAAAAATATCTAATAAATAAATAATGAACAAACTGATGTATGATAAATAAAACAGATTTCCTTACAAATTAAATTTCATGTAAGTGTACAATCTGCTTTTATTTTATAAAAAAAATATTCAATAAGGGTTATGATGAACATCATTTTTCACTTGAACACAAGCAATATTTTAATCATTTCGAGGTAGTTTGCAGAGATAATTCAATAAGATTCTACAGTCAATTGGTTAATAGTTTTATATCTAAGGAAAACCAGCTGATTGCATTCAGTCATTGACTTTGCAGGATTCTCACCCACAACATGCATGCAGCAACAGTCCAAGGGAAAAACCTATTTTAACAAGAGTAAACCTCCGTATTTTTAGAAACAAAATAGTGAAGGTGATGATCTCTGAGTCGTTTTTTTGTGTCAAAAAGGATGAAGGTGTGTTGAAGCCACAGCAATCTCTAGTAGAGAAACAGGATGATGTCACAGTTAAACAGAGCCAGACCCGATGAAGCTACTATGATCAGAAAAAACTGCGAGAAGATAAAGGTAGAATTTGAACTAACAAATACTGCAGAACTGGAGTTTGGAAGTAGAATGAAGCAGAGTGAGGAGAAGTGGACCCCATGTCGTCCAGCAGCCTAAGCCTACAGCAGCATAACTATAGAAATAGCTCAGGATAACCTGAGCTACTCTGTTTTATCTAAAAGGACATTTTTAAGCCTAGCTGACAGAATGTTGGCCTCATAAAATATTTTACTAAAAAGAATTAAGAAATTGGTTTACGCTCTTTGGTTTCTTTAGACAGATTTTTCCACAGATTATTTCCATAAATGCAATGTTTCCTTAATCTAGTTCCGACTTTATTTCTTTTTTCTTTTCATTAGTGTTATCTCAAATTGTAATTGCAATCTCTTAAAAAAAAAAATAATATTTTGCCTATTTGTTGGAAAAAAGTTATTTATTTTAAACATACCTTGCAATAACATAATCTTCAATAACGTCTTTAAAACATTATCGTTTAGTTTAGGATTAAAGGATTTGTTGGACCTCTGTAGCGTTTTCTATTTAGAATCCTTATAGCTCTTTTTGGCAAAGTGAAAACTAAACTAGTCTACATTTTCAATATCCTCCCCAAACTTTGTCATGATAAGTCAAATAAGTAGAAAATGGTAAGTTATATTATTAACAAACTTTCATTTCACCTTATTTATTTATTTTTACTATAATTGATCATTTCTAAATCATTTTTTACATTTTAAATTCTAGCAAATATTCTGGAATTTATTCCTTCAGGCATCTGCTTCAAGGCTTTAGAAGTGGAATGATTTTTACAAAATCCATGATAACTAAATTAAATATAGTTTGTTTGTAAATAGATTACTGAAAAACTGATAAAGATACTGGTTAGTATTTCATTCGTTTTTATTAGACATGATGCTTTCCTGCTAAATTGGCACATCGAAAAAACACAACCATGTTCTATTAGCTAACGTTAAGCGTTTATCAATTATTAAATTAGTTTTGATTCATCAATATATGTGATCTAGTTAAATGTTGCTGTCCAGTGATTTTATCTGTTGCTGCATTTAGATTTCAGCCCACATGATGCATTTCCCTTTGACCTTTCTATAGTCGGTACAGGCAAATTTAAATATGTTTATTTTTGCCCTATAAATGATTACCATGATAATTTATTAAAAACTGACTCATTTAAGAAATGTGAAATTGAACCTTAGTTAACTAGTGAAGGATTATATTAATCTGTTTAGTTCAAATAGTTAAAAAAAACTTTAATAGAAGTTAGAGGATCAACTTCAGCTTTTTACTCCAGTAAAAGTACAATTTTTAAAACTACTTAAAGTATAAAAGTAAAAGTAATGCAAAAAAAAAGAAAAGTTAAGAGGAGAGGCTTTACTGCACTATCCTATTAATGGAACATTTTTCTACAATTCTGAATAATAACTTCCTTAGACTTTATTTTTTTTAGTTTTATAACTAATGGTAACAGCACTGCAAATAAATAAAGCAATCGTTTTTGGCATTTATTTAATCATATTTAGTAACTTCAACAAAATAGTTTTATGTCCTACCCTGCTAACATGAAACAATTGTGTTAAAGTAACTAAATATGATTAAATAAATCCCAAAACGGCTGCATTATTTTTTTCAGTTAGTGTCAAATTTAACTTTGCATCATCTTGAAAAACTATTTATTTTGTTATGGGGTGAGCAACAAGTTGGGGCAGCACCGAGTCCAAACACAAATAAATGAATTGTCTGGATGAAACTAATTATTTTGTTGGTTTTTTATTTTTGTTTAAATACCAACGGACCAGAATGAAAATGAGCTTAAATGAAACGAAACAAAATGTAAGGAGTAGAAAGTAAAAAGTTGTCTAAAAAATAATTTCTCCAATAAAGTATAGATAGCTAAAATTTTTACTGAAGTAAAGTAACAAGGTATTTGTATTTTGTTAGGTGACACCTCTGCTCAGTGTTATTACACCTGCAGGAATGAAAATATTGAATTAGTGATATATAAATGAAACCTAAATACTAAAGAAAAATAAAGCAGGTGAGCGATCTGTTGACGCAAAGCGGAGCAGACTACATGAAAAACATCAACTGATTTTTCTTAAATCTGGTATGAATTCAGAAAAGATCTCCCACTGGGCCCACTATAAACAAAAACTTATAACAGCTTTGAGGAACTTCAGGTAATGTCCTTTCAAGACTGAAGGGAAGTGTCAGGAAAAGGTGTTTGTTTGGAGGACCCAAATGCAGAGACCAGTAGGCAGAGGTGAATTTAAGTGGTTTTATTAAGGTTCACAGGAACTGAGTCAGGAATCAAAATCCAACAGAAAATAACCAAACGAACCAGAACCAAGGAGACATCAGGGGAAAACCAAACTCTAGGAACCAGGGAGAGACGAGGTAAGCAGACAGATGTTAGACGAGGATCCAGCAAACAGGAACTGAAGAGGGAGGCTTTTAAAGGGGACAGAGACAAAGAGAGGGCTAACGAGGGAATTGAAAACAGGTGAGGGCAGAACAGAAAACAGAGCAAGGGAAAGAGGACACAAGAGGGCAGCAGAGGACAGCAAATGGAAAACCAAGAAAAACAGGAACTAACAAACCAAGACTCTGACAGGAAGGCTGTACAGTAATTTAGGGATCAATGCAAAGCTTTATTTTTCTCTTTTAGATCTTGGTTTTCACCTGACAGGACCTGTCTACTATTCTCTGTCTTTATTTTCTCTAGAATGCATGAAAAAAAATATATAAAAACAGCTTCAGAATCGGAAAACATGTTGCACACATTCATCATCTAAAGAAATACAATACAACTTTTCACACTAAAATATAAATATATACATATGTGACTATATATATATATATATATATATATATATATATATATATATATATATATATATGTGCCTATATATATTTACAGAGAGAAAAAGAAAGAGCATAGTAAATCAAGTGTGTTTGTTGCAGCAACAAGAGAAGGAAAAATCTGATGAATGGGGGGTCGTCGTGTTTTATGTTGGATCGCACGTCGCTTTCTGTTTGATCGAGGATATCAACTATTTTTAAGTGAGAGGGATCGAGTCCAAGGGGAGTCATGAATCATTGGAGCCAAAGTCCAAATCTGCTGCAATCTGACTTGAGTAACGTGACGCAAGTCTACACCTTTAATCATTTCCTCTGTGCAGCGTCCTATTTTCCCAGTGAAGGCTGTCAGGTTGAACCTTTATGAACTTAAATCCAGAGTGGGTTCACATAAAGGAGCCGACAGGAACTGGAACCCAAACAGAAACCGGTCTGTGACATATGCCGTGTTTACTCTACCCCTTTGAAACCGTGCAGAGACGGTAACCGAGATAACTGTTGAGTGTAAATGACACGCAGAACAGAACCGAACTGTACCAGACACAACCGAACTGGGCTAAACTGGTTCTAGTTCATCAGTAGGGCTCCGCACGGTTCAGCTCTGGCTCGGTTCTCAGATAACAAAGAGCGCATGAACAGACAGCGTCGTCTCCTTACAGTCAGCTTCCGTAATCATTCATAAAAAACTAGCTTCCCTACTGTGCCGCACGGTTCAATTCAGTTTATTTCTATAGATCCAATTCACATCATGTCATCTCAAGGCACTTTCCAGTTCACCAGATCATCCAGTCAAATTGATTCAAAGTTTTCTATCTAAGGAAAACCAGCTGATTGCATCGACTCATTGACTCTTCAGCAATCCCTTACACTAAGGATGCTTGTAGCGACAGTGGAGAGGAAAAACTCCCTTTGAACAGGAAGAAACCTCCAGCAGAACCAGGCTCAGTGTGAGCGGCCATCTGCTGAGGCCCACTGGGGTTCAAGGAGACAGAAGCAGACATAGAAAAAGAAGCATAGATACAAAAGGCAACTGTCAACCAGCTCCACAGGCGGCCCCGTCCAAGAAACACACAGCCAGGCAGACGAGCTCCGAGCCAGCTCCCATGTCAGAGGATGAAGAGAGCACATCCAGTTAGTCACAGTCAGAGAAACAGGACTACACTGGAAAACAGGCCAAGCTCCAACATCTAGAAACAAAGGTGTTGATGGCAGCAGCACAGCTAATATTTCTCTCCAGGATGGAGTCACAGCCAAACAGGAACAGACCAGATGAAGCTACTATGAGAAAAAGCAGAGAGAGCAGAACGTTAGAGATTGAACTAACAGATTCTGCAGAGTGGGAGAATAGAGATAGAATGAAGCAGAATGATGAAATAGGGGTCCCTATGTCCTCCAGCAGTCTAAGCCTATAGCAGCAGAACTATAGAGATAGCTCTGGATAACCTGAGCCACTCTAACTAGAAGCTTTATCAAAAAGGAAAGTTTTAAGCCTAGCCTTAAGAGTAGACAGGGTGTCTGCCTTGTTGTATCCGCTTCCCAAAAGCCGACTCTGTCAAGTAAATTCAACGCTGCCTTCTTCGCCTGACTCTCCAAAGAAACTTCCTGAATGTTACTGCCGCCGCCATGTTGATTTGCTTGTTTCCCTCTAGAGATGAGATATTACTGTAGATTGCCACTAGGAGGCGAGGAACTGTGCTAACGTGATGTGTCAATAATCGTAAGAAATCGAGATCTGCACGGTTAACTCAGAAATCCCAAGAGCCAAAAACTCATTTTCAACAACTGTTTAATAACCAGAGATGGCAAAAGTACTCACTTTCCGTACTTGAGTAAAAGTACAGATACTTGTGTTAAAAAATACTCTGGTAAAAGTGGAAGTACTGATTAAACTTCTTTACTCAAGTAAAAGTAACAAAGTACAGGCTTGTAAATTTACTTAAAGTATAAAAGTAAAAGTAGAAACCACTTTTTTCATGCCGTTGCCTACATTTTAAATGGATGTCTGCCAATAGGACTAGATCTCCCTTGTGTTCATTTTCAATCATCTCGTCGTCCATGCTACTATGCTAACGCCACCGCCACCAAGCTGCAATGATTTGCCGCCAATGAATACCGCCGAATCTGTCGATTCATCTTGTAGTGGTGCGTCAAATGCAACGTAGATTCCCATCCAGTTAGATTGAATTTGGTATTGATGACGTGAAAAATATTAACGGTAACTCCATTGAAATGATTCAAAACTAAAGTAACGAGCCAATTTTTTAAAATGTAAGGAGTAGAAGTAAAAAGTCGCCATAAAAATAAGTAGTAAAGTAAAGTAAAAATATCAGAAAAATCTACTTGAGTACAGTAACGAAGTATTTGTACTTCGTTACTTCCCATCTCTGTTAATAACTAACTGTAATTTCTTAAACACAAAGTAGAACTTACTCAATACTTTCAATCGTCCAGCCAAGAACATCTGTTGTGCTTTTGATTCGCTAGACATGGTCATACTTAAGTATATTCTGCTGTAAAATGAGTCTTAAATTTTCATTTTTTAGTCGAGGATTCAACCGATTTCACAGGATGCACAGCTTTGAGTGGTAACTAGGTGACTGTCAGAAAGTAAACCGAAACTTATTGGCTTGTTTTTAAACCAATCAGCACGCTCTCTGATCAACCAGTTGCCTGGAACGTTGTTGAACAGAGCATCGCTTTGGACAGATATGCTGCACTCTCCTCCCCGCACCCCGCTCTCTCTTGTCTGCGCAATCAAAGTACTTCTAATCTATCACTCGTATTAAAAAAAAAAACACCTCACATAGTCTAAAATCCGGGACTTGTAGGCATCCGTGACCAACTATCGATATCAGGGAGACTCCTGGAACTTCTGGGAGACTTGGGATGTCAGTTACCTGATCCAAGCTCGGTACGGATCGTTTTTCAGAGGGTAGAGTAAATGGAGCTATAGAGTCTTAATATTTAGTTTAAACCAAAAAAAACAGTGACCTTCTAAAGGCAGCTTAAACAAGCAACCGTGTTTAAGATGCTGCAGAGAGAATCAACACCAGTCTGTTGGCATAGATGTCAGTCATGTGAAAAATAACAGGATGATGTTACCGGATATGTATGCCTGTAAAAACACTAAACCGACCCAAGCGCAACGATTTGCTCTGAAAGCAAAACCAGAGAGCTACTCTATTTAAAAAACAGTTTGTGTTCTGCAGGCAACGAGTGCTCGCAGGATGAATATGGTGCGGCGGCCATCTTTGCCACACAGCTGGATGACTTCCTGGGCGGTGGGCCGGTCCAGTTCAGGGAGATGCAGAACAACGAGTCCACCACCTTCCTGGGATACTTCAAGTCAGGCATCAAGTACCAGGTGAGCCTCACCGGTCTGCCCAGAACAACGTGGGCAAAGCGAGATCCTTGGTTTAAAATATATCTAGGATGATATCTATAGTGAAAAAGCTTTATTTCTGTGGAGTTAGGAAGCAGAGACAGAAGCATTTCTTGCAAGAAAAAAGGTTCAAATCAATTTAACATCCTCAGACGGAGAGATAGAGCTCTGACTGGGCAAAGCTCAGTACATACATTTATAACTTTAAAAAAATCCTGACACACACACCTTGGAACTATCCCACCCCCGGCACAAAGAACTTTCTCACACAAGAACACTGTTAGGTTCATATATCTTTCACTGGACAGATGGATCTCCTCTAAACAGCAGTCCTCCACTTCATGCCATGAAGGAAGCTGTGTGACTCATTTTTATCTCTCATGACCTTCGATTGAAGCCTGTGATACGGTGGCCCTGAAGTGCAAACTGCAACTACAAATCTAAAAGCACAACTACATTAAGGAAAACACAACTACATTAACCTACCGGAAAAGGTAGGTACCAGTGGGAAACATGAGACATCGCTGATTGGATGACGGCGCCGTTTGACCCTTGAACCGGAAGTCATTCTGCCTGCTGCGGCTTTTGAAAACATGGATATTGTCGGCGCCCCAAACATAGCTGCCGTTATCCAGGAATATTTTGAATCAGGACATACGTACGAGGCGATACTGGATATGCTCAAGACTAATCACGAAATTTCAGTTAGTTTGCGTACACTGAAGACACACTTAAAAGAAGCTGGACTGTTCAGACGACGCAACTTCCGGTTCAAGGGTCAAACGGCGCCGTCGTCCAATCAGCGATGTCTCATGTTTCCCACTGGTACCTACCTTTTCCGGTAGGTTCATGTAATTGTGTTTTTCTAAATGTAGTTGCGCTTTTAGATTTTTAGTTGCAGTTTGAACTTCAGGGCCACCGTACTTTGAGGATAAGAACAGACATACCTCAACATGTTTTACTCCACAATTCTCATTATTTATGGTGCAAAGATGTTTGACCTTAATTGACTCTTGCTTATCTTATAATGCAGCAGCCACAAACTTCACTATATTTCTTTCTTTTTATATAAAAGACTAAAGTAGATCTTCAGTCTATCCAACAGTATTTAATATTAATACATTATAATACTGCAGTGAAGAAAATGGAGAAGGAAGCATTGTTCTTAAATAGGGATGCATGATATAATCGGCCCCCTATCGGTATCGGCCTTAAAACTGAATATCGGACATCGGCCACCCCACCGATATTTAACCCGATATTTGATCAGCTTCTGAGTTTCTAAAGTCTAAAAAAAAAAATAAATAAAAATACTACTTCTTCTTCTTCCTCAAAAACTTCGTTTTTACAGACTTAAAAACTTCTAAAGACGAGGGAAAAAATATTGATACATTAAAATATCCCAATATCTTCATATGCTGATATATTGCCATTTAAAAACACCATATCAATCTCTTTTACTAATGAAATATTGCTATATGTCATTGTTATGCTACGAAATCCCCCGAAAATTCACCAAATGTTGCCATATTTTTATATGTTGATATATTGACGCGGTATCGATCTATTTTACTAACAAAATCTCACAAGAATTTGCAAAATATCACGAGAGTTTGTAACAGAACGATGAAATTTCACGAGATTTTGAAAGTAAAATAGATAGATACCGCGTTTTTTAAAATAAATATTATTTATTTATTAAATTTTTTTTATTTATTTATTTTTTTTTTATAATAAATAAAAAAAATAAAATAAAAAAATAAATAAATAAAAATCAATTTGATATCAGCATATGAAAATATATTTGAGTATATTATTTTTCAAAGTGTCAGAAATGGATAACAAAACTGCTATTTTCAATGACTACTTATTTTTGTCCAGCTTTAACATCGGTATCGATATCGGTTATCGGCTACATGAGTTTTAAAATATCGGCATATCGGATATCGGCCAAAATCCCAATATCGTGCATCCCTATTCTTAAAGTTAATTACAACTAAAAGGCACATTTGTTTTTAATTGACTTTGGTTTTGTGGAATAAAGTCCAGTGTAACAAGCTACCGTCTGAAGTGCAAAACGCAATCCTGGTATAAATCTGTTCTATGAAGTCCTCTAATGTAAGAGAACATTGAAGAACATACAGAATCATGAAAACCTACGGAAGGAAAACAGTCTCATTGGAGATGAAGGTTCTCAGTCATCCAGGTCATAGTCATTCCGTAAAAATTCAAAAAATATCCACTGGACTTGGTTTTCAAGATTTGAAGACGTTTCGCCACCCCTCCAGGAAGCTTTCTCAATTCAAATGTTTGAATTGAGAAAGCTTCCTGGAGGGGTGGCGAAACGTCTTCAAATCTTGAAAACCAAGTCCAGTGGATATTTTTTGAATTTTTACGGAAAGTCTCATTGGAATCTGCCTTTTTTTTTTTACACCGAATTTCAAACACTGACATTTTTTTAGCACCGAATTTTAAATACTGAAATTTTTACGCATTGAATTCCTTACACTGAATTTTTACCTGGTGAAAATTCAGCTGCAAAAAATTCCCAAAAGATGAAGCTGCATGGTATTGGCTTAGGAGGGCTAAATACAAACACATGCCACATTTTTTAGACTAGTATTTGTGAAGCCCTCATTAACCATGAATCATTCCACTTAAATTCCCCTAATGTGCTTCGTTGTTGTTGGCATAAATAAAACACCTATAAACCGTGCAAAGTTTACGGATATGATGTTATAAAATGTAAGGAGGAAAAGTCTTGAAAACGGTTGCCAGGACGCCTAGTATCTGAAAAGTTGTTATTTTTTAAGTGTTGTTTTTAAAATATAATGTACTTTACATTATTGTTATGGAGTCAGTTATGGTCCATTATTGTTGCAAGAAAGGAACACATTTAAAAAAAATGGAGAAAAACAAAAAAAAACATATTTTGCTAATTTAACTTTAAAACAAGTTTTAATAATAAAAAAAAGGTTTTAAGAGTAACTCTGCTGTTTTTCAGGTTTTATTTTCTTCATTTCTTCTTCTTTTTTTTATAGATTTCCTATTTTTTTCAAATTTCTGTTTTTTTTTTTCAAATTTCAAACTCATTACTACACTGGAAAAACGATCTTGAAATAAGTAAAAATGTCTTAAATTAACTGTTTATCCTTAATTTGAGTTGGTAAATGAGATAGTTTGCCAATGGAATGAGTATTTTTACTCTTAAAATAAGATAATTAGATAACTTGCACTTGGAGTAAGACAATGCAATTATGTTTTCATATTTTAAGTGTAAATTGTCTTGTTCCATTTGCAAAATTTATCTTTTATCTACTCGATCCAAGAACAAATGCACTTAATTTAAGAAAAAAATTACTTATCTGGATTTAGATTTTTTTCTAGTGATGGACTTAAAGTCTGAACAACATTATAGTTGTTAATGTACACATCAACAGCAAGCGTTTGTATTTGGTTGGAAGGGGAGAAAATTTGGAATAGTGTGAGGGATTGCTGAAGAGTCAATGAGTCGATGCAATCAACTGGTTTTCCTTAGATAGAAAACTTTGAATTAATTTGACTGGATGATCTGGTGAACTGGGAAGTACGGAGCCCCTCTGATGACATGGTCAAAAAAAATGTTTAATTGTGGCCACAAAGTAGTATTTCGCGGCCACGCAATAATTTTAACGTGCGCACGAAATACTTATTAATAATATCAATAAATCCGCCCCTGTTTTCAGGCTTACATTAACTGTAATGACTTATCTTGGACAGGCTGCTATGTAAACGGGCCTTTAGTCCTTCGTTTAGCTATGCTGCAGTTGTTTACACTACGCCTTTTCCACCTAAAATGGCGTCTTAGCAACAAGTGTCACGTGACTGGCGGAGACCGACTGGGTAAGCAAATCGAGCGCGCCTTAGACCTTAGAGAAGGCGCGCTCGATTTGCTTACCCAGTTGTCCAGGAATGATATTAATATTACGAAGTAGTATTTCGTGCGCACGTTATACTTATTGCGTGGCCACGAAATACTACTTCATGGCCACAATTAAAAAAGATTTTTTGACCATGTCATCAGAGGGGCTCCGTAGGAAGGTGACCTGAGATGACAGGATGTGAATTGGCTCTATAGAAACAAACTGAATTGAGTTAAATTGAAAGGAATGGAGCTCAATCTGAAAAACAGAAATAAAAAGAAAAATAAATAAATAAAATACATGAAAAAAAAAATTGAAAGCGTGTTTTTTGTTTGCAACAATAATGGTACAAAAAGTACTAAATACACAGTGAATAACGTCAATGTCCATCCAGGAGATAAACAGTGTTTACTGTTAATTAACGATTATTCTCACCCTAAATCTACAGATAATTATAAGCTGTATGCGTATTTAACCCCAGCCTCTTGGCCTTTATTATACGTTACCATGCCGATGACATCGCTCATTTCAAAGCTCGGCTGCAGCTATAATCCCGGCATCATACAGCTGCAGGATACCAGTCACTGTGACTGATTACAGAGAGACAACTTCTGGTTCTCTACAAACAACAATAACCATCTGCACTGGGTTACGATAAAGTAGCTCTCCTCTGGAAGAATAGCTTTTTTTTTTTTTTTTTTTTAATGTTTTTATTGTTTCCAGTTAAAGTTTCACTAGTTGAACTAAAAAAGGGAACCAAACTGACATAAACTCTGAGAGTCAGGGTGACTAATACCCTGGAGGGAAGGAGCTCCAATCAGTTGACCTGATACATAATTATGCTGTTTAATGATTATGTTTCCCGTACTTTGCCACAGAGCTGAGCTCATGATTCAGGAGTTCAGAGAGCACCTTCCCCAGCAGCTACAGTATCTCACAGTCGGGGTGTGTCAGATGGCCGCATTTAACTTAACCATCCACATAGTTCAAAAAAGGACATCTGAAACACGCAGCTAAACCACTTTTTTTCTTTTTTTTTTTGTACCAGCAATGTGTTTCTCATTTCCACACGAGCAGGCAAAGAGCAGCCCCGCCCCCACCCACAGCAAACTCGGTTTAAGCTGAATATAATTAGCTGAAATTCTTGTTTACTGCTCCAGTTGGAGGTTGGAAAGGCTGTGCTGCACATGGTGGTCCTCACGCACCCTCACTGCGAAGAATCACTATTAACTTTTCCAGCCTTGGCAAATTCATTGTTTTTTTTGTGTTTGTTGTTTATATAATAATTGTCTTGATGCCAAAAAAGGACCCAACAATTTTTACTGCACGCTAAATGCAATACCAGCATTATCACAGTCCCTTCCTCCCAGTAGCTGGAAGACTTTATAACCATCACTGTTCCCAACTGAATTTGCACAGTTTCTATTTTAGTCAGTTAAATAACATGCTGTTGTCATTTTGCACATTTTTTATAGTGTCCTGTCTGTCAGTGTGACAATAAGAATAATTGTCTAGATGCTAAAAAACCCCAACAGATTTTGCTTTCACAAGTGGAGCAGTACGGCTATCGCCATAGTGTTCTGCTTTATTTATGCACATAAATTGCTTTATTTTAATTCATGCAGGGAGTTTTACAGATTATATGGACACTGCAATGTAAGTAGAACAGGAACGGAAAAACAGAAAAAAGGAGAAAGGATGAAAGAAAGAGGAGATAATGATAAAGCATCTTCAGTCTGCTTCATCACCTGCAAAGAGATGTAAAAAAAAAAAACAGCACATTCATTGTTACAGACACCAGGTGGGCGGGGCCTGCGTCGTTACCACAGAAACATTTAAAGACCAAAGAGCAGCACACATGCGGTGTCCGTTCTTTGGTCTAAATTGAGTTTAGTGCTCCAGCTCTGGTTCTATGTCTGACTTATGCTGCTGAACTCACCAAACAAACCACCTAACTAGATAGTTCTAGTTCCCTTCCATTGTTCTCATAAAATGACAGCTTCAGTTTCCGACTAGAGGTCACAGGTCACATCTCCTCTGCAACATCCCTTCAGGAGCTTTTTTTGCATGTTTTGTAAAACAAATCAGCTTCATAGCAGATCTTATCTGTTGTGTTTCTCTCTCTTTGCCTTCCCTGAGCAGCAGTTAGTTCAGTGTAGATTAGGGGTAGGTATTGCCAAAGAAGTCACGATTCAATGCGAATCCCGATTCTCAGGCCACGATGCGATTCTATCACGATGCATCACAATACTTGAATTATTGTGATGCATTGCAATATTTTCTCCTCCATGTTTTGTTTTTGAATGACTCGGCGCAGTTAACCTGACAACAGCCAGATGCATGTCTCGCTCTGCCTAGCTCCACTCACATACATCTGGGAACCCGCCATAGGAATTGCCTTTACTGAAGGCTGGGCCTTATCAAAACTCCTTGCATATGATTGGATAAGCCACTTGTCTGTCATCTTTATTGACGTGCTATTTCAACCACTCACACCGAAGCTAACCCGTGACGCTGTGAGAGGAGGAGCCATTTGGTAGATCAAGCTCTTGCCAAATCCGGTCGGGAGAAGGGCGAAAACATCGTTTCCACCAACAAAAGCCTTCAAAGCCGTTCTCTGATGTTCTTTTAATGAAACAATATCAGATAGATTGGACAACACAGAAGAAATAGCAGCATCAATGCTAACGCTTGCTTCCTCAATGCGAGCCGTCATTGTTGTTGGAATCTCACGATCGCTTCTCCACTCCAGGACACACCCGCCCTGCGTCCTGATTGGACAGACCATAAATTCGGTTGGTGAAATCACTTTCAATGAGCGGGTTCCCAGATGTATGTGAGTGGAGCTGGGCGGAGCGAGACATGCATCTGGCTGTTGTTAGGTCACGGCGCAGTATCCCCCGGCCGGTAATGCTTGTGACACAAGGCAGCGTGCGTCAACACATCCACAGCGACATCTACTGGACTGGAAGTTGTATTACACTTGTTTTTGGCTGATGATCGCCAACCATTCATGCAATTTTATTTATTTATTTTTTAGAATTAATAATCGATACTTGGCGTCAAGAATTACGGAGCCCCTCTGATGACATGGTCAAAAAAAATGTTTAATTGTGGCCACGAAATACTACTTCGTGGCCACGCAATAAGTTTATCGTGCGCACGAAATACTTATTAATAATATCAATAAATCCGCCCCTGTTTTCAGGCTTATGTTAACTGTAATGACTTATCTTGGACAGGCTGCTATGTAAACGGGCCTTTAGTCCTTCGTTTAGCTATGCTGCGGTTGTTTACACTACGCCTTTTCCACCTAAAATGGCGTCTTAGCAACAAATATCACGTGACTGGTGGAGACCGACTGGGTAAGCAAATCGAGCGCGCCTTAGACCTTAGAGAAGGCGCGCTCGATTTGCTTACCCAGTTGTTCAGGAATTATATTAATATTATTAATAAGTATTTCGTGCGCACGTTAAACTTATTGCGTGGCCACGAAGTAGTATTTCGTGGCCACAATTAAAAAAATTTTTTTACCATGTCATCAGAGGGGCTCCGTAAAGAATCGATGCAGTAGATCACGAAAATTAGAATCACGATGCATCATCATGACGATTATTTTGCACGCCCCTTGTGACTCACACTGTGTTTATGCATGATGTAGGTGAACACATCACTGATTTGTACAGGCAATGTATTACCGCCATCTACTGGGCTGGGGTGTAATTTTGCAACTACACTGCAAAAATGATCTCAAAATGTCTACAAATGTCTTAAATTAAGTGTATTTACCCTTAATTCGAGCAGGTAAATTAGATGATTTGCCAATGGAATGAGTATTTTTACTCTTGAAATAAGGTATTTAGATATTATGCGTTTGAAATAAGACAATGCAATTGTTTTTTTCTTGTTTAAACTGTAAATTGTCTTGTTCCATTGGCAAAGTGTCTCACTTCAATCCTTAAAGGAATAGTACACCCAAAACATGATTAGCATTCATTTTCTACTCACCCCCATGCTGAACAACACTCTGGAGTACTTTTTTGATATCTCAAATGCATCTGGAGATCTGGGAGGCTTCTTGCTGTCTGCTGACATTCAAATAATGGAGGTCTATGGCGCCCGAGGCAGAAAGGTCCATAAAAGTCCACAAAAAACGTGTCAATATTCCTCCATACTGCTCGTCCAATGTATTCCAAGTGTCCTGAGTGGGTAGCATCCAGAATTTACTCGAAACGAGGTCATTTAGAATGTTTTTAGAGCATAAACAGTAGTGTATAGGATTTCCTGAAAGCGCGTTCACGAGTCTACGGAAACCGCGGCAGACCAAACCAGATGAAAGTGCGCATTCAGCTCGGCAAAGAACTCATGCTCTTCCTCAACACTGAAGTCCTCAGACATTTTTCTTTCGTTGTTTCTTTCTTTGCACAGGTAAACAGCACATTTCTTCTTCTACGCTTGCATTATTGGCAGAGCAGACGCTGAATGCGCACTTTCATCTGGTTTGGTCTGCCGGCTTCCGTAGCGTCGTGAACGCGCAGCTGCGCGCTTTCAGGAAATCCTATACACTACTGTTTATGCTCTAAGAACATTCTAAATGACTTTGTTTCGAGTAAATTCTGGACGCTACCCACTCAGGACACTTGGAATACATTGGACGAGCAGTATGGAGGAATATTGACACGTTTTTTGTGGACTTTTATGGACCTTTCTGCCTCGGGCGCCATAGACCTCCATTATTTGAATGTCAGCAGACAGCAAGAAGCCTCCCAGATCTCCAGATGCATTTGAGATATCAAAAAAGTACTCCAGAGTGTTGTTCAGCATGGGGGTGAGTAGAGAATGAAGGCTAATCATGTTTTGGGTGTACTATTCCTTTAATTCAAGAAAAAATGCACTTATTTTAAGAAAAAAATACTTATTTAGATTTTATTTTTTTGCAGTGTAGTGGTGTCCCATTTCTTAGGGAGAAAATCTTCACTTGCACTTCACTCATTTAGTAGACTTCACTGTGGAGGGAACTTCTTGGAGTGGAACCAAGTGAGAGGAATGAAACTGGGCCTCTCACTACTGCCACCCTGTGGTTTAGAAGGGAACTGCTTGTTATAGAGATGAAGGATAAACCTATAGGAACAACAAATTACCTGGTAGGGCTGGCCATAGGGGTGGCCAATGCCTGGTCCCCCTTCTGGCTCCGCCCCTACAGAATGATCCTCCTTAAAGAGGATCAGTGGTTATATCTAAATATCTAAATCCCCCAGATTCCAGCGAAGGCTGGGCTCCAGAGATGAGAGCATTAGAGACGACCCAGAAAGATGATATACAGACATTATGCAAAGATGAACTCTGGATGCTCCAATCAGGAAGTCTCAGAGTCTTACAATCCAGAGGTTTCTGCTTCTATTCCAGCTTTCTGCTGCATGTCAGTTTGCTTTTGGGCAAGGCATGCAACCCTAGTTATACGTTAATGTGATTGTTTAGTGTGAGTTGCTTTAAATATGTATTTACAACTAGAGAGGAATAGCAAGCATTCATTTATTTTAAGCTAACCAAAAAATATCTTCAAAGGTTGTTTTTTTTTTCTGTCAGCCAAAGGTGTGACCATGTTTCCAGGGTTTCAAACATTTCAGCCGTGTTTACGGCCGTTCTGATGTCACTTGTTTATTGCAGAAAGGAGGCGTGGCGTCTGGCTTCAAGCACGTGGTCACCAATGACATGAGCGTGAAGCGCCTGCTTCACGTGAAGGGTCGCAGGGCCATCAGAGCAACAGAGGTGGATTTGTCCTGGTCCAGCTTCAACAAAGGAGATTGCTTCATCATTGACCTAGGAAAGGTAAGACGCCTTTTCTACCTGCTCAAATCCAGATGGGTTTTGATACTACAGCTCTATGAGGAATGAGCTGATTCACTGAAAGCTGGATAAGATGGATATCCTTTTATTTCTGCAGGTAGCTTCAGTGTGTTGTGCAGTTAAATGTTAAGCTTAATTTAATCATAATCTTCAGACAGATATTTCTCTGTGAACAGGCGCCCAGCTGGCTGTGTCTTAGAACACCAATAAAAGCTCAGATCGTGGTCAAACAGTTAACTCTGATCCAGTGGCGGCTAAAGGAGTTTTCTCCGACCTGAGTGAAGTTGTCCCCCCCACCTTCTTCAAATCAGACAAAATTGGTGTCAAACGTTTGTGCTACATTTGTGCTACGTTTGTGCAGCAAAAATGTTCGTTTGTGCCGCTATCGTTTTAAAGATATAAAGAAAGGTTTCTAGAGGTCATCAAAGGTCAACCAGCCCCCCCACCTTCTTCAAATCAGACGAAATGGGTGTCAATTACCTCAGCTTCGTTTGTGCTGCTTTGGCTTTGAAGATATTAATGAAAATGTAAAGGTGAAAAGGTCAACCAGCCCCCCCCACCTTCTTCAAATCTTCAAAGCCAAAGCAGCACAAACGAAAATGTTTGCTGCACAAACAGAGCTGAGTTAATTGACACCCATTTCGTCTGATTTAAAGAAGGAGGGGGGGCTGGTTGACCTTTGATGACCTCTAGAAATATTTCTTTATATCTTTAAAACGATTGCGGCACAAACCAGCACAAACGTTTGACACTAATTTTGTCTGATTTGAAGAACGTAGGGGGCCAACTTCACTCAGGTCCTTTTGCTGCACCTTGATACGCCTCAACCTTTGACTTTGCATGTAAAATAGCTGCATCTGCTGCTTCTGCTGCTTGTGGTCTGAACCTAGCGTAAGATTAGCTGCCGCCTGTCCAGAGCTCCCTTAGAAAAATTAGCTTTTTATTTTAGTTGGCTAGAATAAGGTGGAATAAAAATAACCGAGCTTTGAAAGCCCCCTTTTCAGATTTTTATCCCTAAAAACAACACAATTTTCATTCAATTCGCAATTATATCTGCCTGGCTTTGATTTTCCTGGACGGGGTCGCCTTTTACAGTTGCTTTCTGTAAGCAGATGGCCGCTCACACTGAGCCTGGTTCTAATGGGGGTTTCTTACTGTTAAAAGGGAGTTTTTCCTCTCCACTGTCGCTACAAGCATGCTTAGTGTGAGAGATTGCTGTAAAGTCAATGAGTCGATGCAATCAACTTGTTTTCCTTAGTTACAAAACTTTGAATCAATCTGACTGAATAATCTGGTGAACTTTAAAGTGACCTGAGATGACATGATGTGAATTGGAGCTCTAGAAATAAACTGAAGTGAATTGAAATTGAATAAAATTGTTTTTCTAGTTCATATTAAGGTCGTAAATACTTTTTTAGGTCACTGTTAGAGGGTAGTGGCTTGTTGACCCCGTGTCCAAAATGAAGCTAGAGCTGCAGGTCCATTACCTCCTTTCATCACAGGATTTATAAGATTCATTTTCTTCTTTTCCTCTTGCAGGACGTGTATCAGTGGTGCGGCAGCGAGTGTAACCGCTTTGAGCGCCTCAAGGCCTCCCAGGTGGCCATTGACATCAGAGATAATGAAAGAAATGGGCGAGCCAAAGTGCACATGGTGGAGGAGGGCAGCGAGCCTTCGGAAATCATAGAGGTAAAAAAAACAACAACAATTTCTCTCTTTTCCCGCAGAACCGCATCATATTGAAGCCTCAAACAGGATCTTTCTGTGTAATTAAAGTTAGTCAGCGTGGGAACGGATGGACGCAAAGGCGTTTGTTGTCTCTGTGCCAGCTCTTTGTCACGGTGAATCTGTAAACACTTCCTTTACATGGAAACATGCTGACTAACTAGAAAACATTTTGGATTCATCTGTTTTTATTTAGATCTGACGAAGGTTTGTGGCTCTGCAGCCTGAACTACCCAGGATAAAAACACAGCTATATAATATTTGGCTTGGTTTTTTTTTAGGCTCTTGGACCCAAATCTGCCATTGCTCCCAGCACTCCGGATGATGACAAGGTGGACACCTCCAACAAGAGGAAGGGCGCCCTCTACATGGTAAAAAAAAAACAGGCAAACTGGATTCAAATACTTGTGGCTCTGATCATTTTTAAAGTTGGTTTGTCTGTTTTTTGTTTAGTTTTTTTGTGAAAGCCGAAGAAATTTTACTTGAATGTGAAAGTTAGTAGTTTAATTAGCAAAGGGGATCTGCTAAAACAAAACTCCACATCAGCACCTTCTAAAACAGGGGGGCCGCAAGTAATTTGAGGTCCCATGAAAGACATTCATATTGGACACTTAAAGTTGTAGGGAAGTCATATTTAAATGTCAAGTCATTCTGGCTTAAACATGTATATACATGTTCTTTTTATCAGACCATATTGTCCCATATTGTTTCGTTATCTTCTTCAGGCCAGTTAGTTCTACGTCAGCATGAACACCTAAATTCGGCCAATCATATATCAACGGTCATCTGTCAATCAAATGTTTTCGGTCATAGCATCTTGATTCATGTGTCGCAGCTAATATACGCAACGGTTGAAATCAGAATTCTTTCCTTTCCCATTGAGTTGCGTCCCAGTGTTCTCGGGGATGGACGTCTGTGTCTTCAGCAGGCGTAGAGCTAACAGAACTGGCAGCGTTGCGAGGCAAGGGCTCAAACATGTACGGCTGGAAGCCTTCAACACCAAACCAAGCTTCTGCCGCCCTGGCGTCCTCTTCCAGAACATCTTCGTCCCCGCTTTCCTCCTCTAAATAAAAAATGGATGACGGAGGAGACTCATCCACGACCTCCGACACTAAACTCTCCTCCTCTTGCATGTTTCCTCTGTCCATAGCGTTCCTTGACAGCGTCGTTTCTAAGTCACCAATTTAGTGCTACTTGGTCCCAATGGAATTTCCCATTGGGAACCTACTAGCACTAAGTTGCTAACTGGTTAGCAAGATGCTTCCAACAAATTGGCAACAATCAAACGGGCTTGCAAACCTTCCGCCACAACAATCCCGCCCCCTTGATAATCGACCAATCACATTCACTTTATTCACTCGTGTAAAGTCGGGCACCACTCGGTAGAATTCGGAAATGCAACGATTGGAACAGCCGCTTCCCTACGACCTTAAAGGCCTGGTTATCCTCCCTCAGCAGCGTGTCGCACTGAGCTTATCTCAGATATTTTTGATTTATTCCCAATATTGAAGCGTGGTCTGCGCTATGTTATTCCACTCCACAACGCAAGAGGGAAAATCAGGAACTAGCTGATTGTCAATCAGAGACCTCCTATCTGCGGTCACCTCAGGGGCGGAGCTAGATGGGGGGCCAGAGGTAGACATGGCCACCCTAAGCCAATCATTGGCCACCCCTGTGGCCACACCTACTATTTTTCCCCCTCTAATACAGACGGTGGCAACAGTAATACTCTCAAGTAGAATATTCAAAAAATTTTAGTTTTTCATACATTAACATTTACTTGACAACAAAAATACTGTGGTTAATTTTGCACATCAATATACTGACATTAAATGGGGTAAAGAGATAAATATGTTTCTCTGCAAGACATATTGGAATATTCAGTTAAATAGTAGATAACCATTTTAATAAAAACGTATTAAATAATCAATTTATGTAGATATTAGTGTTTGTAAATATAATTATTTTGCAAAATTATTAGTAATTGTAACTTTTGACAAAGGAAAAGATGTTCGCCCCAGAACTACAAATCTGAAGAAATGTATCCACTATACCTTTTATCTAGGAAGATGTTTAAATATATGTGTCTATTTGTTAGCAAAGGCTATAGGAAAGGATATTTTGTCTTTATTTAGAACATTTGGATCTTGTGCTCATTAAAAAAAGATTGATCCTGAGGTTCTGGCACCGATGCACTTTAGGCCACCCCTCAGTGTACATTGGTTATTGCCTGGCCACCCTTATAAAAATGTTTTGGCTACGCCCCTGGGTCACCTACAGCTAAACCTGGTTTCTCATTATAAATCAGCATCTGATTGGTCAATTTTCCATCCGCTCTATGCGTATTTCCTGTTGGGTTCCTTACCGGCTTATTGTGTTTGTCTGACCGCCATTGTGGAAATCGACTGGTGAAGATGGAGCAGCTGGAAGAGCGAGGTGCGTTAGAACGCTGGGACCATTTTCCCACCTTGATCTCTGCTCTTTTTGGCCCTCATGTCCCTCAGTTGTCACACAAACTTGCCCCCACTCCCTCTTCTCCTCGGCCGTATCCAGACCCACAGCTAGTTCCTGATTGAGGATAACCAGGCTTTAAGTAGTTGTTTCCAGCAGATAGCGTCTTATTTCACTCAACAGGTTAATAATCTATTGTCAATTTGAACTATTCAGGTAACAATCATTTCTAGAAAAATGAGAAGGGGATAAAAACTAGGTCCCGGTATCGGACGCCTTCTCTCTCTCTCTTCTTTCTCCTTCCTGTCCATTCCTTTTTGAAACCCAGGCAGATATTTCTAACCAAACGGCTGCTTATTTACACCTTTTCTTGTTCATTTGTTTCTTTTATTATCACTACGTAAAATGACGTGTGCGTGGCATTTAAGACCCGGTAAGAGCAAACTGCCAGTGAAGGACGGGGAGACCTGATGCGATGCAGGAGCTGAGGACCAAACCATTTATTGCAGTTTCACAGGAAGGGTGTGTGTCAAAAAATGCATGCCTTGTTTCACTGTTTACTGCTGAAAAATCAGGGAGAACATGAAGATTATTTATTTTACTGCTGGATTTTCTTTTTTATATTTGAAAAATTTAGCGGGATTTCTTCTTTTGAGTCAAGGGTCCTTAGAATGGTCCTAACTTTCCCCCCCTAATACAGCACCCCTGGTCTAAAAACCACAAACGTACGATGCAATCCCAGAGGGTCCCTCCTCACTGCGCTTTCATCTGATGGTGTGTTTTCGGTCCTCAGATCTCAGATGCCTCTGGGTCCATGAAGGTGTCCTGCGTGGCTCAGTCCAGTCCATTCAAACAGGCCATGTTGTCCCCTGATGAATGCTACATCCTGGACAACGGGGTGGACAACAACATCTTTGTTTGGAAAGGTACCAGAAATGTTCTTATAACTGGATGATAACGCAGCAGGTTAAACCACAGACATTACTGGACAGATGTCATTCATGTTGGACTTTTTACCAATTTACTTAAAGGAATAGTACACCCAAAACATGATTAGCCTTCATTTTCTACTCACCCCCATGCTGAACAACACTGTTCAACACTGAACAACAATGTTTTTAGAGCATAAACAGTAGTGTATAGGATTTCCTAAAAGCGCGTTCACGAGTCTACGGAAACCGCGGCAGACCAAACCAGATGAAAGTGCGCATTCAGCGTCTGCTCTGCCGATAATGCAAGCGTAGAAGAAGAAATGTGCTGTTTACCTGTGCAAAGAAAGAAACAACGAAAGAAAAATGTCTGAGGACTTCAGTGTTGAGGAAGAGCATGAGTTCTTTGCCGAGCTGAATGCGCACTTTCATCTGGTTTGGTCTGCCGCTGTTTCTGTAGACTCGTGATCGCGCTTTCAGGAAATCCTATACACTACTGTTTATGCTCTAAAAACATTCTAAATGACTTTGTTTCGAGTAAATTATGGACGCTACCCACTCAGGACACTTGGAATACATTGGACGAGCAGTATGGAGGAATATTGACACGTTTTTTGTGGACTTTTATGGACCTTTCTGCCTCGGGCGCCATAGACCTCCATTATTTGAATGTCAGCAGACAGCAAGAAGCCTCCCAGATCTCCAGATGCATTTGAGATATCAAAGAAGTACTCCAGAGTGTTGTTCAGCATGGGGGTGAGTAGAAAATGAAGGCTAATCATGTTTTGGGTGTACTATTCCTTTAAACCATAATTTCTAATAGTATTAAGGATCCCTGTTAGCTGTTGCCATGGCAAACAGCTAACAGGGATCCACATTTAAAACGTAAAAAACACAGTCTCAAATACTGGATTTCTAAAAATGTAATTTCTCAACACAAAGTACTTTAGAAATGATCAGAGAATATACAAAAGTAAAATAAAAAAAACAATAAAAAAATAAAATAAAACAAAAAAAGCACTTCAGGGCATCAAATAGAGTCTCAGAATCTTTTAAAAAGAAATTTTGGCTATGATGATATTTAGGTAGATTATTCCAAACATGCAATAATCTATAAATAAAAAATGTCTCTATAGCAGGGGTTTCAACGTTTTCCAGGCTAAGGACCCCAAACTGATGGCGACGGAGCGGGGACCCCCTAATTATATATATTGAATAAAATAGTGTTCAATCAAACTGGTCCTATAGTTACTCTATTACAGATGGAGTAATGTAACTAAAGTAATCCCTCCCTGGGATTATTAAAGTATTTCTGATTCCTGGTTGATGGGACAGGTGTTGTGAATGAAACGGTGCCCAGCTTGAAAGAGCTCCTGTGTGTCGCTGAATGTGTGCATTGATCATGGGCGGTTCTAGATAGGGGCCAACGGGGGCCAGTGCCCCTGTAGATCATGCCCTGGCCCCTGTTATGGCCCCTGTACTGAACACATAATACTCAAAGAAATTCTAATGATGATCTGCGCTGGAACAGACATGGTTACTGAGAGCTCCTTTGGATCTATTTCATTTTTTTCCTTTATAAATTCTGTTCTACTAATTATTTAAAAACCATAACTCGATAGCTTCAGTGGGATTGAGATAGGATCCCAGTTTCCATCTGCTAAATGTGTTTTTCAAAACAAATTTCTCTATTTTTTACGTCTGAATTTATCAGTTTTTCTTGAGTTCTAATTCAGATTTTGTAGAAAAAAGGTCGTTTTAACTAAAAGTCAAAAATATGGAAAATTCCTAAATTCTGAATGTATATTGACCTAATATGACATAGAATGTTAAATAAACCTAATTGAATAAAAATTTCACTTCATGGAGCTCTATTAATATATTTGAATCCCTTGCCTCTTTTTTTTTTATTTCATGCTTTTCGGGACCCCATGAAAACATGCTGGCCCCCTCCTGGCCCCCTGGTATATTTGGTCTAGAACCGCCACTGGCATTGATGACTGAAAGACATCTTCTGCCTCCATTTATCTGTTTACTACAGTCTGTTGAATTCATGTTAATGTGGATTTAAAGATATTTTAATTAGTGGAAAAAAATAGCAGGAGAGAATATAAAAAAAATAACTAATCATTTAAAACTTTGGCGACCCCCATGCAGTACCTCCATGGACTCCTAGGGGTCGCAGACCCCCTGTTGAAGACCTCTGCTCTAGAGCATTAGCTGGTAAAACAAGCTGCTTATTGATGGAACCTCTAGTGTCGTCATCATGAACAGAAATACTAAAAACTATTTGTGATCGTATAAAAGCTGGAACATCACTGCTCATGACTGACTTAAACAGCGAATGTCTTTAAGCTCATAATAATACAGCTCTATCATTCCCAGTCATCCAGGTCATCGTCATTCCAGGAAAGTTCAAAACAATCCACTGGACTTTGTTTCCAAGTTCAAAGACGTGTCACTTCCCATCAAGGAAGATTTTTTTTATTCAAAATGTCAGGAACAGCGTCGAGTTCCAGGCTTTTATAGAGTGGACAAAACAAATAAACCAAACGACCCCCATAATAAAGGGGCGGATCCATTCATCCGGTTCAATTTCACTGAAAAAAATAATGCACCCACTTTTCTCCATTTTTTCTTATCATATTTAGTTACTTTACCATATTTTTTTTTTATGTCCTACGATGCTAACATGAAACAATTGTGTTAAAGTACCTAAATAGGATTAAGTAAATGCCCAAAAAATTGTTGCATTACTTTTTTCAGTGTTGCATGTTTTCTAAAGCTTTGTTTTTGGTCCACTCTATAAAACCTTCAACTAAACGCCATTTTGAACTGAAAAAGCTTCCTGGTTGGGAAGAGAAACGTCTTCAAACTTGGAAACAAAGTCTTTCTGCCAATGACACACTTATTCCATGTGAAGAAACTCAAATTCCCTTTAGGCTTTTTCGTTTGGAGTTAATTTCATTTTTCCTTTGAACCCATAAAGGTCCGAAGGCCAATCCTTCTGAGCGTAAAGCGGCCATGTCTGCAGGGCAGCAGTTCATTAAAGACAAGGGATACAGCAATAAGACACAGGTAAGGTCAATGCATTCTTCAAAGGTCCCCCATTGTGTCTCAAAGCTAACGTCACGTTTCACCTGCAGATCCAAGTCCTTCCTGCAGGGGCAGAAACAATCCTGTTCAAGCAGTTTTTTAGTGACTGGAGGGACAAGGATGAGACAACAGGACCAAGCAAGGCCTACACCATTGGCCGCATCGCCAAGGTGGAGCAAGTTCCCTTTGATGCCTCCTCTCTGCACTCAAACGCAACCATGGCGGCCCAGCACGGCATGGTGGATGACGGCAAAGGCAAGGTCCAGGTAGGAGGGTGTTCCTATGTTGAACGGAGAGCCATCGCAGCAAGGCTGTGTGAAAACACCGTTCTGCTGTGTTTAGATCTGGCGCGTCGAGGGCGGAGACAGGGTACAGGTGGATCCTTCAACCCACGGCCACTTCTACGGCGGAGACTGCTACCTCATCCTCTACAGTTACAGAAAGGGCAGCAGGGAGCAACACATCATTTACACCTGGTGAGGAAACAGAGAGCAGAACCAGGTAGAGATGTTTAAGACCCAGAGATGGAGAATGGCTCAGACTAGGTGTGCTCCTCTGTCAGGCAGGGGCTGAAGTGTACGCAGGATGAACTGGCAGCTTCGGCGTTCCTCACAGTCAAGCTGGATGACTCAATGGGAGGATCCCCAGTTCAGGTTGGAACATGACAGACCTTACGAGGCAGAAAGAACAGACCAGTGTCTGCAAAATCATTTTGGTTGGCTTTTTCTTTTGCTCCTGCTCACCTGTCCCATTAGCAGTGTTGTCAAAAGATAGAAATAAAATGCTAAAGAGGAATTAAAATAGGAACTTGCTTTATTTGTTACCGATAAAACCAAGTTTGGGTACAACTTTTACACATAGCTGTAATTATGGAGATTTTTGTAACTATCACTGACTTATTTTGTGAAGCATGTGTGTCCAAAAAGTTAAAGTTAAAAAGCAAACCAGTGGACTTTGTTTTTCCAAGTTTGAAGACGTTTCGCTTCTCATCCAGGAAGTTTTCTCAATTCTAAATGTCTGGATTAGCGTTCAGTTCCAGGCTTTTATAGAGCAGCCCAACAAAAGCCTCGTAATGGCGTAGAAAACATGCAGTTTGAAACTGGAAAACCAGCCCCACCCCTTAATAATGGGAGTCGTTGAGGTCGTTATTGGCCTGCAAAACCCGATACTGGTCCATTCCTCTGAAAATGCAGTCGTTAAGGGTCCAGTGGTTTGTTTTTTAACATTAACTTTATGGAATGACCATGACCTGGATGACTGGGAATCTTCTCCAGCATAAAACTTGATTTCCTTTTGATGACCCAAACAAAAGCAGTTCTCATAATATCCAGCAGAGGGCAGTGTTTCTTTACTTTTGACCGGACCTTATTTTCACAGCACAGCATAAAGGTTGCTGATAACCACCTGAAATAAACCCAACATGCCTGGTTGGTTTATTTTAGCTCCTTCATTCCAAACCATGTTAGTTTAGTGTAATAGATAAACCTTTCATGATCTTGTAGCCATGGCAACACATCAACAAACTGTGAAAATTTGACTTTCTCAGCTTTAAAATGTTAAATTGTTTCATGTGCTGCTAAGGCTTTGTTATCAAATCTATTCTTTATTTTTCTTTTTGAAAGATTAGACAATATTTGGGGGATTGGAGGCCTAGAGGTCGGAGCAGGGCGTCCTGTGATAAAAGTCTCCGTTAGTTTGAGCCCCACAGACTCAGAACTCAGATCCTGTTTGTTGGACATATGGAGAATTTCTGTGGAGTAAATTATGTTTTATTATTGCTGCAAACAAATGACGTGTTTTTAATATAATCCAGAGATGAAACGTTAAAAAAATTGAAAGAAGATTTTAAGAATATTGCTGTTTTCACATATTTTATTTGGATTTTTTAACATTTATTTCTTTTTCACTATTGACTTTTTTTTTATAGTTTTTACAGAATTTATATTTTTAATTTTCACTTTTTGAGTTTTAAAAATGTGATTCTTTTCCATTTGTGCTGTACACTGGAAAAACGATCTAGAAATAAGTAAAAATTTCTTAAACGATGTGTTTTTACCCGTAATTTGAGTAGGTAAATGAGATAGTTTGCAATGGATTGAGTATTTTTACTCTTTAAATAAGATAATTAGATAATATGCACTTGGAATAAGACAATGCAATTGTGTTGCAGTTGTGTCACACCAGAGGAAAACCCGCCCCCAAAAGTGAAGAAAATCTGATCTGTAAAATGCAATTTAAAGAGAATTTAAAGAGTAAATTTCAACCCAAAGAAAAATTGTCTAAAACAAAAACAACAAACAAAATAAAAAAAAAAACCCATGAACATGTTTTTTAATTAAATTAAAGGAAATTAAAATATTAAAAAAATTACTTTTTTAAATGAGGAAAAAATAAAATGTAAATAAAGACTATGAAGAATGAATCATTTGAAGAGATAAAATCTAAGAAAAAAGGAAAATTGTTATCTAAATCTTTTTCCAATTAAGAATTTTTTTATTTCATTCCTGGATTGCATTTTTTTTCCCAAACTTTCATTTAAAAAACATGTTATTTGGTGAAAGAATAATGAAACAATTTTCACTCCATGAGTTTCCTAAAGAGAGTGGAAATATGTTGATCCGATCATAAAGATGCTGTGAAGTGAGAATATTTCAATCAGCATTTTGAGACTCTTGAGACATTTTGAGCCAGAGGGGTTGACCCTCCTCTTCAATGTCTCACGGGTTTGAGCCTGTTGATTTTTGACACATGTCCTCTGCTCTCAGTCCCATTTCAATCCCGGCTGCTCATTTTCCATTAACTAATAAATACAGAGGCCAGCATTGCGGAAAAAATAACATAAATATTTGCTGTTTTCTGCATCAGAAGCCTCTCACCATAAGTACTCGGGTTAGAGGTTCTTACACCAACCTCATGGCTCTGCACTGGTGTCAAAGAAACTTCTCAGTCCTGGAACTTGCTGGGATCTCTTAAATGTCTTCAAACTTCTTCACTTTTACTGAATGTCTCTCCTAAAGTTCAAGATGATTGACGCTCTGAGCAGCTCTTTCCCTCCATGTGAACAGCTGTATGCGGTTTGCGTAGTCTGTATTTTTTATTCCTAACCCTCACTTTCATACCCCTTACAAATGAACCCCCCCTTCATGTCCCGCGGTGAGGTCTAGAAGCACAAGATCTATATCCAGCCATTCAGCAAAGATGCTGCTACATGGCTGTACATCTTATTTTGACATTTCAGTATGTAGACGAGCCCTTAAGTGAGATATTACCTACTAGAAATTGAGTTGGAAAAAAAGTTAACTTAAGAAAAAAGGTAAAAATCTAATTGAAAAATTAAAAAGTCAAGTTAAAAAGTTAATTAGCCTAGTTAACAATTATACTTAGGTTTATAAAATAAAAACTATAAGTGCCAGAATCAGCATTAATGCCTCTAAGGTTATGTTGGACCAAAAAATATGTTTCTTTCACTCTCAGTGTGTTTTCCATGAATTTCTTATAGAAGCACTTTTGTACGGAGGGAAAAAATAAACATTTGCGAGATCCCGCAATACTTTTGCGAGATCTCCTAAAACTATTGCAGGATCTCGCAAAAGTATTGCGGGAACTTGCAAAAGAATTGCGAGATCTTGCAAAAGTATTGCGGGATCTTGCAAAACAATTGCGAGATCTCGCAAAAGTATTGCAGGATCTTGCAAAAGTATTGGGGGATCTCGCAAAAGTATTGCAGGATCTCGCAAAAGTATTGCTAGATCTCCCAAAAGTATTGCAGGAGCTCGCAAAAGTATTGCGGGATCTCGCAATAGTATTGCCAGATTTCGCAAAAGTATTGGGGGATCTCGCAAAAGTATTGCTGGATCTCGCAAAAGTATTGCAGGATCTAGCAAAAGTATTGCGGGATCTCGCAATAGTATTGCCAGATGTCGCAAAAGTATTGGGGGATCTCGCAAAAGTATTGCAGGATCTCGCAAAAGTATTGCGGGATCTCGCAAAAGTATTGCGGGATCTCGCAAAAGTATTGCAGGATCTCCCAAAAGTATTGCGGGATCTTGCAAAAGTATTGCGAGATCTAGCAAAAGTATTGCAGGATCTCGCAAAAGTTGTTTTTTTCCCCTCCATGTCCCTTTAGGGGCTCCGTACTTTTGTTTTTTGTTTTTTCATTTTTGCCCTCAGAATATCCATATTTTTTTAATGTTTTGAAGGTAAAAATGTCTTGTATTTCACTGAGTCCCCTATAAAGGGTTAATTTGGAGAAGGATTTTAAATCAGCTCGCCCCCCCCTATCCACAGGTGAGAGTGACTCAGGGTCAGGAGCCTCCCCACCTGATGAGCCTCTTCCAGGGCAAACCCATGATCATCCACAGTGGGGGAACTTCTCGTAAAGGTGGGCAGTCTCAGCCTGGCAGCACCCGTCTCTTCCACATCCGTCAGAGCTCTTCCGGCGCCACCCGTGCTGTAGAGGTGAGTTTGTTTACAGGTGTTGTAGTGGGAAAAAAGTATCCAACTATTTACTCCAGTTAAATAAACGGAGATCGATGGATTTTACTCAATTTATTTTATCTTTGTAAAGCGAGAACAGTTCATCATAAAGCCCTGATTGCTCGGTAATCAGCCCTGTTCTGCCTGGGCAGCGTTCGTTCCTCCTTACTTACAACAATGGAAAGAAGTCAGAGTCAAAACAAATTACAGACATTTTGGTTAAACAGTAACATGTTATAAATAAACCTTGAGAAAGAATCTGGTTTGTTATGGGAAGAAGTGTCTTTTCTACAAACACCCCTCACAGACAAACGTTTTCAGTGAGTAAATAGCGTAATAAATATATGAAATAAGAGAAATATAAATTTTCCAATCACAGTGTTTACGGTCACATGCGGGGAAGCTCAGTCTTAGTTTTCTAACTCTGTTCCAATCAGGTCGAGGCCTCGGCTTCCAATCTGAACACCAACGACGTGTTCGTGCTGAAATCCCCCAAAGGCCTGTTTGTGTGGCGCGGCGTGGGAGCCAGCGAGGAGGAGATGAACGCGGCCAAGCACGTTGTTGGCTTTTTGGGCGGCAGTCCCAACAATGTCTCAGAGGGCAAGGAGCCAGGTGGGTCTCATTTTTAATGCATGCGGAGAAAAAGAGGAAGGTTTACAAGATGGTCTAATGCTTCTTTCTCTAAAGTAAAGAAAACATTTGTTTTTTTAGCTCTTATTGTTATTACATTGTCACAAGTACAGAGCAACGAAATTACCTCTCTGCATTTAACCCATCCCATTGGGGATGTGGAGTTAAGAAGCTGAGACAGAAGCATTTCTTGCAGGAAATAAGTTTCATATTTATTTTACATCCTCCGACGGAGAGATAGAGCTGTGACTGAGGAAACCTCAGTACATTTATTTATACCTTACAGAAATCCCAAACACACTCCCCCCAGGGGAACTAACCCACCCCCTGCATAAAGAACTTTCTCCCTCATTTTTAGGAAAAACAACTTAAGTTCATCAAGGCCATTCCCTGTAGGGTTAATCTATCTCTCACTGGTCAGATGGATCTCCTAATAACAGCAGTCCTCACCTTCATGCCATGAAGGAGGCTTTGTGACTCATTCTTATCTCTCATGACCTTCGTTTGGAGCCTGTGAGGCTAAGAACAAACATATCTCAACATCTTTACTCCACATGGAGCAGTGGGCTGCCATAGTGTGGAGCCCAGGGAGCAGTTTGGGGTTAAGGGTCTTTGATCAGGGAGCCAGAGTGGCAGTCTGTGGGAGTGGGGCTTGAATTGTGCAATGTCCTAACCCAGTAGCCTCGTGAGACCATCCTGATCTCGCGAGCTTTCAAGGTTTCACTCGCAGATCAGTCTGGAGACTCTCCGTTAAAGAAAATCTGGAGCCGTTCACCAAACGAACGTCCAATCAGCGTTGGCTTTGAGGCGGGTTGAGGTGTGACGCAACGAGAAGCGCGACAGTTCAGTCTAAAGAACATGGCGGCTTCAGCCGATGAAACTAGCATTAGTGTGGCTATCGAGCAAGTTTTATCGGAATTACAGAGTATTTCTTCACTGAAAGAAGAGCAAAACACTGCTCTGGAGGCTTTTCTCAGAGGAAAAGATGTTTTTGCTCTTCTCCCGACTGGTTTCGGCAAGAGTAGCCTGGCTTGTGGTTCTGTTTTCATCGTCGCTCTGTTAGTACGTCACATGCTTCGTTGATCTGCTTGGTTTATTTGGCCCGTCTATCACCAACATAGGCCAATCAGCTAACCAGGATTTTCGCCCCTTCCCAAAATTACTTCAACGGAAGGTTTCCAGATGGATATGCGGAGCAAATCCATCTGGCGGAGTCAGGTTACTAACCCAGGAGTCTTCAAAGTTTTCCAGGCCAAGGACCCCAAACTGATGGCGAGATGGAACAGGGACCCCCTAATTATATATATTGTATGAAATAGTGTTATATCAAACTGCTCCTATAGTCCCTCTATTACAGATGGAGTAATGTAACTAAAGTAATCCCTCCCTGGGATTATTAAAGTATTTCTGATTCCTGGTTGATGGAACAGGTGTTGTGAATGAAACGCTGCCCAGCTTGAAAGAGCTCCTGTGTGTCGCTGAATGTGAGCATTGATGACTGAAAGACATCTTCTGCCTCCATTTATCTGTTTACTAGTCTGTTGAATTCATGTTAATGTGGATTTAAATACATTTCAAATAGTGGAAAAAATTGCAGGGTTTACTATTAAAAAAAGTCTAATCACCCAAAAGTTTTGCGATCCCAATTCAGTACCTCTGTAGATCCCCTAGGGGTCTTGAACCCCCTATTGAAAACTTCCACCCCAACCACTAGGCCACCACTAGAGAGCTGACAGGCAGTGCACAGCAACAAGTGGGGGTGGGGCAGCACTGTTTAATTCCACGTTCCATTCTAACCTAAACCACTCTATTAGATCTGCTGTAGAAAAAAAGTCTCCCTGTGTCTGTTAGCATCTTTTAGCTAAAGGTTAAATGTTTTTTTCCTCCTCAGCTGATTTCTGGTCAGTTCTGGGCGGCAAAAAGGAGTACCAGACCTCAAAGAGCCTGCAGGGCACAGCCAGACCTCCTCGTTTGTTCGGTTGCTCCAACAAAACAGGAAGACTCATCGTAAGTCGAATGCAGTCATGTCAGAATTTCTTTATTTATTATAATGTGGCTGTAAAAAGCAGCAGACTTAAAAGCTGCCAGCCTGACTTTACGCTGTTGTTCAGGTGGAAGAGGTACCAGGAGACTTCACACAGTCAGATCTGGCCACTGATGACGTCATGATCCTGGATGCTTGGGATCAGGTAAGATTAGTGTTTTTATTTTCACCCAAACGCTCATTTCAGAATTTAGAGCTCTGCTGGCTCTGACTGGAGCCTCAAACCTGGTGCTACGGTACCATATTGACTGAATGTGTCTCTTTCCCTTCTGCAGCTCTTCCTTTGGGTCGGCAATGAGGCCAACGACGAGGAAAAGAACGCAGCGCCCAAAATAGGTTGGTAACGCTAAAAGGTGTGAAGATTGACGCAAAAACTGAGGGGATCTTTAAATGTGTTTCGTTTAAGTAATTTGGGCTTTAAACATTTTTTAAGGCGTAGGAAAGCGGCCGTTCCAACCGTTGCATTTCCGAATTCTCCCCAGATGGTGCCCGACTTTACACGAGTGAATAAAGTAAATGTGATTGGTCGATTGTCAAAGGGGCGGGATTGTTGTGGCGGAAGGTTTGCAAGCAAGTTTGGTTGTGGCCGGTTTGTCTGAAGCATCTTGCTAACCAGTTAGCAGCTTAGTGCTAGCAGGTTCCCAATGGGAAATTCCATTGGGACCAAGTAGCACTAAATTGGTGACTTAGAAACGACGCTGTCAAGGAACGCTATGGACAGCGGAAACATGCAAGAGGAGGAGAGTTTAGTGTCGGAGGTCGTGGATGAGTCTCCTCCGTCATCCATTTTTTATTTAGAGGAGGAAAGCGAAGATGTTGTGGAAGAGGACGCCAGGGCGGCAGAAGCTTGGTTTGGTGTAGAAGGCTTCCAGCCGTACATGTTTGAGCCCTTGCCTCGCAGTTCTATTAGCTCTACGCCTGCTGAAGACACAGACGTCCATCCCCGTGAACACTGGGACGCAACTCAATGGGAAAGGAAAGGATTCTGATTTCAACCGTTGCGTATATTAGCTGCGACATGAATCAAGATTGTGAAAGCGTGAAAGCCCTTTGGGAAACTCCTCCAACTCCCATTGTCATTGTGACACACAAGTGAACACTGCACACCATGAAATTGCATTTATGCCTCACCCGTGCAGCCCTCAATGGCGCCCCAAGGGAGCAGTGTGGCGGGACGGTACCATGCTCAGGGTACCTCAGTCATGGAGGAGGATGGGGGAGAGCGCTGGTTAATTACTCCCCCCACATTTGATTGACAGATAAGCATTGATATATGATTGGCCGAATTAAGGTGTTCAGGCTGACGTAGAACTAACTGGCCTGCAGAAGATAACGAAAAAAAAACAACACAGATTTTAAGACAGGAATTTATTATTTTTTTTATAGAAATTTTCTAAATTTTGGGATTTGTTTTACTAGACTACATTAAGAAAAGGTCATTTTGCATCCCACTGCAAATGAGATAATAGAATATAAACGATCCATTTTCAAAACCAGGCTCTTACCATAACAATCACTTTATATAAAACCACTCTGTATTGTTAAGTATAGTTAGTTCATGTTTCTATGATATTTTATCCCACTTTCTATCCGACAATATGCAATCCTCATCTTGGCGATTCCTTGGTAAATTTGAAACATAGACTATAACAGATTATATGCACAGACTACAGCATAGGCATTGGGCTAGGTTTTTTTGCCTACCTAGAATGGGTGACAATAGTTGAATAAACTTTTGGCTCTCAAAATGGTATCAATGCCGTATTTGTTGGTACTCGCCGATACAGATACCATATATACAATATATATATATATATATATATATATATATATATATATATATATATATATATATATATATATATATATATATATATACACCACAGTAGACAATGAAGAAAACAGTAGAAGTAACTATTTAAAGGATAATTTATTGACGTGTTTATATAGTTGTAGGTCCAGCCTACTCAAATATTAGGTCACACATGCCGAGAGGTATCCTAAGTGGAAACGGGTTGGATCCGAACTTAAAACCTGATAATAATGGGGCACAGGTCAGACATTAGTTTTCTTATTTATTTCTAGAATATTTATTAACACCATTATTATGCAACAAACAAGTTCAAGCATGAAATTATGCAGACATTAGGATACCTGCTCAGTTGTAGTTCTGATAGCATCCAGCAGATGCCGCCATTCTTAACTGTATCGAATGTATCAAACATGGTGTCAAGTTTTGTCCAATTGTGTCAAAATAGTTCATTTGTTCACGGGGCTTTGAAATTGCCATCACTAGCCACCGCTGGGAGCTAAATGGTTGCCTACAATCTATTGCGTGACATGAAGTATTGGCACTGATCTGGCATAAGATCATAAGATCATAAGAACATTTATACGTGTATCCATCCGGATAGACTCCTGTGAAAAGTTTTCGCAAAAGGGAGGGATTTCATTCAATGGAATGCTTAGAGCTGATTGGGTAAAATCACCAAGTGGCACCTGCTTCCCACATTGAACATTTAGCTAAGTGTAGATGCAGTACCAAATGTGACACATCACATTCTTGATTTGCTACACAATTAGCTGAGTTAACTGATAAATCAAACTTTTGCCAAATCCAGTATGGAGGAATGTGCATCTTCAACATCTTCCACAAAGGCACAAATGGCATCCTTTCCATGTTTTTGAAAAACGAAACACATGTAATCCCAGCTTAAACAAAATGAATAAAACGTGTCAAGTACATTATCTTACAGCCAGCGAGGGATTTACCATTGGGCAATACTAGGCAGTTGCCTAGGGCCCCAAGTTCCTGGGGGAGAAAGATTTCAGACTTTGGGAGGACGCTGGAGTATCCGGAGAGAACCGACACATGCTCAGGGAGAACATGCAAACTCCCATGGAGAGAGACCCCGGGCCTGGAATCGCAAACCCCAAATATCATTCTTTACAATGTCAGGAAACCTTTTTTTTAAATGTTAGAAATATTTGTACGGTGGCCCTGAAGTGCAAACTGCAACTACAAATCTAAAAGCGCAACTACTTTAAGAAAAACAAAACTACATAAAGCAAAGCGCAACTACATTAAGGAAAACACAATTACATGAACCTACCGGAAAAGGTAGGTACCAGTGGGAAACATCAGACATCGCTGATTGGACGACGGCGCCGTTTGACCCTTGAACCGGAAGTTGCGTCGTCTGAACAGTCCAGCTTCTTTTAAGTGTGTCTTCAGTGTACGCAAACTAACTAAACTTTCGTGATTAGTCTTGAGCATATCCAGTATCGCCTCGTACGTATGTCCTGATTCAAAATATTCCTGGATAACGGCAGCTATGTTTGGGGCGCCGACAATATCCATGTTTTCAAAAGCCGCAGCAGGCAGAATGACTTCCGGTTCAAGGGTCAAACGGCGCTTTATGTAGTTTTGTTTTCTTAATGTAGTTGCGCTTTGCTTTATGTAGTTGCGATTTCCTTAATGTAGTTGCGCTTTTAGATTTGTAGTTGCAGTTTGCACTTCAGGGCCACCATATATTTACCTCTAATCATGGAAATTTAAAAAAAATGTGCAACTTTGGGTGTGCTTTGGTGGCACAGCGGTTAGCACACATGACCCATGTATGGAGGCCCACCTGGGTTCAAATCCAACCTGTGGTCCTTTGTTGTATGTCTCTCCCCATCTTTCATACAGCCTCCTGTCCAAAAAAACAAGCCACTAGTGCCGTAAAAAACACAAAATTTGCATTTTCGACGTCTGAGTTTTTTATTTTTTATATTGAAATTAATTTCATTTGTTTTGGCAAAAATATATACCCTTTTTTAATCTACGAGGGCGCTAACATTCAGTTTGACCAGAGACACATTAAATGTTTTGTTTTTGGTCCGTGTTTCACAGGGAAGGATGGTTTACCTCCTACTGCCTGTATTTTCGGTGTAAATAATAATCAGTTTTATGTAAATAAAGATCCCTTTTGGACTCGCTGTTAGTTTCATCCTTAATGAACGAAACTATCTCTTTCTTTCACTTTTCGTCACACAGCCAAAGACTACGTGGACTCAGACCCGTCTGGTCGCAAAGGGCTGCCCATCACCACCATCAAGCAGGGCGCAGAGCCTCCCACTTTCACAGGTTGGTTCCAGGCCTGGGATGCCAAGATGTGGGACAAGGATCCACTGGATAGAATCCGCGCCCGCTTCTGAACACAAAACCCCAGCCTTATCCTCTGCACTCTGCCCTTTTTTCTATCAGCTCTCTACATTACAGTATAATTCCTGCTTTAATCAAATACCTAAGTGCCAATACCAATGTTATTACATTTATGAGGTTGAATAGCTCCACTATGGTTCATTCATCTCTCAGTTTGGGCTTCTTGCCTTTGGATTGTCAGGAAGAACCTGAATAAAATATAAACAGTCTGTCCTGTTTCTATCTCTTAGCGCTTTATTCTTCGGTTTATAAACTAGTAGCGAAACCATCTCCATTACCTGTTATTTCTTTTTGCATCATGTTTAGTTAAACAGAACATATTCCATGAATTACATCCTACTCTTTGTTGTTGACTTTTCTGCTTGTTAAATTTAAAACATGCTCTGTAAGATCTGTAGACGGAATATTTGTCTTCATGGCTTTTTAAATCACCCTGATATATTCATGTGAATGGCTTTTAAATAAAACTTTTTAGTTTAAAGCTTTTGGTCTTTGATCCTTTATTTAAGGATTGTCATGGTTTTGGTTCTGTTGCGCTTTACTTTGCTCCATGTTTCCTAGTTCTATTGGTTTAATTCCTGTTTTGTTGTAGTTTCTAGATTTATGTTAGTTCTCAGGTTTTTCTGTTGTCTTCTGTTGTCTTCTTGTGTGTGTTCCTTTCCCCTTGGCTCCCTTGTTGTCTCCTCTCACACCTGCTCCTCATCAGCTCGTTAGCCCTGCCTTTGTCTCAGTCAGCTATATATTCTCTCCCTCTGCTGTCTCTCCTTGTTGGTTCCTTGTCTTTGCTGGCTTCTCATGTTGTTGTCTTCCTACCTCGTCTCTCCCTGGCTCCTTGTGTTTGGTTTGGCATTTTGGGTCCTCAAACCAACCAAAACGTGACAAGGATGTGAAATTTAAGCTTGTGTTATGATCATGGGAAAAACAAATATCTGCCCTGAAATGTACAGGTCATCAGATTCCCTCTGAAAAAGAGAAGGTGCAGAGGAATAGGGAAAAGATCGCATGTTTTTTATAGCCATTTTAGAAACTGAGCAGTAAACGAATATAAAATATTCACTTTATTTTTAAAAGGCTTAGATGAGCAAAGTTTATCTACTTTATAGGGGGTGTTTTTAAATGAATGTGCTAAGAATCAACCAAAATCATCTGAAGCTATTAAATCATGTGCTGGGGAAGATTCTCAGTCATCCAGGTCATTCCAAAAAAGCTAAAAAACACAAAAGAAGCCAAATGACCCCCATACCAAAGGGGTGGACCCGTTCATCAAAAACAAGGCTTTGTTAGTCCCCTCTATAAGGCCTGGAACTCAACACTATTTCTGACATTTTGAATTGAAAAAGCTTCCTGGATGGAAGAGAAACGTCTTTTCAGTGGTTTGTAAGTCCAGTGGATTGTATTTTAACTTTGGAATTAATATTAAATCATGATAAAAGAAAAAAGAAGAAGAAGAAGGTTGTTAAGAGGCACATTGTTTTTTTGTTTGTTTTTTTACAATCATTTCCATTTTTAATAGACACTTGCTAAAAGCATTCATATACTTTGAAATTATATTTACGTTTTTCGTGTTATAGACACAAACTTTGTCTACAATAGATACAGGAATATCACTGAAAAACAGGCCCAAATTTATCATCTCTAACCAAAGGTGTTAATGGCAATAGCCCAGCTGCTATTTCTCTCTGAGATGCTGTCACAACCAAACAGGAATAGTTCAGATTAAGCTACTATGATGAGGAAAAAGCAAAGGAAATATAAATTTAGAGGTTAAACCAACAAATACTGCAGAAGAGGAAATAGAGATAAAATGAAGCAGAAAGATGAAAAGGGGTCCCTATGTCCTCCATCAGCCTAAGGCTATAGAGCAGGCATCCCCCACCCTCGGTCCTGGAGGCCCGCTGTCCTGCAGGTTTTAGAGGTTTCCTTGCTCCAGCACAGCTGATTTTAATTGAAAGCTGATTAACAGGCTTTTGGTCTACTGCAATCATTATAATCAGCTGTGCTAAAGCAGGGAAACCTCTTAAACCTGCAGGACAGGCGGCCTCCAGGACCGAGGTTGTGGATGCCTGCTATAGAGGACAAACTATAGAGTGGCTCAGGATAACCTGAGCCACTCTAACTATAAGCTTTATCAAAAAGGAAAGTTCTAAGCCCACCCTTTGTGGTGGGAAAAAGGTGTTCAACTATTCACCCCAGGAGAATTGTGTGGCCTTGCAGGATAAACTTTTATAGTGAGTAAATAGTATGAATTAGTATATGAAATAAAAGAAATCTAAATTTTCTGACCACACCTTAAAAGTAGACAGGGTGTCTGCCTCGCGGACTAAAACTGGTAGTTGGTTCCACAGGAGAGGAGCCTGATAACTAAAAGACCTGCCTCCCATTCTACTTTTAGAAATTCTAGGAACCACTAGTAAACCTGCGGATTGAGAGCGAAGTGCTCTGTTAGGAACATCAGGAACAATCAGATCTCTGATATCAGATGGAGCTTTGTTATTTATGGCTTAATTAATGAGAATGAGGATTTTTAATTATGTACTGGATTTAACGAGATGCCAATAAAGGGAAGCAAAGATAGGAGAAATATGATTTTCATCAGAACTCTGGCTGCATTTATTATTACTATTAGAATTAATATGAACATCTGTCATGATCTGGCCTGTTTGCTCCTTAATTTGTCATTCCTTTCACCTGTCGTTTTTCCCTCCCTGCCTCAATTATAATTTATTCCTCTCACCTGTTTCCTCTGGTTTATATTCAGTTCAGCCTGAGCATTCAGGGCCAGATCATTGCTTGTCTTTCTGTCAGTCTTTCTGTTCAGTTTTATTTGGTTCATGTCCTGGATCCTAGCTGCCAGTGGAAAGAGGGTTTTGTGTTTGTCTCGTCTCCTGATCGTCCACTGTTCCTCCCCCGCGGAGTCCTCTGGGTTTTTGGCTCATTATGGGGGGAGGTTCAGTTTTTATCTGAGTAAGCCTGGCTCCAGGAGAAAACCAGTTTAAAGTCCTGCTTCAAGTTCTGGTTCCACGTCCTGTCTCGGCTACCCTCTTCCACTGAGCCTGCCTGTCTGCACCTGTTCCTGTCTGCTCCTGTGCGTGACCACCTGGTCACGCTTCTGGTCCCAGTCAGACTCTGAACCCTCCTAGAAGCCTGTGGATGCCTGGAAGTCTGGATCCTGCCACCTGTTTCTGTTTCTATCTGTTCTGGATCCCTGACCAGGACCGGCTTTCAGCACGTCCTCTGGAACTGCAGCACTGGGACATTCTTGGTCTGGACTGCTAAACCAGGTAAGTGACTCACTGAGAACATCATTTTCAGTCAGATGATCGCGGTCACTTACCTGTGTTTCTCCCACTACAGAATGTCTGAGATTGGGCGGTGCCCCCCCCTCCTGCCTGCAGTATCCGCGAGCCGCAGCTCCACCTTAGTTTTTGTTTAATAAACCTTTTTTGAACTTTCCTACTGACTGTCTCGCCTTGAATACTGGGTCCATCTGACCTCGGCTTCATGACAACATCTTTTAATTGTACTGCAGGACAAAAACTCTTGTCTGCCAGTCAGGTAGTGGCAGACCCTGGCAGGACATATGTCTGTGAAGGACAGGTTTAGAGAGTGATGATTGCCTACAGGCTAGATTTATCCTCTGCACAGGCCTGTCTACCGCTGTCATGGAGACATCTGTAGCAGCCAACTGAAATGTCTCCACCTAAAGCTCTACAGAGAAGGACAAAGAAGCTGAAGCCTCAGCTGTTTACAGTGAGCCTTCTCATACAAAGATGTTCCATTAGAGAGGAAGTTGGTACAACTCTGATCCCATGTCTTATATAAATATATTAAAACAATAAAAAGTAAGAAAATATAGCTAATCTTTGTGGAGTATTGGCCAAGATGTGTCAATATTGGCAATTATCAAACATATGATAAGCTGCTATTAAGGAGCCCCAAGAATGAGTGCCCTGAACAGAATCCAGATTTTAATACGTTATATTTCTTTATTCTTGATCAGGATCTGTCATTAAAATCCCATATATAAGAGTTTTCTACAATTTCCTTCTTTTATCTCCGGAATATTGCAAAATGTATTCAAATTAATTCAGTTTATTTATATAGCGCCAAATAACAACATGTCATCTCAGGTCACAATTCAACCAGATCATCCAGTCAGATTGGTCCAAGTTTTCCGCCGATTGCATCGACTCATTGACTCTTCAGCAATTCCTCACACTAAGCATGCTTGTAGCGACAGTGGAGAGGAAAAACTCCTTTTGAACAGGAAGAAACCTCCAGCAGAACCAGGCTCAGTGTGAGCAGCCATCTGCTGAGGCCCACTGGGGTTCAAGGAGACAGAAGCAGACATAGAAAAAGAAGCATAGATACAAAAGGCAACTGTCAACCAGCTCCACAGGCGGCCCCGTCCAGGAAACACACAGCCAGGCAGACGAGCTCCGAGCCAGCTCCCATGTCAGAGGATGAAGAGAGCACATCCAGTTGGTCACAGTCAGAGAAACAGGACCACACTGGAAAACAGGCCAAGCTCCAACATCCTCGTTCTCACATATAAAAATGAGAAATCTCCTGTCGCGGGGTGATGCTGAGAAACTAGTCCATGCATTTGTTACTTCAAGGCTGGACTATTGTAATTCTTTACTATCAGGAAGTCCACAAACTGTAGTTAAAAGCCTTCAGCTGATCCAAAATGCTGCAGCCAGAGTTCTGATGAAAATGAAAAAGAGAGATCGTATCTCTTCTATCCTGGCTTCTCTTCATTGGCTTCCTGTTAAATCCAGAATAGAATTGCCAAAGCTTATAACTATAAAGCTTCTAGTTAGAGTGGCTCAGGTTATCCTGAGCTATCTCTATAGTTCTGCTGCTATAGGCTTAGACTGCTGGAGGACATAGGGACCCCTTTTTCATCATTCTGCTTCATTCTATCTCTATTCTCCCACTCTGTAGAATCTGTTAGTTCAATCTCTAACGTTCTGCTCTCTCTGCTTTTTCTCATAGTAGCTTCATCTGGTCTGTTCCTGTTTGGGTGTGACTCCATCCTGGAGAGAAATATCAGCTGTGCTGCTGCCATCAACACCTTTGTTTCTAGATGTTGGAGCTTGGCCTGTTTTCCAGTGTAGTCCTGTTTCTCTGACTGTGACTAACTGGATGTGCTCTCTTCATCCTCTGACATGGGAGCTGGCTCTGAGCTTGTCTGTCTGGCTCTGTGTTTCCTGGACACTTACTTTCATTAGATAATCTGAGCTTGGGTCTGTGCTTGGATTCCCATTTTATGCTAAAGGTAAGTGTTTAAAAGCTTTGTGAATAATTAAGAACCGATCAGTGGCACGGGAAGGGGGGTGCTGCGGGGGCTGCAGCCTCCCTCGTCATAGCATCAGCCCCCCATGGTGGGGGGCTGTGGAGTAACATAATATTGTACTTAAAAACATGAAATTATTTATGTATTTATTTTTAAAAGACTGTGTTTGATATGGGATTAAAATGATAGGCTGTGTATAAGATATAAACTAATGATTCATTATTTTAATATTTCATAAAACACTAGGCTACTCCCCCGGAAGCTTCACATTCGTTTAGGCATGGCTAGCAATAGGCAGCAGAAACGTATTTCTAAATATTTCGAGGTAAGAAATGGTTTTAATTCCCCTATACTGCCGCATTTAGCGTTATTTATGTGCCTATTCGTCTTGGTTCTGTGGCTGAAGAAGTCTACGCTAGAATAAGGCTGCATATCACTAAATTTTATGTCTGTATTAAGCTATTTAGTGATAAAATATGAAATTAGTTAATTTTTTTTTGTGTGTGTTTTTTGTTCAGATATGAAATCATTTCCCATATCCATAGTCGAATGGACTTTCAAGACGTTCAATGCTCAGTTTAGGCTAAATTTAGGCCATGTTTCATTCAAGTATTCCTGATCCTCTTGACTGGGAAGCTGTTGTTCGTTTTGAATGATTAAAAGAGAAGAAATAAAGTTTAAAATGTTCATGCTTTGTTCCGATGCATTTTAAATGGCAGTTTTTGGCGACAAATGTAGGCCTACAATATTATGTTAAAAACGTCAGCCACAGCCCTCAACATAAGGACGTCACGTGTTTTCCAACCCAGCCATCAGCCCCCCTCGCTTGAAACAGCTTCCAGCGCGCCTGGAACCGATGGCCTTTTTTGCCCGCAATACCAATAACCGATACCTGGCTGTGCAGTATTGGCTGATACCGATACCATCTGTTTGAAATTGATGTGTGTGTATATCTGAAGAATCTGCAGACTACTTGGATGTAAAATAATTGCCATCAAGGCTTTGTCAAGCTGCTGCCTACCTTTGAGCTTTGGCTCTATCTTGTCTGCTGTCATGATTCATGCAGCTATTATTTCATCCAAATGAAAAATGGAGAACAGATAAGCAGATCATGGCTTGTCTACAGTGAAAAGAAGGACTGGGTTATTTACTTTGGCCTTTTTGGAAACACAGGAAGGAGCAATCAGCTAAGTGAGCTTAGTGCTTGGAAAAAATCTTTCATTCCTTTAGAGACAGCATGAAAAGTCAGCTGAGTACAAAACATAGAGAGGAAAACAAGAAGAAAAGGGACAAGAAGAGAGGGACACAACCTAGAACAGATAATGGATGTCTATTCTATTAACATTTCTCTATCTGTAGAATGGGTCTGTTTGATGTGTTGTCTTCTCCATTCTTTGCCTAGGGCCAAAAATGTCCTAAATCCGCCCCTGGAGTTATCCCAAAGATTGTGGTTCTTGGACACTGGCTGCATGCATGTTGTACCAATCTGTAAAAGACTCATGGCTGATCTGGGCCATTTTTTTCTAACATGAGAGATTAAAGTGATAAAGTCTCTTTCTAGACTTATGTGTTTCTAATTTCGTTTTAATGTTGATCACGTTCAGGAATGCAAGTGTTAGGAATCCAGTTTGTGTGGGTTGTGTTTGTTTTCCTCCACCAGCAGGTGGCGCCTGGTTCTCATTGGTCTCCTCACACACCTGCGGATGGTTGCCTCATTACCGGAGGACTCTTAAGCTGCTGACTGTCACTACCTCGACGCCAGAGTGTTTGCCAGTTTTGGGTACTCTAGCCAAGCTGAGTTTTGCTGAGTCAAACTGAGGTTTTGCCACCTGAGTCTTAACCTTGTTGTTTTTTGTCTTTGCCTCTCGGCAGGAAGTCATCCTGCAAACTGGATGTTTTGGACCTTCTCCCCCCTGGAAGGATTCTCTGAACGTCAATTTGAGCTGGGGATTCAAACTGGTGGTTTGAATCTACTTTTCCCCAAGGATTGTTTGAGCTTCACACTGAGCAAGGGATTCATCATCTCCACAAGTACCGTTCAAGTACAGCAGGAAATCTAAGTGGCAGTCAGCTCCTCCGTTCCTCAAGTAAACACCTCTACCTGGTTAAACCGTTTCCGCCCTCCAACGAGCAAGTCTATTACTGGAACAACCCTCACCGACTGGATTCAAAGAAAGACAGCTTTTTCTGGAAGCGTGAGTCCTTTTGCCTTTATTCCCTTTTTCAAATCAAAGACACAAATTTCCCACTGAGCCTGAAGTAACCGCAGAATCTTTCCCTTCACTTTTCAGTCCCGGTTCGCCAGTGTTCAGAGCAGCACTGGACTCCTGTCTACCAACTCACAATAAACCTGTTAAACCTTCCCCTGGTTTCTCTGTTTGGTTTTCTGCATGTGGGTCAGATCTTTGGATAAAATCATGACAACAAGGACTTGGGCCGCGTGAATTAAGATGTGAAAATGATTACACAATCAAAACAAAACAAAATTTAAAAGCGGCTTCTCCTTCATGATTCTTTCAACCTGCCTTTGAAAAATGAAGCACACCAGATACAAGTGACAGAGTAAAGAAGTAACAAAAATAACCTTAACCCAACTATTTATCTACGACTAAAAAATCGGTTCCTGCAACGTCTGTCCCAGAAGAAGGACGACAGATTCCTTCATGCAAAAATAAGTTCATCTGATGAAAAATTAGTGTTTTTACATCATGATCCTTAACAAAGCTGTGAGAGTCAAAATATATATATATATATACAATTTTAACTGACATGTTTAAAATTATTTCATTCAAGAACAACTTAACAAGACATGATCACATCTTGCTAGAAAGAGATATTATGAATTTTGCTGTTTGCTCGTTAGAAAAAAAGTGACTTGTAAATACTACCTTAGATTTTATGTAAAATGTACTTCAAATTGTAAAATGACAATGCCTTTACTTCAAATTTACACATTTTTATTTAATTTGTGAATTTGTTATTACAATTAATTTGTAAACCTATATTCATCAATGGTGAATTTAATTGAATTAATCTTACCAAATTATTAAAAAAACAATTAAAATCGGGTGACGGGTCGGGTTCGGTAGTCATCCTAACGGGTTCGGGCAGGTGCGGGTTGGTAAAACTCGACCCGTGCAGGACTCTACAACAGAGGACAACAGAAAAACATGAGAACATAAATCTAGAAATTACAACAAAACTGTAATTAAACCAATAAAACTAGAAAACAAGGAGCAAAGTAAAGTACAACAGAACCAAGACCATGACAGCCAATATTAGAACATTTACGGTAAAACAAGAGATCTAGTTTACCGGAAATCCTCTAATATTGGGAAATTCAGACCAACGAAGGCCAACGAAATTCCGTCATTTCAACGCTGCATGGTTACAACCACACATACTGGTAATCACATGTGTCTTTCAGATCGGAACGTTTGTGTGGCTGGTTATCCTCCCAGCCGTGTGTCGCAGTGAGCTTGATGCAGACATTTTTGATTTATGCTTAACGTTGAAGCGTAGTCTGCGCTATACGCTGTGGGTCTAGATACTGCCAGGTGGAAAAAGGGTCCCAGAGTTCTTGCGCACCTCTCTCTTCTAGCTGGTCACAAGTTGTTTCCGCAATTTCGGTCATAAAAACAAAACAAGCCGCCCAGAAACATCGTTGGTTCTAATTATAGCCCCTGCCTGTATACAAGTCCGGCCATTATTTATCTCTGCTGACAGTGAGACCGGCCATTATTAGAGACCCGGCTGCTAATGGAATAAAGGCCAATATTTACGGAGCCCCCTAGGGGACATGAGGAATCTTTTTTTTTTTTTTGCGTTCCCTCGCAAAAGTATTGCGTTACCTCGCAAAATTTTGCGTTACCTCGCAAAACCTTTTGCGAAAGTTTTGCGTTTCCACGCAAAATATTAATGGTTAATAATAACAAAAATAAAATTAAAAAAAGTAAAGGTGTATTTTTCCAAACTCCAAAGTGGAGTTATTGATTTTTATTTGCAACGTTTTGCTGTTGTTTTACCATTTGCATACGGTCCCTAACCACTCGCCTGGCCGCTGCCTGTGCATAGAGATTAATGTAATACTTCCAGCTCGGAGAACGGCTCTTTTTTCTCGAAAATAACGCTTTTTGATTCTTGAAATACGTAGTCTGTGCTATCAGGACATGAAAGATGCGTCATTTGTGTTTTCAACAACGAGAGTTATTGATCCCAGAAGTTAGAATCTGTGAATATCTTTTTAACTTTACCGAAGTAAGGTTTTGCGTTCTCACGCAAAAGGTTTTGCGTGGGAACGCAAAACTTTCGCAAAAGGTTTTGAGAGGTAACGCAAACGAAAAAAAATTCCCCATGTCCCCTAGGGGGCTCCGTAAATATTAGATGATTTACGGTAGTCTCTAAAACAGACATGGCTACGGATTGATGCTAACATGTTTGTTAGCTGTCAGAATTCTGAGATTAAAGTCAGAATTCTGACTTTTTTCTCATATTTAGCTGAAATGAAATGTAAAAATCAGTTCACTGTTTTTTTTTTTTTTTTAGTGGCCCTAATCCCCTTCTGTAAAGTCTAAAGTTATTTTCACATATTTAAAATGTCCCCATCGTGGGATGGGGCCCCTCAGAGCCTCCTTTAAATAGCCTCGAACAGCGGGGGCGCTATTCCAGGCATCTGGCAGCACCTAACCTGCATTTCCAGCCTCTATTGCAATGCGGAGGCGCTCCACTGATCCTCCCCTGGTCTAGTGTGTGTGTGTTGGCTGTTTGGTTATAAAGCACGGCGCTATTCAGTCATGTGATTCCTGCTTTTTTTCCCTCCTCCTGAGTGTGAAGGCAGGAGCAGAGAGCGGTGGAGGGGCCCACATCAGCCTAGATCAGCCCGTCTTTCCTGCTCGCTGTGGATGCAGCGTTTTCTCCTCCTTTTTTTCCCCTCCGTGAATCTGTTTCTCACTCAGTCTGTTTGTTTTTTTTTTTATTCCTTTTTTTTTTCTTTTTAACGAAACGCTTGTTTAACAATGGCGGGGGCTATAATCGAGAACATGAGCACCAAAAAGTTGGTGATAGTGGGAGTTACTCTGCTTTTGTTCCAGGCGCTCTCCTTCATGGTCGGAGGATTAATTGGTGAGTTTTTCCTCCTTCCTTTATCTGTTGCTCGCCTGTTGAAACTGGACTAAATGCGCAGTTTGAAAGTTGATGTTTTTTAAGGAACGTTTTCGCTAAAACGACAAATGAGGGCCGACTTGCTGTAACTTGTTGAGGGGGGGGAAATGGGCCCCTGGGTTAGACCAGCCTTGGTGCCTTGCCCCCCCAACAGCTTTTCTACTAATTTAACTTGACCAAAAAAACAACAACACACATTTTACACGCTTTATGTATCTTTGCTTCGGTCTCCTTCAACTATGGTGACCAGATTTGTGTTTCTGTAAAGGACCCTTTTCATACATATATGTGTGTGTATATATATATATATATATATATATATATATACATATGTGTGTGTATGTGTGTGTATATATATATATATATATATATATATATATATTATATATTATATATAAACCACACACATACACACATATATATATATATATGTATATATATATTACATAATATATATTATATATATTTTATATATTTTATAATATATATAATATATATATATAAAAATATATATACACATATATATACACATATATAAATAAATATACATATATATATATATATAACATATAATATATATACACATATATATTATATATTTTACACATATATATATATAAAACACATACACACATATATATATAATATACACAATACACACATATATATATATATATACACATACACACATATATATATATATACACATACACATATATATATAAATATATATATATATATATATATATACAAACACTATATATAAAATATAAAATATATAAATATATATAAAAATATTATACATACACATAATATATATATATAAAAAATATATATATATATATATATTTTAACAAAACACACATATAATTAAAATAAATATATATTAATATATATAATATAATATATAAACAATAATATATAAATATAATATATATTATATATATAAATATATATATTATATACATACACATATATATATATAATTAATATCCCAAAACATACACATCCCCAAAACCCCTATATAGTATTATATTTGTTTTAATGTATAATATTTTATATATTGTTTTAAATAATATTATATATGGGGGGGGGTATGAAATATATTTTATATATTGTGAAAGTTTATATATTTATTATGTGTGTAATTATATATTTTTAAAATTTTGTAATGTATATATATATATATGTGTGTATTATATATATAAATTTTGGGGGTATGTATAAATATATGTGTATGAATTTTAAATAAAATTTTAAATATATATGTGTATTTATGTATATATATCAAAATTGTTTTGAAAAATATATATAAAATGTTTTTTATATATAATATATGGGTTATGATATATATTATATGTTTTTGTATAAAATTTATATATTTTTATGTATGTATATATAAATATGTGAAATGTATATATATATATATTGTATTTTATGTTTAAATATATGTTATTATATATATATATATGTGTATGTATTATATAAAATATATTTTTTTGGGAAATTATAATATATAAAAATGGTATTATTTTATATTATTGTGAAATGTAATATTTTAATATTGGGTATGTATATATATTTTAAGGGTTGATGAAATATATATATATAATATATGGAAATTTTAAAAAATTTTATATATTAGGGTAGTATATATATTTTATATATGTGTATTATATATATATTTTGTATTGTATATATAATTTTTATGAAAATAATTTTTGAAATTTATATGATATATTTATTTTAATATATATATTTTTTGTAGTATATAAAATAATTATGTGTATGATATATATATAATGGTATGTAATATATATTTTGTATGTATATAAAATATATAAAATGGGGTATGTATATATAAATTTATATGTGTATGTATATATTTTATATATATGTATATATATAATATGTGTATATAATATATATATGTTTTTTTTATATTAATATTTTTAATTGTAGTATATATATATATTTTGTGTTTTAAATATATATAATATGTGTATGTATAATAATAATGTGAAAGAAATATATATATATTTTGGGGTAGGTATATATTTATATATTTTGGTATGTATAAAAATATATATATATGTGTATGTAAAATATATATAAAAAGGTATGTATATTAATAATATATGTTATGTATTTTATAAAATTATATATATTTTATGTATAATATTTTATAATAATTTTTAAATGTATTTTATATATTTTTTGTATGTATATAAAAAAAATTTTATGGAATATATATATAATATATGTTATGTTTTATATATATATATATATGGTATTATATATAAAATTATATTTTAAATTATGTAAAATATAAAATGTGAAAATTATGTTATATATATATATATGTGTGGTTTATATATATATATATGTGAATTTTATATAATATAGGTGTATTATAAAAAATATGGTTAGGTAAAATATATATATATATATATTTTAAGGGTTTTAGGGGATAATAAATTTTTAAAAATATGTTAGGTATATATTTTAAAATATATATATATGGGGTAGGGTATATAAATAAATGTTTTTGTATATAAAATATAAATTTTTAAATTATATATATATATAAAATGTGAATGTATATATATAAATAAAAGTTTTTGTTTTATATAAAATGTGTATTATATATAAAATTGGGGAAACCTTAAATATTATTTTTATTGTATGTAATTTATATTTTTATGTATATATATATGTTTATGTATAAAATAAATGGGGAAATGAAATTTTATTTAAATAATGTGTATGAAAAATATATATATGTTATGTATATATATATATTTTAAATGTTTAAAAAAATATATATGTGTATTTTATTTTAAAAAAATTTTTAAAAAATAAATATATATTATGTGTAGGGGAAATAAAATATATTTATAAAAATATGTGAAATGTATAAAATATATATGTGTAAGTATATATATTTTTTAAAAAGTGAAATGTATATAAAAATTATTTTTAAATGTTATTTATAAAATTTGTGTTGAAATTTTATATATATATGTGTATGTTTATATATATATTTTGTATGTATATATATATTATGTGTATGAAATAAAAAATAAAAAAATTTATAATTTTTTGTATGTATATATATATATATATTTTTTTAAATGTATATAAAATATATATATGTGTATGTATAAAATATTTTAAAAATGTTTGTATAATATAAAAAATGTGAAATGAAAATATATATGTGTTTTTAATTTTAATATATGTGAAATGTAAAAAATATATAATTAATATTTTTTTTTATGTAAAATTATATATATATGTGTAGTATATATATATGTGTTTTGTATATATATATTTGTTTTGTATATTATTTTATATATGTTATGTTAAAATATATAAAATTGTATGGATTATATAAAATTATTTATGTATAAAAATTTTTAAATTAAATAATAAATTTTTATGTATATAAAAATATAAATATTTTTGTATTTTAAAATTTTTTATATAAAAAGTTTATGTAATAAAAATATATATATTTTTAAAAGTATATATATAAAATAAAAATGTGTATGTAAATAAATATATATATGTGTAGTATATAAAATAATATTTTTAGAATTTTTTAAGTATATAAATATATTTTATATATAAGTTATTAATTTTATAAAAAAAATTTTTTGTTGTAGAAATATATATAAAATAAAATTTTAAATTTAGATATTTTATATAAATAATGTGATGTATATATATTTTTGTGTATGTAAAATTTTAATATAGGTATGTATATATAAAAATTATGTTATAATATATATATAAATATAAAAGTGTAGGGTATATATATATATTTTATTATTTTATTATAAAAATTTTAAAATGTGAAAGTATATATAAAATATATATGTGTATGTATAAAAAATATATTGTATGTAATAAATATATATATTTTTAAATGTATAAAAATATATAAAATATATTTAGGAAATATATATATATATATATGTTTATGTAAAATATTTTAATGTTTTTTAAATATATTTTGTGTGTATGAAATTATATAATATGTGTGATGAAAATTATATATGGGGTTTTTTAATAAAAAGGGGAAATGAAAATAATATAAAAAAAGGGTTATTGAAATTTAAAAATATCAAAAAAAAAGGGGTAAAAGAAATGTGTAAAAAAGTTTGGGTCCTGAACTTTTAAAAAGGAAAAAAATTTCCCCCTCGGGGATCTTTAAAAATTTATTTCTGGTTTTAATATCCCATCAAAGAGAACTTCAGAAAATTTAAGTTGAAGTAGAACGTCTTTTAAGCTAAATTCATCACTTTTTAAACCTATTTTAAACACGGTTTTTCCTTTCCACCCCCCCCTTTTAATCACAGTTTCTCTGTTTTTAATACAAATTTAAAATTCTTTTCTCGAAACTCAACCCCCTTCCAAAAAGTGCCCCTGCTTTCTCAGTGAGTGGGGCCCTCGGGGCAGCACCCTTCAAACCCTTCCCTTTACACCCCCCCCCCCTCCATGAGTGTCTTCTTTTTCCCCCAAATTCCTTTCTTTTAGAAGTGGAAGCCTAAATGTTTCACATAAACCGCACAGCCGTCTGTCAAGCTTGAATTCTGCCTTCAGGTGTGAATTGGAGTCGCTGTCAGGTGGTTTTAAATGCAGCTTTTTTTATCTTTTTACCCAGAAACGTAAACATTTCAAACTGAGGCCACGTTTTGCTAAATTTTTTTTTTCCCTTTAATGTGAGATCTTTGTGAGTCCTACTCTGCTCTCAGGGGCCCCTGCTCTGCGGGAAAATTACCCTTTTGGGGTTTTTCCTTTTCCCCCAAGGCGGAAAAGGTTTTTTTAAATGAAGCTAGATTCCTTTGTGTTTGCTCTGTAGCTGGGGGCTTTGGGGGTAATTGAGAATAAAGGGTTTTTTTTTCTTTTCTTTTTTGTTCTCTCCCCTTGTTTCCTGACAAAACCCGACAGCACGGCGTGGGGTGAAGCGGGCTGAGGGGACGGCCATTATCACTGACCCGCTGCAGTGGGGAGAGGGCTGATTTATAGGCTCCACTCGGTAATTGAACTCCCCGTGGCTTTCAGACAACTGGGACTGTTTGATGTTCCTTTATTGCCATGTATTCATAGATTTGGACTATTTTTAAACCTTAGCTTATAAATAAACACAAAGAAATTGGATTTAATGTATTAGTGTCCAGAGATGTAAACTAATAACTCGCGACTCTCGTTTCAACAAGTTATGAAGTTTATTCAGGTTCTGTTCACCTTTACAGAAGAAGGCGTCACAATGAATGTTTTTGTTTTTTAACTCTTGTTCCTTGTTCAGACCTTCCACTCGCATAGATCTCAAAAGATTCAGATACTTGAGTGTTCAGATTTCTTTCAACTTATTGGAGTTTCTAACTATTTTAATGTTGTTCCTTTACCAACACCCCACCCATTGCATTCTAAAGGGCTGGTTATACTCCAACAGCAGTGTGTCGCAGTGAGCTTGACGGAGAGTTGCAGACATTTTTGATTTATGCTCAATTCGCTGTAGGTCAGGATATAGCCAAGGCGGTGAGAAAATTGGGCCAGCAGTGGGACATGAGGGCCAAAAAGAGCAGGGATCCAGGTGGAAAAAGGTTCCCAGCGTTCTCACGCACCTCGCTCTTCTAGCTGGTCCAACTTAACAAGTTGTTTCCTGCAATGGCGGTCAGACAACAAAACAAGCCGGCCTCCTGTCTGCAGTCACCTGCAACTTGGGAGACGTGCAGCAGAGTGTCTGAGGAGGGGGCAGGGACATCTTTTTGTTCATTGCGACACTCTATGCAGACAACCTGGTTTGGAAGTATAAATTAGGCCCCGTCCACACGAAGCCAAACCCTGGCCTAAACGCACAAATTCTTCACCAAACCAGCCTCTCATCCACACGAAGCCGGCGTTTCGGGGGTCTGTAAACGATCTTTTTTTTATTCAGCCTTCAGAGTGGGAAGATTTTGAAACGCCGTTTTCGCTTTTCCATCTTTAAGCTGTAAACGCTTTTTTTTTTTTCTTACACGCATGCGTCATAGCGTCGCCTCTAAACACGCATGCGCGACACAGTATCACAACAACAATGGCGCCGTACTGTGTTGAATGGTTGCTGCTCATGCTACTCACCCTGCTGTCGGGCTTACAACAGAATCTTCTTCTGGAATATCTCCAGGAAGAACAGAGCAATATCGACCACATAGTTCAGCACCTGAATTTGACTGAACCACGAAAATGGACCCGCAGGGCAACCATGTATAAATATTAGTGCACATGCCCAACATTTCGTCGCCTATTTTTGCTTTGGCACCACAGCGCCACTTACAGGCCTGGCATACATTTTGCAGCGTTTTCATGCATTCGTGTGGACGATCACATTTATTTTACGTCTCCATCTTTACGACAAACGTTCTGGAAAATATTAGCGTTTCGTGTTCGTTTTGACTTCGTGTGGACGGGACCTAAGCCTTAGTCCTCCAGGAAGAGCTTACCTTGACCACAACCCAGGGTGGATTTAGGAATTTTGGGGACCTAGGCAAAGACAGGCAGGGGGCCCTCTGAATTAACAAGACAACCAGGGTTCCCGCGGGTCCTTAAAAAGTCTTAAAAGGCATTGAATTCTTCAAAATAAAACTAAGGCCTTAATTGGTATTAAAATGTCTTAAATCAGTCTTTCGTAGGTCTTAATTATTAAAACATCATTAAATAGGATTATTTTCATTACGATTTATTTTTGTAATCTAAATAAAACATTAAAATTGCTAATTTTTAATTTTTTTTAATAGTGGCTCGCCATTATTGGTTCCGTCCCGATAGCGGAACCAGTAAAGCGTTGTTGCGGTCTGGACATTTGGGAGATGCACCATTAACTTTTTGTCTGGAAAATCTGAGCAAGTGTAAATGTAACCAAAATAGTCTCCAGCCAAGAGTTTCCTCCATGGCTAAAACCAGGGAACATACATGAAGCTCAGTGGATTTAGTGCAAGAAGTCATTCAAGCTCAGAACGATGGGAATTAAGGCAGTGGAGTCGTACATGCGAAGCACGAAACACAAAGCGTCAAAATGGAGTTACAGAGAAACAGCCGGTATTTCTCAGTTTAGTTCCACCCTTGTCTCTGCAACGCCTCCACTTATCACCAAATCAAACCTACTAAGAAAACCATACAAAGAAAAATAGCTGCTAAAAAGACTTAGCACTGGTTATGTTGGGGCTTTAAAACTCATTTGTTTTGTTCCCTGCTAAAACAAAGTTTGTGAATTCAGTTAAATAATTGTTCAAATATATCTGTCATTTGTGTGTTTTTAGCTTTCTTCCTGTATGGGAAGCTTTTCAACATTTGAAACATTAGTGCAGTGGTTTATGTTAAAATAAACCTTTGGGTTAAGTTGGAGCAAGCAGGTTTTTCTTTTTTTTTTTGTTAATTTGGTCTTAAATTTTAATTTCAAGTGGCATTAAAAAGTCTTGAATTTAACTTGCCTTATGCTGTACGACCCCTGACAACACATAAATCAGACCCATTATCTAGCTAGATAAATGTTAATAGAATAGACATCCATTATCTGTTCTAGGTTGTGTCCCTCTCTTCTTGTCCCTTTTCTTCTTGTTTTCCTCTCTATGTTTTGTACTCAGCTGACTTTTCATGCTGTCTCTAAAGGAATGAAAGATTTTTTCCAAGCACTAAGCTCACTTAGCTGATTGCTCCTTCCTGTGTTTCCAAAAAGGCCAAAGTAAATAACCCAGTCCTTCTTTTCACTGTAGACAAGCCATGATCTGCTTATCTGTTCTCCATTTTTCATTTGGATGAAATAATAGCTGCATGAATCATGACAGCAGACAAGATAGAGGAGAGCAGGAGGCGGGGTTACCAATCTACTCGCTCTGGAGAGCAGAGTTCGCTGCTTTTAGATGTTGTCTCCAATAGCAGAAAAAAGTCTCTAGATTTGGCGCTAGGAGCTTTTTAGAAATCAAAGTGCTAGAGGGGTCTGAAAAGTGGCTAAATACAGGTGCTGGTCATAAAATTAGAATATCATGAAAAAGTAGATTGATTTCAGTAATTCCATTTAAAAAGTGAAACTTGTATATTATATTCATACATTACATACAAACTCATATATTTCAGATGTTTATTTTGTTTAATTTTGATGATTACAAATGACAACAAATGAAAATCTCAAATTCATCATATCAGAAAATTAGAATATTGTGAAAAGGTTCAAAATTGATGGCCCCTGGTGCCACACTCTAATCAGCTAATTAACTCAAACCACCTGCAAAAGCCTTTAAATGGTCTACACAATCATGGGGAAGACTGCTGACTTGACAGTTGTCCAAAAGACGACCATCGACACCTTGCACAAGGAGGGCAAGACACAAAAGGTCATCGCTAAAGAGGCTGGCTGTTCACAGAGCTCAGTGTCCAAGCACATTAATAGAGAGGCGAAGGGAAGGAAAAGATGTGGTCGAAAAAAGTGTACAAGCAAGAGAGATAACCGCACCCTGGAGAGGATTGTGAAACAAAACCCATTCAAAAATGTGGGGGAGATTCACAAAGAGTGGACTGCAGCTGGAGTGAGTGCTTCAAGAACCACCACACACAGACGTATGAAAGACATGGGTTTCTGCTGTCGCATTCCTTGTGTCAAGCCACTCTTGAACCACAGACAGCGTCAGAAGCGTCTTGCCTGGGCTAAAGAGAAACAGGACTGGACTGCTGGTGAGTGGTCCAAAGTCATGTTCTCTGATGAAAGTAAATTTTGCATTTCCTTTGGAAATCAAGGTCCCAGAGTCTGGAGGAAAAGAAGAGAGGCACTTCATCCACGTTGCTTGAAGTCCAGTGTAAAGTTTCCACAGTCAGTGATGGTTTGGGGTGCCATGTCATCTGCTGGTGTTGGTCCATTGTGTTTTCTGAGGTCCAGGGTCAACGCAGCCACATACCAGGAAGTTTTAGAGCACTTCATGCTTCCTGCAGCTGACCAACTTTTTGGAGATGCAGATTTCATTTTCCAACAGGACTTGGCACCTGCACACAGTGCCAAAGCTACCAGTACCTGGTTGAAGGACCATGGTATCCCTGTTCTTAATTGGCCAGCAAACTCTCCTGACCTTAACCCCATAGAAAATCTATGGGGTATTGTGAAGAAGAAGATGCAATACACCAGACCCAACAATTCAGAAGAGCTAAAAGCCACTATTAGAGCAACCTGGGCTATCATAACACCTGAGCAGTGCCACAGACTGATCGACTCCATGCCACGCCGCATTGCTGCAGTAATACAGGCCAAAGGAGGCCCAACTAAATACTGAGTGCTGTACATGCTCATACTTTTCATGTTCATACTTTTCAGTTGGCCAACATTTCTATAAATCCTTTGTTTTTATTGGTCTTCAGTAATATTCTAATTTTCTGATATGATGAATTTGAGATTTTCATTTGTTGTCATTTGTAATCATCAAAATTAAACAAAATAAACATCTGAAATATATGAGTTTGTATGTAATGTATGAATATAATATACAAGTTTCACTTTTTAAATGGAATTACTGAAATCAATCTACTTTTTCATGATATTCTAATTTTATGACCAGCACCTGTATAGCGACTAAAGCGCTAAGTTGGCAACACTGCTCTTTGCATGGTTTGTTTTCAAATGGTTTGCTGCTGTCTGTTTGGACCTTTCTGAACATGTGCAGCAAATGGACTGATCCAATATGGTGGACACTGAGGGGGGGCTGAGACACACTTAATATTATCAGCGTTCTGATGGCATTTCAGTGAAAAGATTTTCATCAAAAACATGATTAATTTTCACAAATAAGGAATAGTCGTATTAATTTGGAATGTAAACGAAGTTTTAAGGGGTCCTCAGGAAGTCGGGGCCCTTGGAAACTGCCTCCCCCCCCCGTCACAGCTCTTGTACCTTGACTGGGTGTGTGTTGCATGATTCTATAAGAGCTTTAGCACAGATTCTGGGACCTCTTCTCCAATTTTTATCTTGTTTTAATGTGGATCCTCTACTGGAATGAAAGGACTGCAGGAAAAAAAAAGTCCAAGTAAGCTAAAGGTGCAAAAACTATTACAGTACGTAGGGACTTTAAACCATGCTAAAACAGCCCTACGAAATGATAAAGTCAGTAGTATTGGAAACTTTTCCAGGGTTTGGTTTCAGGGTCCTGAATCCTCATTAGTCCACTCCAGAGAGCGGACTGTGGTACGATGGAAGCGCATTAAAAAGGCCTGATGTCAAAACGTCAGGCATCCAAGTCAGTAGAAGAAGCTGAAGACATTTCAATGTGTTCCTGATGCCGTCTCTGGTTCTGAATGCTCGGTGCTCTAGAAGAGGTTGAAACGTCTTCAGGAATAACCAGAAGTCTAGAATGGAACTGATTCAGTTATTCTCATTTTTCCCTCCCTAACATTTCACCCCATCATATCTGTCTCTCAGCTCCCAGCCCCACCACCGCCATCAACTACCTGGCAACGAAGTGCGTGGATACAACCAAGAACAAACAAGAATCCAAGTGGTTCATGCCTTGGGGTCCCAACCACTGTCAAAAGATCTCCACGTTTGAAGAGGCCGTGGCCAAAAGGATCGAAGCGAACAACATCGTGTTCGCCGTGCACATTCCCATGCAGGGCAAAGAGATGAGCCCCTGGTTCCAGTTCATGTTGGTCATCCTACAGTTTGACATCTTATTTAAGATGCACAACCAGATTGGTAAGAAGCAAAGCAGCTTCAGACTTTCAGAAACATGATAAACGATAATATTAAACACCTTTAGAGGAAAAACTGGGAAAGATACTTTTAGTAGAAAACTTTAGAAGCGCTCCAGCCTAAGATACTGATATTTATTGGAAGAAAAATATGAGCTTTGATATGAAGCATGAAGTGTTTACGTAAAATGCAGCCTGTGGCAGTCCTGATAGGCTGCGTTCACACAGCAGCCTGAAGTGACCCATTATTTTTTATTTATTTTTTATTTTTTTGCCCATATGCAACCCCCAAGGGTGTAACTTTGTGATGAAAGTTGGTGGGTGGGGGCTACAGTTACTCCTCCCAAACGCTTTCAGTAGGTTTCAAAAATTAGCTCAGACATATATTTATCGAATGCTTTTCAGGAGTTTATGTTAAGGATTTTTACTACTTGCCCGAAGGGCAAGTGCCTTTCACATTTCATTTGCCCAGAAACAATTTTTACTTGCCCAGTATAATGTTTGATAAATATTGGGGATGCACGATATAATCGGCCCCCTATCGGTATCGGCCTTAAAACCGAATATCGGACATCGGCCACCCCACCGATATTTGACCCGATATTTGATCAGCTTCTGAGTTTCTAAAGTCTAAAAAAAAAAAAAAAAAAAAAATACTACTTCTTCTTCCTCAAAAACTTCTTTTTTACAGACTTATTGATCCATTAAAATATCCCAATATCTTCATATGCTGATATATTGTCATTTAAAAACACCATATCAATCTCTTTTACTAATGAAATATTGCTATATGTCATCGTTATGCTACGAAATCCCCCAAAAATTCACCAAATGTTGCCATATTTTTATATGTTGATATATTGACGCGGTATCGATCTATTTTACTAACAAAATCTCACAAGAATTTGCAAAATATCACGAGAGTTTGTAACAGAACGATGAAATTTCACCAGATTTTGAAATTAAAATAGATCGATACCGCGTTTTTAAAAATCTATTTGATATCAGCATATGAAAATATATTTGAGTATATTATTTTTCAATGTGTCAGAAATGGATAACAAAACTGCTATTTTCAATGACTACTTATTTTTGTCCAGCTTTAACATCGGTATCGATATCGGTTATCGGCTACATGAGTTTTAAAATATCGGCATATCGGCCAAAATCCCAATATCGTGCATCCCCAATATTTATCAAACATTATACTGGGCAAGTAAAAATAGTTTCTGGGCAAATGAAATGTGAAAGGCACTTGCCCTTCGGGCAAGTAGTAAAAATCCTTAACATAAACTCCTGAAAAGCATTCGATAAATAAACCGATGTTAAAGTTGGACAAAAATAAGTAGTCATTGAAAATAGCAGTTTTTGTTATCCATTTCTGACACTTGGAAAAATAATATACTCAAATATATTTTCATATGCTGATATCAAATTAATTTTTAAAAACGCGGTATCGATCTATTTTACTTTCAAAATCTCGTGAAATTTCATCGTTCTGTTACAAACTCTCGTGATATTTTGCAAATTCTTGTGAGATTTTGTTAGTAAAATAGATCGATACCGCGTCAATATATTAACATATAAAATATGGCAAAATATAGTTCTTAATATTCATTTTTGTATATATATCAATGAAACATGTTACAGCATAAACTGTAACTGTTAACAGGATGAATAAATGTTTTCTCAACGGTTTCTTTGATGCGCTGAAACGCTGAGTTTTGTTTTCTGGATTAAGTTTAACAGGATGCACGGTGGTGTGTGTCGTTGCAACGACTTGATGCAATCGTTTCACCATCTGCGTTCGTTATTGACAAAACCATACGATTGTTCAACATAAAAAAAAAAAAAAAAAAAAAAAAAAAAAAAAAAGATGCAGCTTGTCAAGCGGCTGAATTTATTTTTTACAAATGTCCATTTTATGAATAAAAAGAAGAATGGACCCATGTCAAGGATTTTTACCACTTGCCTTTGGGCAAGTGACTTTCACATTTTATTTGCCCAGAAACAATTTTTACTTACCCAGTATAATGTTTGATAAATATAGTTCCTAATATTCATTTTTGTATATATATCAATGAAACATGTTTGTTTCTTAAATGTTTTTTGTAATTCAGTATTTTTTAAGTTTTCAGGTTCCTGGTGTGTATCTGCATGCGTCAGATAATGAACTCCAGCCTACATTACCGTGTTAACATGCTTTTCAATCCTTCCTGCACATTCTTTTCAAACTAAACTTTGCTTTAAACTGGAAAAATATAAATTAAAGTTAAAAATCTAAAAAAAACTTGACAGGATAAAAACTTAAGATAAATCACAAGACAGAAGTCAATGTCACGAATGAATAACTTTTATTTTAGAGTCACGGTATGTTTATAGAAGATAATACTATTAATATAATGTGACTTTTCTAGAGAATCATTATACATAGTTATTTTTTTCAGGGTTTCCACAGTCTGACATCATTTCAGAATTCCCTGACTTTTAACTAACCTAGGATTAGTTTTCCCTGACAAAATAAATGCAGCAACAAGACAATAATAATAACATAACAGGTCACCAATCTAACATGTTTAGCTATATAACATCGTTTTGGTAACTACATCAAAATGTACGGTGGCTGAGAAGTGCAAAACACATTTACAATTCAAAAACACATTAACAAATAAAAAACAAAATAACATTTGAAGAAACAAAAATTATATTTTACGAAACAAATGTTTCTTAAAATATAATTTAAAATATAATAATAGATGTTGAGCTTTGCATCAGTGATGATGATGGTCTTAGGAATAGTCACCCTGGTAAAATATTCAGGAAAAAGTGTTGCAGCTCCTGTAAACACAGAGCAGAAGGTTAGTCTGGTCCCAAAGATCATTTACTTCTTCACATTCTTGGCCACGTTTCAGTGGAAATGTGTCAGGAGCCTGGCTTGTTTACAGCCTGGCCTGTCGACAAACAAATTAGTGATTCAGACCAATCCTGCTGCCAGATGCTGCAGACTCCATTCTTATTTATCTTTAGACCTTTATTTAGAAAAACCGTCTTTCATTTGTTGGCACATAAAACACTAAACAATACAAGACCTGACAGGACATGATGTCACAATTAGCAGTGGCGCCTCCAGAAATGTTTCATTAGGGGGCCAGATGGGGCCACTAAAAATCTTGGGGTGGCCACTGAAACTAAAAGCCCTAATTTCAGGATCTGAATCTATTGTGTTAAACCTCAGAAAGACTTCAGTAAAACTCATATCTTGCTTTATTGTGATTCCTTTTTTTTTATTTTTTTATGTTACGTCGCTTGCTGTGCATAACGGGATGAAATGCTAAACTGATGCTACTACAATTTACCCATTTCGTGGCCAACCCCTGGTAGCCTGACGTAGTCCTACTCAATTCTAGTCAGAATCTGAGTCTGATGCTGCTCCATAGAGCTGTGATTATGGGGCGTGTTTCAAACTAACCAGGAAAAAAAATGCCTCTGCACTCAATTGGATAGACCTACAACCAATAAGAGCAACGGAGCGCGTGACGTATGTTAAGCGACGCATAGTTGTTGTCCACAAAAATCAAAGCGTGCAGTTGCACGCCTAGAATAAGAAGATGAGACTTGATCGCGTTTCTCTGTTCCTCTTTTAAAATTTATTTGCTGTCGTTATCTTCTAGAACAGACCTAATAGCAGAATCTACTCACCTCAACTCTCCAGCGGCAGCCATTGTTGTTGTCACCCAAGCGCGCTTTGGTGACGTGGTTGATTACGTTACTGTTGATCATCTGTCCATCATCGTATAAAGCCCGCCCTGACAATTTGATTGGCCCGCCAGATATTGTGCTAGCATACTCGCGCTACTACTGAGCAATGCCAGACCGAACTTCCCGACCTCAAACGTTGTGGGCGGGACTAAGTTCGGAATGGCGCCCAGGCTAACACCCTGGTGGAGCCACTAACAATCAGGTGTGCGAGTTGTTGATTATTTACGGAAGCCGAGAGCGGTCGTATTCAACTTATTTTTTTTCCTTTGCCTTCTCAAGATAATGACGTAACTATCTCGTTATTACGTTAAACCATTAATTGTTTTCTCGCGATAAGGAGATAATTATCTCGTTATGACAAGATTGGATGCCTCGCAACGCGAAGACACAGACATCCATCCCCGTGAACACTGGGACGGAACTCAATGGGAAAGGAAAGGATTCTGATTTCAACCGTTGCGTATATTAGCTGCGACATATGAACCAAGATGCTATGACCGAAAAAATTTGATTGACAGATGACCGTTGATATATGATTGGCCGAATTTAGGTGTTCAGGCTGACATAGAACTAACTGGCCTGTAGAAGATAACAAGAAAAGAAAGCAAATTTTTAAAACAGGATTTTTTTTTTTTTTTTTTTTTTTTTTTTATAGAAATTTTCAAAATTGTGGGACAATATCATCTGATAAAGAATACATTTATATAAATGTTTAAGCCAGAATGAGTTGACATTTAAATATAATTTCCTTACGGCATTAAAACAGAAGAAAACTTAAAGTGCAGTTTCTTTCATCGTACGACTTTAAGATGTTTTAAGTTAGAAGAAATTTTAATCCTTTAAACCATTACTCGACAATAAAGTCGATTACTTCTCATGTCGAATTATTGAAATATTAAATAAGGAAAATAAAAAAGATCAATTGTTTGTACTGATTAAGGTGAAGAGCTAGCCTCGTGAGACCATCCTGATTTCGCAGATCGCAGATCAGTCTGGAGACTCTCCGTTAAAGAAAATTTGGAGCCGTTCACCAAACGAACGTCCAATCAGCGTTGGCTTTGAGGCGGGTTGAGGTGTGACGCAACGAGAAGCGCGACAGTTTAGTCTAAAGAACATGGCGGCTTCAGCCGATGAAACTAGCGTTCGCGTGGCTATCGAGCAAGTTTTATCGGAATTACAGAGTATTTCTTCACTGAAAGAAGAGCAAAACACTGCTCTGGAGGAAAAGATGTTTTTGCTCTTCTCCCGACTGGTTTCGGCAAGAGTAGCCTGGCTTGTGGTTGTGTTTTCGCCGTCGCTCTGTTAGTACGTCTTACGCTTCGTTGATCTGATTGGTTTATTTGGCCCGTCTATCACCAACATAGGCCAATCAGCTAACCAGTATTTTCGCCCCTTCCCAAAATTACTTAAACGGAAGGTTTCCATGCGGAGTCAGGTTAGTGAAGAGCTGCTGGATGCTCTGGGATTGCCCACAATGTGCTACTGGGTTTCACTTTAGGCCACAGCGGTACATGCACTGTAATTATATAGAACCATAGTTCTCTTTCAACATTCGTTTCGGTATCTCACTATGGGACACGCCCCCCAGCGCTGTCTCCAGAAGCACTATAACATTACGCCAGCCCTGACTGGCTCACAGAGGTGACGTCTGCTACTGGGGAGGGACTTATCCCCAGTATAGAAACAGACGTCACGCTGGTGATCCTCAGTCTAAAACCTCTTCTCGCTCCCAGAAGCTTACTCGGACGGCTAATACAGCAAGTATTGAGCTAGCTTAACTGTTCACAGAGTAAGCTAACAACTCGGTCAACGAACGCTACTCAGTACAGTATTCGGCTGTTCCGAGTTCCCTTTCCACTGCTGGCCTGTCACCAAACAGCAGCAGCGGCAACTAGTCACCAAACTAGCTGCTTTCTAATCTTCGAAGCTTACGAGGCAGCTTGAACTTGTTCTCGCCATGGACAAGGGCAAGCCACCTGCTAGAGCTTGCACATGCGGCAGCCTTATAGCTGGGGCAGACACCCACCCTGTCTGCGCTTCGTGCCTGGGGCTGCAACATGCCCGGGACGGAATAACGTCGCCAGCTAGCTGTGAGCACTGTGCTCGGCTCTCCCTCAAATCTCGTCGGCGCAGGCTAGCGCGCCAAGCTAGCCTGTCGGAGGTGGACCCTGTGATGGAGGTAGCCAACCCCCCACCACCAGTGCTCACTGTCACCGAAGAGGGAGAGCCCCTATTCACCGGACCCAGTTGGGCGGACCAGCTCGACGCTGTTGCGCCACTAACTGACCCGGAGGAAGATGAGGCCGCCCTCCCGGATCTTTGCGACCCTGCGGGCGCAGAATCCGACTCGGAGGTTGAATCCGTTAGCCTCGGGTCTGACGACTACGAGCAGGACTGCGGGCCTTTCATCATCCCACTGGCTTTGCAGCCAGTGGAGGTGGGTGACACTCGCAGCGGCTCCCCAAACCCGTCTGCAATGGACCTACACAATGTCTGTAGAAGAGCGGCTGTAAAGCTAGGCATTGAATGGCCTGAGACCTTCACGGAGACCACCACATCCCGGTATGAAGGGAAAAGGCTCCCCAAGGCCAAATCTTCCACCAGGCAGCTCCTGCCGGCTTTTCCGGAGTGCATTGAAGAAGCGACCCGGTCCTGGTCCAAACCTCTCACCGCTAAGAACCCCGTCCTGGGAGGGTCAGCGCTGGATTGGGTTGGCATGGAGGACAGCGGCTTCTCACATTTACCTCCTGTGGAACCGCTGCTTGCTTCTCACCTGCACCCATCACAGAAACCTGCAGTGGCGGCGGCAGGACCCGCTTTCCCTTTCAAAGCAGATTCCTTTCAATCCGCTCTGAATGATAAGAGCTACGAAGCGGTGGCTGCATCGGTGAAGGCGCTTAACGCTTCATCTCTTCTTCTCGCTTACCAAGCAGAGCTACAGGAGCAGATGATGGGGGCACCGAGCGAAAGTCTGTGGGAAGAAGTGTGCGTGGTGACAGACCTATGCCTTCGCCTCCACAGAAGCGCTGTCCAGGCCTCCGGAAGAGCCATGGCCCTGATGGTCACCCAAGAGAGGGCCAGGTGGCTCAACCTGTCCAGCCTGTCACAGAGAGAGAAAAACCATCTCCTCGACACACCGGTGGGACCGAAGGGATTGTTCGGTCCTACCGTGGCGGCCATGCAAAAGCGCTGTGAGGAGAAAAAGAGAGGAGGCGAAGCGCTCAAACTCTGCCTGCCCAGAAGAACGCAGCCTCCTCCGGCAGCGATGCCCCGCCAAGCTTCCGCCCAGGCAGCGGCCCGTCCGGCTTACCGCATTCCAAAGCGAACACCCCAGTCGCAGTCAGCTGACCGCGACCGTGTGAAGCACATCGAGCCTAAAGGATCGTGGGGAAGGAAACCTTTCGTTCCGCCGGCTGCACCGGACAACCAAACTGCCTCTCCCGTCACAACGAGCGCAAAGAAAGAGGCGCGCTACCTAGGGAGCTGGCTTTGGGGTCGGGGAGCAGGCACTGCCAGACACCTGCAACCCCACCCAGAAATGTTCTGTTCCAGTTAACGAAGCCTTGTTCAGGGCTACTGAAACGGCCTGCAGAGCCAGAGTTAGAGCTCACAGTTCAGAGCCGGTTGAAGAGGAGGAAGGTGACCCACCCGGAGAGCTCGTTGGAGCCACAGTGGTTTACAAGCACACACCAGTGCCCAAACACTCCTTTTCCCCCCTTCAGAAAATGTTTAATAAAAATATATCCTGGCGCACAACCAGGCCAAGAGCCGAGGGTGCAGCCACAACCATAAAATATGGGAAACATATTGAAAATGACACAGGAACAGAACACAGCCGTGCGGCTGCACATGAGGCCACAAGGTGGAGCCCTCGCTCCACGTTTGGCACAACCGGCTGTTATCTCTGCAAAAGAGGAAGCGGATTCAGGGCAGCCGCGGATGAACACCACAGCTGTGCTGCAGCTCCCTCAGCTAGTACCGCCAAGAGCTCGGTCAGGAACACACCTTGGCCCACTAGCCGGCAAAAGCCAGCTGTGGCGAGCGTGCGGGGCATCGGACTGGGTAATAAAGACTGTGTCCAGAGGATACAGGCTCCAGTTTGCCGCAGCCCCACCCCGTTTCAGGGGCATAGTACAATCTCATGCTCGGGGGGAACATGCACACATCCTGCAGGAGGAGATAATTTCCCTGCAGAACAAAAACGCAATCCGGCTGCTTTCCCAGGAGGAAAGCGAGGAGGGATTTTACACCAGGTACTTCCTCGTCCCGAAAAAGGACAGGGGCCTGCGACCTATATTGGATCTGCGAGCTCTGAACACATATCTGAGAAAGTATACGTTCAGGATGCTGACCCATGCAGCTCTGATACGGTTTGTTCGCCGCGGAGACTGGTTTATCTCCGTCCATTTAAAAGACGCGTACTTTCACATCCCTATATACCCTCCTCACAGAAAATATCTCAGGTTTGCATTTCAGGGAAAGATGTACGAGTATCTCGTACTTCCCTTTGGCCTGTCGCTCAGCCCACGGGTGTTTGTAAAATGCACCGAGGCTGCAGTCGCTCCTCTGAGGGAGAAAGGCGTACGCCTGGCAACTTATATAGACGACTGGCTTATTGCAGCTCAGTCCCCAGCGGAGCTCATGACGCACGCAGAGATGCTTACGTCTCATCTGGCGGCTCTAGGTTTCTCGATAAACCGGGAAAAGAGCATTCTAACCCCGGTGCAAACAATCACTTTTATTGGTCTGTCCCTGAACTCCAACGAGTTCAGAGCGCACCTTTCGGTGGAAAGAGAGGAAGCCTTTCGGGCTTGTCTGGCACTCTGCGAAAGAGTGCCAGACAAGCATGTTAATTCGCGCATGTGAAGCTCAGGCTCTGCCACAGGCTGTTGGGTCTGATGGCGTCAGTGCTGGCCGTCATCCAGTTAGGCCTTTTGCATATGCGCCCTTTTCAACGCTGGGTTGCGTCCCTTCGGCTGAACCCGGTCCGACACGCTCACTGCAAGGTGATAATTTCTCCAACATGCGCACAAGCTTTGAGACCGTGGAAAAGCCCCACATTTCTCAATACCGGGGTTACCATGGGAACCATCCAAACAAGGAAGGTTATCACCACAGATGCCTCGTTGACAGGGTGGGGTGCCACGCACGAGGGCAGGATGGTGAATGGCACATGGAGCTCTCTGACACAGACAGCTCACATAAATTGTCTGGAGCTTCTGGCCGTGATGCTGGCACTAAGACACTTTCTGCCCTTCATCAGAGGGCACCATGTTTTAGTGAGGACAGACAATACAACGGTGGTCGCTTACATCAACAGACAGGGTGGTCTGCGCTCTCATCAGTTACACACGCTGGCACACAGACTGATAGTCTGGACCAGCTCACGCCTGCTGTCACTGAGAGCGATCCATGTACCAGGAGTCATGAACAGGGGCGCAGACTTGCTATCAAGAGGCAATCCCCGCTACAGGGAGTGGAAACTCCACAGCGGGGTTGTAGCTCAAATTTGGGAGAGATACGGCCATGCGGAGGTCGACCTCTTTGCATCAGAGGAGAATGCTCACTGTCCAAGGTTTTTTTCCCTGACCAGAGAAGGTGCTCCCCTGGGACTGGATGCACTGGCACACAAGTGGCCACAGGCTCTACTGTATGCCTTTCCCCCACTGGAGCTCATTACTCCTACACTCGCCAGAGTACGGGCAGGGAAACATGTACTCATTCTTATAGCCCCCCGTTGGGCGGGGAAACACTGGCTAGCAGAGATCTTCCAGTCACTGTACGGCGAGCCATGGCGGCTTCCTCTTCGCAGAGATCTGCTGACGCAGGCTCGTGGAGAGATATTTCATCCTCATCCAGAGCGTTTAGCTCTTTGGGCCTGGCCTGTGAGAGGGTGAATCTGACTGCCAATGGGCTCCCTCTGAACGTCATTAAAACTATTCAGAGTGCAAGAGCTGTTTCCACGAACAGCGCATATGAAGGTAAATGGCGTGCATTTGAAAGCTGGTGCACAAAAACCATGGTGAGCGCCATGCAGAGCCTTGTGCCACTCATCCTGACATTCCTGCAGGAGCTGCTGGATAAAGGCTTGGCATTTTCCACTTTGAAGGTGTACCTTGCCGCTATCTCAGCTTGCCATATTGGTTTTGGTGACAAAACAGTAGGGCAGCACCCATTGGTGTGCCAGTTTATGAAGGGCGCCCGACGACTCCGCCCAGTGTCAAGGAGTTTAACTCCCCCATGGGACCTACCGGTGGTACTTGAGGCCCTATCATGTGCACCGTTCGAACCGTTGCATCAGGCTGAGCTTAAAATACTGTCGTTTAAGACGGCTCTGTTAATTGCTCTGGTCTCTGCTAAGCGTGTGAGCGACCTCCACGCGCTTTCAGTGAATCCGTCCTGTATGCAGTTCTTCAGTGGGGACTCTAAGGTGGTACTGAAACCTAACCCTGCGTTTATACCAAAGGTTATTAACCCCGCTCTGTCATGCCGCCCCCTTGAGTTGGTGGCTTTCTACCCTCCACCATTTGCCTCTCAGGAGCATGAGCGACTCCACTCACTCTGCCCAGTACGAGCTCTGAGGGTGTATGTGGAGAAAACGGCTGGTTTCCGCAAATCGGATCAGCTGTTTGTATCATGGTCCCCGCCACATAAAGGGAAGCCCCTCACTAAACAACGTCTCTCACATTGGATAGTGGGAGCTATTATCATGGCCTATGAGGTTAAGGGCCTCCCACCCCCTGCAGGCCTGCGAGCTCATTCCACTCGTGGGATGGCATCATCCTGGGCAATGTTTCAGGGTACACCTTTGGAGGACATTTGTGGGGCTGCCAGTTGGGCAACTCCTCACACCTTCACTAGGTTCTATAGGTTGGATGTTACTACACCCTCACTGGCCCACGCGGTTCTGGGTGTAGGATCTTCACCTTTATAAGTTAGGTCCTCGAGTAAGCTTATCTGGCAATACGGGAGTTACAACATCCCATAGTGAGATACCGAAACGAATGTTGAAAGAGAACTTTAGGTTAAGGAATTAACCCCGGTTCTCTGAAACATGAGTGAGGTATCTCACCAGATCACCCTCCTTGCCTGGAGCGAGGAAGAGGTGTGCTTACGAGACTGAGGATCACCAGCGTGACGTCTGTTTCTATACTGGGGATAAGTCCCTCCCCAGTAGCAGACGTCACCTCTGTGAGCCAGTCAGGGCTGGCGTAATGTTATAGTGCTTCTGGAGACAGTGCTGGGGGGCGTGTCCCATAGTGAGATACCTCACTCATGTTTCAGAGAACCGGGGTTAATTCCTTAACCCAAAGTTCTAGAAGTATAGAACTAAAGTGAATGGATTAAATTTTACCTAATTTATTAAAATGTCTTCCCTGATCTCAGTGGAAGTCCACGATTTTGGATTTCAGCTGTTTCCTACAAATGAACACTAATCATCTCCTCAGCTGCCCTGATTTTTAGTTCATGCCTGAAAGGAGCGTGTTGCATGTTATCCTAGCCCCCCACCTGCAACACTCCACCTAGAACCCCCTGGCCTCTGCCCAGCAGTAACACAGCTGTTTCTGGGGCAATAGCCTCTAGGCTGGAGAGGAATGTTTGCATGAAGAGACCTGGCATTTGAGGGTGTCTGGCTCGACCAATGGCACGGCAGAGGGCGTTACAGAGACACTGGGCTGCCGGGTCTCATCTGGTTCCCCCCTTTTCTTTTCTTTGTCCCTCCTCCTGCAGCACAGGCCACCGGGTTTCTTTCTCCTCCTTTAAGCCGATTTCCCTTGCAGCACAAAGAGGCACTCTGGAGAGCTGGAGGAGGAAACACTTGGCTTTGTAATGTGATCTGAAGATGAAGCTTTAATGGATAATAACTTGCTGAGCGAGGGTGTTGAAAGGTAGCTCCGGGTCTAGTTAGTTTTATCAAACAGGAATGAACAGATTTGGCCCACTGTGCAGAGAGCTGGCATGATGATTAAGTTATACTGCCATATATTACGAAGAACCTTTTAAAATGAAGCATTGGTTCCATTTCTTAAAAAAAAAAAAAAAGATTGGCATCTCTCATCCATGGCTGTCTGTCTGTCAGCAGGACCTAATTTTGCAGTAAAGTTCATAGATGCTAAAAGATGGCAACCGCTAAGCTGATCTGAAAATAAAGGGACTCTCTCAGTGCACCATGTGTGAAAACCGCCGTAGAGCTACAAATTCCCGCTTTTCAGTCTTTCCAAATGCAGACAAAAGTCAAGTTTCATTTTTGTGAAATCCAGTTTCTGTTCCCAATTTCATTTTCCAATTTTCACATCCAGATTTACTCTGATTCACTTTAAATTCAGTTTCTAGGGTTAGGGCATAGAGCTTGAGATCCTGAGGTTATGAGTTCAAAACCCATTCGCACAGACTGCCGCTCTGGGTCTCTGAGCAAGATGCTTAACCCCCCGATTGCTTCCGGGCGCCGCTTTTAGACTAAAAGCTTTAGTCTGACCCAACCAGAGTATGTTGTTCTACAGTATAGTTTTATAAACATGCTTCAACTGATGCATTTTAAGGCGTTTTATATAGTTTTTGCTTTCCAGTGCTATTCTTACATGTTTTGGAGTTAACGACTATAATGTTTTCATTTTCATCATTTCTCTCAGCTGTGAATAGATAGTTACTGTGAGCGTCTTTGCATTTCTTGAAGCTGGTCAGTTTAGGCAGGTTGTCCTCCCCTCCCCATTAACACCACCTTTCACTCCCAGAATTTTACATCTCTCAACCTCACCCCCCCACCCCGTTTTGACCCTTTATTCACCTCAGACATTTTTTGTTGGAGCATAAACTTATCTACAGCTAAGAGGTTAGATATACAGCAGAGTTTATTCAGTTCCATCTGATTTCTATGTGCATTAAGAGAAAAAAATAACCCTAAATATGTGAGATACGTTTTATATATATCTGTATGGAGTGAATTTTATTCCTTTATTGTTGCAAGCAAAGAATACATTTTGTAAATGGAAATAAAAATTAAAAGCAAGCCAGAGATGAAACTTGGGGAAAAACAGTGATGTAAAAAAGTTAGAAAATTATTACAGCTGAGAAAAAAAACCAAAAAAAAAAAAACCACATATATATATATATAAAACCGCTTTTTGATCTTTATTTTTTTTGGTCAGGTTGCAATTTTTTTGCAAGTTCCTTTATGAAATATTTTCTTTTCCAATTTTTTTTTTAGATTTGCAAAACGTATTATTTTCTTGCTACAACAATGGACTAAAATTCACTCCGTACTATTGAAACAAATTTATGAGGTGATGCAAAGAGTAATATCGTCTTTTTTTTTATTTTTTATTTAACCAGGAAGTCCCATTGAGATTCAGAATCTCTTTTTCAAGAGAGACCTGGCCAAGGAAGCAGCCAAACCACAGGAAGTTCATACATATTTACAACATATTACATTTTGCAAAATAAAATAATAATAATAAAAAAAAATAATAATAATAATAATTATACATGCTCAAAAACGAAAACCTTTGATAACTTTTAATCTCCAATGCCTTAACTGCATAATGACCGAGTTTGAAGCCGATAGCTCATAATCCCTAGGAGGAGTTCGTTAAAGTTCGACATGAGCGAAAATGAAAAATGGCCAAAAATCGCACTTTGAGCCAAAATGGCCGACTTCCTGTGGGTTTTAGGGCATACCTCCAAGAGACTTTTTTTCATGATTTGATGAGATCTACCGGTGTGCCAAAGTTCAAATCTCTGTGACTTACAGTTTCCCCCAACTCACGTTAGGGGGCGCTGTGGCGTAATTTGGGGGCGGCCATTTTGGATTCCATTACAGTCCGGCTATTTCACGCGGGGGACAATTTACTGCCACGTTTTCCTGAGTTTTTGAATATGAGAAGTCCCCGTAAAATGCGTTCGAAATGCCAAAAGAACCGCAATAATAATAACTAGAAAATTTCTAAAGAAATTTTGAGGGGGGCCACCTACTGCCCGTCTGGGTAACTGTGCCAATACGGCCCTGGCAAGTGACATTGGGGCTCCCCAGACCAACTGCTTACGCCTTTGAGGGCTGCTGAGGGAAGGAAAGAGGGCTAGTTCATGGGCAAAGAGAGCTGTGTGCCACTTGTGCTGAAATCTGGGAAATAGACGTGCACAGCATATGATGCACAAGGGTAATATGGGTTGTCCATATTGAACCGCAGTGGGTAAAGTGCAGTTGGCGGGCGCTGCCCGCATGCTAGGTGCCCTTGCAGTGATGAAAAAAATCACCAATGGCGGGCTCCGCCCGCCTGCTAAGAGCCATTGCAGTGATGAAATCACCATTGGCGGGCTTCGCCCGCCTTCTAATAGCCATTGC